>NW_006159771.1:980554-985164 GCF_000334495.1 Tupaia belangeri chinensis
TCTCCCATCAAAAAAAAAACAAAACACCATTTCATGTTGTCCCAATTTGGAAATAAAATAATTATGTATGTAGTAAACTTGTTAATATTTTCGTGTGGGACATTTTTTTTTTGGAGAGGTTTGTTTTTTGTTTTTTTGTTTTTTTGTTTTTTTTTGCTATAGGGTGCATGTGCTCACCAGAAAGACAGAGAGAGAGATAGAAAGCGAGAAATTGGGACCAGCAGTTAGCGGAATGGCAATGTTGCTGGACTCCCACGTAGTCGACCATGGTTTGAGTCCCAGACCCGGTGGCTTAAACTCATGCCGGGCACGTGTGCGTGCGTGCCCAAGATCCCGAGAGGAGAATGGAGGAGAAGGGATTGCGGCGTGACCATCCCCCCTGGGGGGTGATTTCTCACTTTCTGTCTCTCTGTCTCTGTCTGTCTGGCGAGTGCACGCGCCCAATAGCAAAAACCTCTCCAAAAAAAAAAAAAATAATAAAAATAAGAGTGTAAGAATTTGTCTCAGATTTTGTATTTATCTTCCTCTAATCCCCGTCACGTCAAATCCAGCCGGAAAGACGCTGCAGATCTTCAACATCGAGATGAAGAGTAAGATGAAGGCGCACACCATGACGGAAGAGGTGGTTTTCTGGAAGTGGGTCTCCGTGAACACCGTGGCCCTGGTGACCGAGACCACGGTCTACCACTGGAGCATGGAGGGCGACTCCCAGCCCACGAAGATGTTCGATAGACACGCCAGCCTGGCGGGCTGCCAGGTGATCCACTACCGGGCCGACGAGGGGCAGAAGTGGCTGGTGCTCGTGGGCATCTCGGCTCAGGTAGGCGCGGCTGTCGGTGGGGGCCGGCGTGGTAGAACGGAGCGATCTGGTATTGGGTGGAACGGCCGTGCTTGAGGGCAGCACAGGTGCGAGGCAGAAGAAGAAGGCTTGACCAAAACAAATGATGCTTACAGAGAAATCCGAACTTTGGATCCAATCGTTTAAATTCCACTTTGGCCCATCAACTCCTCTTTTCCTTTTTTTTTTTTTTCTTTTTTTTAAAGAATTATTTTATTGAACTTCATTTATTTATTCTCATTTGACCAGAAAGAGACAGAGAGAGAGAGAGAGAGAGAAGTGAGAAAGCAAGCTGCCAGGTCCGGGACTTGAACCATGGTTGACCATGTGGGAGTCCAGAGCTCCCAACCACCATGCCATCTGTAGGCCCCAGCTACTGGTCAATCAGGTTATGCATCTTCAGTCTGTAAGCTATTTGGGAGCCAGTTGTTTTCTTCTTCTTTTTTATTTTTATTTATTTTTTTTTACGTTTTTGCCCTAGGGCACATACACTTGCCAGAGAGGAGAGACAGAAAGACAGTGAGAGGGAAAGTGAGAAGTCACCCTCCCCCCTCCCGCCCCTGGGAGCCGGGAATGGCCATGCCCCAACCCCTTTATCTCCATTCTCCTCCAGGGATGTGGGGTACACACACGTGCCTGCTGTGAGTTTCAAGCCACTTGGGTCCAGGTCTCAAAATGCAGTAACCGCCACATCACCCGCTGGCCCTCCGACACAGTTTTGAGAACTGAATGGTTGACTACTTTTGTAGAGCAATTTGGAACTCACTGATTTGTGAGAAGTATTGTTTGAACTCTACTTAAAGACTTCATTGAATGTTGGGGACCAGCAGATGGAGTAATGGCTATGTCGCTAGACTCCCACGTAGTCGACCGCTCTTTGAGTCCTGGACCCGGTGGCTTAAAACTCAACGCCGGGCACTTGTGCATGCATGCCCAAGATCCCGAGAGGAGAATGGAGGAGCACGGATTGATTGTGGTGTGGCTATCTCCCCTGGGGGGTGATTTCTCACTTTCTGTCTCTCTGTCTCTCTCTATCTTTCTGGTGAGTGCACGAAGATAAAAACCACCAAAAAAAAAAAAAAAAAAAAAAAAAAACAGAGAAAGAGGGAAAGTCAGAAAGCAAGATGGGTCCGGGACACGAACTGCAGTCGGCCATGTGAGAGTCCTCTGCCTTAACCACCATGCCACCCGCTGGCCCCCAGAAATTTGTTATATTGCAAGTTGGCAATATTTTAACTTTCCCTGTTCTCATCTCCGCTTCTCCAGCTGAGGGGTAGCCTTGAAAACCAGCAGTCCTGTAATTAGGGTGAAATCCAGAAGAAGCCTAACCGCCTCTGAAGAAAGCAAAAGGTCTTGATGCTCTCCAAAGCACCGTTCCTAGAGAAATGTCATTCTTTGTCCTCGTTGACGGTCCTTAGACATCTCCGCCCAAAGTCCTTATCTCTGACTGGACCCAGAACCTGTCAGTCTGAACAGTGTCCCCTGAGACTCTGCGGTAAGCCGTCAGCAGCAATGGTTTAGCCTCACCGCTGCCCACGAGGATGGTAGCAGTTGGAGCAGACCAGAAACTGACCACTGGATGGAAGTAACCAACTGCAAAAGCAATTAATTAATGTGGTTTCTTTCTCTCTTTTTTTGGAGAGGTTTTTGCTATAGAGCACGTGCGCTCGCTGGACAGACAGAGAGAGATAGAGAGATAGAAGGCGAGAAATCACCCCCCAGGGGGGATGGCCATGCCACAATCCCTTCTTTTCCATTCTCCTCTCGGGATCTTGGGCATGCACGCACATGCGCCCGGCGTGAGTTTAAGCCACCAGTTCTGGGACTCGAACCGTGGTCGACTATGTAGGAGTCCAGCGACATAGCCATTATGCTAACTGTTGGTTCCTTTTTAAAATTTTTTAGTTTATTGATCCTCCCATGAAAAATCCGCACAATCACCACAGATAGTCGTTGCAGAATCTCTCCTCCTTCGACTGTTCTCCAATCTCCAGCTCACATTTTGCCCGCACCAACACCGGCCTTTGCAGTCCCCCTGACTTTCTTCATTCTGTTCTTGCGTTCCTTGCGCTGTTTTCTTGACGTCTTTTCCTTCTCATAAAGGCCATGTCTTGCAAGTCTATGTTTGGGTTCATTTTTCTTTGCATAATAATCCCAAAGCATCGTAAATCATGCCAAAGCTGGTTGTCTTGCCACCAACCAAAATGGATTCTGAACCGAAACACAAAGATGCCGTCTGGTGTGGTCTTGGACATCGTTGCTAGTTTGTCCCGAATTTCTGTCTTAGGTACTGTTGCCTTCCCAGGGTGAAGGCCATCCGTGACCATTTGTCTCCTCTGGAGTAGTCGGTTGGCCATGACTTTCCTGGTTCGGACAGTTACTGTGTCTTTCATGATGGCTGGATATCCTCAAGCAGCCAGGGAGGAAAAGAGGTTGCAGTTTATTTCTAAGCATGAATCTGAGTGACCTAGGCCCGGAGAGGAGGCAAAACATGCCTCTCTCTTGGGGTGATCAGGTACAGAGGTTCCTTTTATTTGATTTGGAGAGTGAGAAAATTTAGTGAAGAGTTTTCTGTTGACCTGGCCCAAAAAAAGGTGGGGTGTGTAGAAACTTGGGGGGAGGTGGTTTGTAGGTTTGGGGAAGGAATTAGTCAAGAGTGTACTTTAACAGAGATAAGGGGAGGGGGCTTGTCTATCACAAGGTACTGTCCCAAGGGCAGGATCTTGGAAGAGTCCTGTTATCCGTGAGTCAAAATGGTTTGTTAATGATCGTGGGCATGACTCACCCCAGGGCCTCTGGAAGGGTTGTTAGAAATAGGAAAAAGCTGGGACCAGCAGTTAGTGTAATGGCTATGTTGCTGGACTCCCATGTAGTCAACCACGGTTCGCGTCCCGGACCCTGTGGCTTAAAACTCACGCTGGGTGCGTGTGCGTGTGTGCCCAAGATCCCGAGAGGAGAATGGAAGAGAAGGGATTGTGGCGTGACCATCCCCCTAAAACCTCTAAAAAATAAAAAGGAAACAGGCAAAAGCTGTCAACCTCTGTCCTCACCACCCATCTCAGAGAGAAACCTGTGGAATGAGATGCACTCGGGGATCTCAAAAACTCCAACGCATCCTTGTGATGCGAGAGGGCCGCGTGTGTGGGCATCTGCAGGTTCACACGTGCCCAGGAAGGAGCTGACAGGCGCTCAGCTCTCAGCTCCTGCCCGACTCGAGGCCCTGTGCGGGAGGAAGTGAGGACTGTACCCTGACTACGGAAACAATTTTTTATTTATTTATTTTTTAGGTTTTTGCTAGACGGCATGTGTGCTCACCTGAGAAAGACAGAAAGACAGAAAGGAAAGAAATCCCCCCACCCCGAAGATGGCTACACCACAGTTCCTTCTCCGCTCTCCTGAGATTTGGGGCACAATGACATGTGGACCCAGTGTGACTTTTTACTTTTTCGGGGAGAGGTTTTCGCTATAGGGCGCGTGCGCTCGCCAGACAGAGACAGAGAGACAGAAAGCGAGAAATCACCCCCCAGGGGGGATAGCCACGCCACAATCCCTTCTCCTCCATTCTCCTCTCGGGATCTTGGGCATGCACACACACACGCCCGGCATGAGTTTTAAGCCACCGGGTCCAGGACGCGAACCGCGGTTGACTACGTGGGAGTCCAGGGACATAGCCATTACGCTAACTGCTGGTCCCAGAACCCAGTGTGATTTTTCTTTTTTTTTCTTTTTTGGAGAGGTTTTCGCTATAGGGCACGTGCGTTCACCAGACAGA
>NW_006159771.1:985661-987356 GCF_000334495.1 Tupaia belangeri chinensis
GTCCCTTCTCCATTCTCCTCTCAGGATTTTGAACACACACACACATGTGCCTGGCATGTTTTAAGCTGCCGGGTCTGGGACTCGAACCGTGGTCAACTGCATGGTTGTCCAGTGCCTTAATCGCTATGCCAGCTGCTGGTCCCTGGCCTGGGAAAAAATTTCTTTTAATTTATTTATTCATTTATTTCAATTTGACCAGAGAGAGAGAGAGGGAGAGAGAGAGGGAAAGTGAGGAAGCAAAGCCACCAAGTCTGGGACTCAAACCACGGTCGGCCATGTGGGAGTATCCGGCACCTGCTGGTCCCATGGCCTGGGAAAATTTTAAACAGCCTGCCTGAATGTCGAAGGCATGTTTCAACACGCACACACAGCTCCTCAGCAGAGGCTGAAGCTCAAGCATTTGGGGAAATTGCTTTAAATCTTTCATTAATTATTAATTTGCCAGAGGGGAGGAGAGACAGAGATGGGGTCACTCCACATTCTCTTCTCCATTTCTTCATCTTGTTGGGCTTTGGGGTGCACGCACACGCCCAGCAGAGTTTTCAAGCCTTTGGGCCTGTGATATGGACCTTAGGGTCGACCATGTAGGATCCCGCTCTCTTAGTTATCAAGCCGCAGGGGCATCCTCAGTCTTTAAATTGCTGACCCCTAAACGAACTGAGTGGAGACTTCACTGACCATAGAGAACAAAGACTACAGACTATTCAGAAATTAGGAAAGTTTCTCTTAACGGATAAACACGGTAACTAACCCAGCGATGGGAAGTCCAGTTTTCTGAGTTACCAAATTTTATTTTAAATGGTAAGTATTTTTTTTTAAGAGGTTTTTGTTATAGGGCGCGTACGCTCACCAGACAGACAGACAGAGACAGAGAGACAGAAAGCGAGAAATCACCCCCCATGGGGGATGGTCACGTCCTCCGTTCTCCTCTCGGGATCTTGGGCACGCACGCACACGCGCCCGGAGTGAGTTTTAAGCCACCGGGTCCGGGATGTGAACGGCGGTCAACTACATGGGAGTCCAACGACATAGCCACTACGCTAACTGCTGGTCCCCCTTAAGTGGTAAGTTTTCAACCAAAATACAAGATATATATATATAAAAACAAAAACAAAAACAACTATTGCCCAAGGTATATTAGGAAAGCAGTCAACAGACATTGTTTCCAGGAAGTGTAGACATCAGAGTGACTTTTTACATTATTGATTGATTGATTGATTGATAGAGTGGGTGTCTTTGCTGAGAAGAGAAAGACAGAGAGGGGGAAAGTGGGAAATCACCCCACAGTGGGGAAGGCTACACTCTAATCTCTTCTCCTCCATTCTCTTTTTGGGATTTTGGGCATGCACACACAACGAGCCCAGCGTGATATCTTTTCTGTTAACATTTAATGTATTGTTTATTTATTTATTTAAAGTATTGTTTAAATTCGACCAGAGAGAGAGAGAGAGAGAGAGAGGGAAAGTGAGAAAGCAAGCCACCAGGTCCGGGACTCAGACTGCAGTCAGCTATGTGGGACTCCAGAGCCTTAACCATCACCAGCCCTCCAAGTGTGATTTTATTTTATTTTTTAAAGAAATATTTATCCAATTTTATTTATTATTTTTATTTTAGTATGAATTTATTTTGGTACAAAACCTTTTTTTTTTTTTTTTTTTTGGAGGGATTTTCAGTTTAAGGCGCCTGTGCTCGCAA
>NW_006159771.1:987436-987867 GCF_000334495.1 Tupaia belangeri chinensis
CCCTTCTCCTCCATTCTCCTCTCGGGATCTTGGGCACGCACGCACACGCGCCCGGCGTGAGTTTTAAACCACCAGGTCCGGGACTCGAACCGCGGTCGACTACGTGGGAGTCCAGCGACATAGTCATTACGCTAACTGCTGGTTCCCTTGGTACAAAAACTTTTTGAAGTTCGTACATAGTTTTCCCAGTGCGCATATTTCCATGAGTTGTTTTTTTTTTTTCCTGAAACTTTTTTTTAAATTAATTCATTTACATTCCTTCCCCAAGCATGGTCACAGCATACAAAATGTAATTTCCCATCCAGAATATACTGCATAGTGGCTAAATCATGCATGTTATCATTAATAATTGTCCATTTCTAGGTTCATATATATATATGTGTATGTGTGTGTGTGTGTATATATATATATATATATATAGAGAGATATAG
>NW_006159771.1:988153-990706 GCF_000334495.1 Tupaia belangeri chinensis
GGACAAATAATCCTTAAAACCAGAAAACAAAGCCTAGAAGGAAGAAAATCAGCAATGTTTTAGTCAAAAGTCATAAAATGCTATTTTACCAGTTCATATCTTCTGTTGTGGTTTGATCTTCCTGATTAAATTCTGGGATATAATGTTCAACTCCAGACATGTCCCTATGATTAAGTTGGCCATTTTCTTAGTTTTTGAACTCTTATTTCTGTGTATCTGCTGGTATAGCTCACCCTTGAGAACTTCTTAGAGATCTGGTCTGGTGTTGGTAAATTCTTTCAGGTTGTCTTTATCTGAGAATGTCCTTGTCTTTTCTTCCCATATGGAGAATAATCTTGCCGAGTACAGTATTCTTGGTTGAAATTGCCTGTCCCTTAACACTTTGAATATATTTTCCCATTCTTTCCTTGCTTGCATTGTTTCTGATGAGAGATCTGCTGTTAGCCTGATGGGATGTCCTTTGTAGGTAACGCCATTTTTCTCTTGCCAATCTTAGTATCTTGTCTTTGTCTGTAGTTTTGGTCAACCTGGCTATAATGTGTCTTGGAAAAGATCTTCTTGGGTTGATTCTGTTTGGGGTCCTTTGTATTTCTTGGGACTGGATCTTTTGAGTGCCTCTCTAGGTTTAGAAAGCTTTTTTTTGCAGGATTTCATGGACTAGATTATAAATGCCCTTATGAGTCTCTTTGCCTTCTGGGATACCAATTATACAGATGTTTGGATGTTTGATGGTATTTCTCATATATTATTCTCATCTCTTGGGCCATTTTCTCAGTCTTCGTGGTGGATTTTTCTAGGCCAGCCATTTTCTCTTCTGTGTCTGAGATTCTATCTTCTGTATGATCGATCTAGTCTGCATTTAATATCTTCAGGGGAGATTTTTACTTCCTGTATTATAGCCTTCATCTCTAACAGTTCCTTTTGATTCTTTTGTAAAGTGTGTAATTCCTCTTTTAGATCTTGCAAGAATTTCCTCACCTCCTGGAACTCATCAACTTCTATCTCCTTTCTCTTTAGCAGTTCATTGTCTCTCTTCTCTTCCATCTCTGTTAGCTTCGACATTATGAATACTCTGAATTCTTTATCAGACGTTTCCATGATTTCCATTGAACTATCTGTGTATGAAGAGGAGTTTTTCTTTTCCCTTGGAGGAGAGGGATTTTCTTGCTTTCCCATACTTCTTGTGGCCCTGCGGTGATTTCTAGTCATCTGATGGACGGTGTGTTTCTTCCTAATTCCTGAAGTTCAATCTGAGCATTTAGGAGCGTGCAGAAGGAGGTGATCTGGAGTCCCTTTGCTGTTCCAATTTTATCCCTTTGCGCAGCAGATTTAGTGGATATTGAGGGAGATGTTAACCCTAATAGTATTTGGATGTTTGGCTTTGGTTCCCTCAGATCCGTCCAGAAACACAGAGAATGGAGAGTGAGGAGCAGAGTGATGAGATAAAAGAACAAGAAAAGAAAACAGAGAGAGAGAGAAAAAAACAAACAGTACACAAAGAAACAGAGAAAAAGAAGGGGAAAAATTAAAAAACAATCAAAACAATTTACAAAAAAATAAAATAAAATAAAAAAACACACGGTGTGAAATCACTAGTTCTCAGGAGCCATGAAGGGGTCTTCTGAAGGCCTGCCCCTTGCCTCTGCTGGATGGGCAGGGGAAAGGGAATTATTAGCAAGATAAAGGAGGGGCTGAAAACCAGGAGAATACTTTACCTTAACCATTTTTAAAAAGGAAAAAAAAATACCAAAAAACGAGAAGACAGAAACAGAGGCAGAGAGAGACAGAGACAGAGAGAAGGCTAGAGGGGCTCCCCACCCCTCAAGATTGGGGGAGGCTGAATTATCTTTAGAAAATCTTCATTTCTCTTTTTTCCCTGAAATCACTAGTTCTCAGGAGCCATGGAGGAGTCTTCTCTATTTATTATTATTATTATTATTATTATTATTATTTTTAAATCTGACCAGAGAGAGACATTGAGCAAAAGAGAGAGGGAAAGTGAGAAAGCAAGCCACCAGGTCTAGGACTCAAAACTGTGGCCAGCCAGATGGGAGTCCAGTCCCTCAACCACCACACCACCTGCTGGCCCCAATTTTCTTTTCTTTTTTTAGAGGTTTTTGCCTTAGGGCACGTGCACTTGCTAGAGAGAGACAGAGACAGAGAGAGGGAAAATGGGAAATCACCCCCCCTGGGGATGGCCGCACCACAATCCCTTTTCCATTCTCCTCCTGGGATTTTGGGCATGCGTGCACACATGCCTGAGTGAATTTCAAGGCACTAGGTCTGGGAGTCACACTACAGCCATGTGGGAGTCCAACAACGTTAACTCCTATTCCTTCTATGCTGGTCCCCAGTGTGATTTTCAAGCCACTGGATCCAGGAATTGAACCACGATTGGCCGTGTGGGAATCCAGTTGCCTTAGCCACTATGTCACCTGCTAGCCCCTTGAGTTACTTTTTTGCGGGGTAGGGGAGAGGTCTTGCTATAGGGCGTGTGCACTCGCCAGAAAGACAGAGATAGAGAGACAGAAAGTGAGAAATCACCCCCCGGGG
>NW_006159771.1:990833-992452 GCF_000334495.1 Tupaia belangeri chinensis
GTCCAGCGACATAGCCATTACACTAACTGCTGGTCCCCAGACTTACATTCCTAGGAGAAGAAATATATTAAAGTGTATGTCTTTCATTTTAGAACCTTTTTTTTTTTTCTTTAGAGAGATTTTTCATTTTAGGGCATATGTGCTCACCGTAGAGACAGAAAAACAGAGAGATAGAAAGTGAGAAATCACTCCCTGGAGGGGATGGCCATGCCACAATCCCTTCTCCTCTATTTTCCTCTTGGGATTTTGAGCATACACGTATATGCACCCTGCGTAAGCCACCGGTCCAGGCCTTTGCAGTCGGCTACGTGGGAGTCGAGCAATGTAACCATTATGCCATCTGCTGGTCCCAAGAAACAGTGTTTTAAGAATCATTTATTGGGACCAGCAGTGGGCGTAATGGCTATGTCGCTGAACTCGACCTCGGTTTGAGTCCCGGACCTGGTGACTTAAACTCACTCCGGGCACGTGTGCGTGCGTGCCCGAGATCCCGAGAGGAGAATGGAGGAGAAGGGATTGCAGCATGGCCATCCCCCCGGGGGGGTGATTTCTCACTTTCTGTCTCTGTCTTTCAGGCGAGCTCACATGCCCTATAAGAAAATCTCTCTTTAAAAAAAAAGAGAGAGAAAGAGGAGGACTGAAAGCGGTGAAAGAGACCTGAGAGGGCCACGCTCCACAGGATAGATGTGCTGGGCCTGCCAAGGTGTGCTCATGGGGCAGGAGTATGTGAAGAAACCCATGCACACCTCATTCAGGTCCATGAGTAAAACGGTAGTAATTAGTTGCCAGTGGAAAACATAAACAAGAACTACACCATAAGACCTACTCAAATTCAAAGTAAAAGCCATTTTCTGAAAGGAAGCAGTAAGAAACCCACCTACACCATGATGACCTTTCTTTGACCTGAGGCAAAAAACTATCTACCACTGGAAGATGGGCAAGGGTCTCTCTGGTCAAATTTTAAAAAAGTAATCATAGTAAAAATAAATGAATTAATGTAAAAAAAAAAAAAAAGAATCACTTATTTACGTTGACGGCTTTTCTCTCCCTTCCTTTGCATATCTTTTCCAGCAAAACCGAGTGGTCGGGGCGATACAGCTGTACTCAGTGGACAGGAAGGTCTCCCAGGCCATAGAAGGCCACGCCGCCGCCTTCGCGGAGTTCAAGGTCGAGGGCAACGCCAAGCCCTCCACCCTCTTCTGCTTTGCTGTGCAGGGCCCCGCGGGGGGCAAGGTAAGGGCCGCTGCGCCTGGTCTCCTCCCTGGGCACCATCCGGGGTCCGCGGGAGCAGAGTCGGGAGGGAGGCCCGGCCCCAGGCTCCCGTGTGAGTGGAGGCTCATGGCGGGGCTTGGGGCCACCGCCCGGTGCTCACTGCAGTGGTCTGTCCCCAGCTCCGTGTGAGGGGAGGCTCATGGCGGCCTTGGGACCACTCGCTCGGTGCTCACTGCAGTGGTCTGTCCCCAGCTTCGGCGTAAAGTCAGCATCATGAAGGTGGCTGTGATTAATGGCCGCTTCCCGTAAACATGCTCTTAGGGGTCAGCAGGTGGCGTGGGGGTTAAGGTGCGAGCCTCCCACGTGGCCGACTGTGGTTTGAGTCCTGGACCTGGTGGCTTGCTTTC
>NW_006159771.1:993955-996245 GCF_000334495.1 Tupaia belangeri chinensis
CGACTACGTGGGAGTCCAGCGACATAGCCATTACGCTAACTGCTGGTTCCCTCATTTTATTTATTTTTAAAAGAATTATTTATGGGACCAGCAGGCAGCACCGTGCTTAAAGGTGCTGGACTCCTACGTGGCCAGACCGAAGTCTCGGACCTGGCGGCTTGCTTCCTCCCTTTCCCTTTCTCTTTCTCTCTCTCTGGTCAAATTAAATAATAATAATAATAACAACAAATGTGATTAAATAAATCATTCTTTTTTTAAAAAAAGTCAACGACATGGGAGTGCAGTGACATAAGCATTACACCATCTGCTGGTCCCTACGCATGGCAGTCGGCCATGTGGGAATCCAGCGCCTTAACCACCATGCCACCTGCTGGCGGCCCCTGGAATAGTCATTTCTTAGGTCCTTAGTCTTTTTTTTTTTTTTTTTGAGACTTTTTTTTGCTATAGGGCACGTGCACTCGCCAGAAAGACAGAGAGACACAGAGAGACAGAAAGTGAGAAATCGTCCCCCAGGGGGGATGGCCACGCCACAATCCCTTCTCCTCCATTCTCCTCTCAGGATCTTGGGCACGCACGCACACGCGCCCGGCGTGAGTTTAAGCCACCAGGTCTGGGACTTGAACTGCGGTCGACTACGTGGGAGTCCAGCGACATAGCCATTACGCTAACTGCTGGTCCCGGTCCTTAGTCATTTTTTAGGATCTCAGATTCACTCACCTTTTCTTACCATTAATTAAGCCTTGCCAAAGAATCTTTTTTTGAGAGATTTTTGCTACAGGGTGTGTGCGGACATCAGAGACACAGAGAGAGAGAAGGTGAGAAATCACTCCCAGGGGTATGGCCACACCACAATCCCTTCTCCTCCATTCTCTTCTTGGGACTTGGGGCACACACACGCATGTGCCCAGCTTGAGTTTCAAGCCACCGAGTCCGGGACTTGAACGGCAGTCAGCCATGTGAGAGTCCAGCACCACAACCACCATGCCACCTGATGGCCTGCTGAAGAATCTTCTTAAACTGCCCTTTATCCCGAAGAGCCCGCGCACAGGAAGCAGCGTCCCCCCTGTCCACGCCTGCAGCAGCCCTGCGCGCTTGCAGCTTGCCCCGCCAGCCTTCCCTCTTCTAGGCTGCTGTGTTCCTCCTCCCCCAGGCCTGAGACCCCTGGGCATTTCCTCTTCTCTCTCTGCCTGACTGGAACCAGACTAGCCTCTAAGATGCCCTCGCCCTCCTCCTCTGACAAGCCCACCCTTTCCTGTCTGGGATCCAGCTCCCCCGTGACTGGTTTCAGCTGTGGCCCCCTGGTCTTGAGAGGTCTTCTGGGGAAGGCGTGTGTGTGAACAAGGAACTTGGCACTGACCAGATCAGAGCGATGGACCCCTTCGTGCCCGGTTATTCCTCCACGTTCTACAAAGACTATATTTATTTTTTGAGAGGATTTTGCTATAGGGCATGTGCGCTCGCCAGAAAGACAGAGACAGAGAGACAGAAAGCGAGAAATCACCCCCCAGGGGGCATGGCCACGCCGCAATCCCTTCTCCTCCATTCTCCTCTCGGGATCTTGGGCACGCACGCACATGCACCCGGCGTGAGTTTAAGCCACCAGGTCTGGGACTCGAACCGCAGTCGACTACATGGGAGTCCAGCGACATAGCCATTACGCTAACTGCTGGTCCCATCTACAAAGACTCTTAGGTGTCCGGCATGACCTTGAGAGACGCAGGCCGGTCTTTCAGGACTGCCATGCTGGGACTGTCGCGTGCGCCTGGTGTTCAGTGATGCGGTCTTGTCGGCGGACTGGTTGGCGTTGGGCCCAGCTGTGTCTGGGGGTCAGGGAGCAGAGACCGAGTAGATAGACTTCAGACCTTAGCCGGAGCGCTCTGTTTCATGCACATCAGCACCGAACCTGACTCAGCACCTCGGACAGCACCCCGGGGCTGAATGCCCTCAGGGGCCCAGGACCTTTCCAAGGAGCTTGGTGTCCGGAGGCAGGTTAGGCAAAAAGGCTCAGCTCGCTTGGCCCGAGCGTGATGTGACGTTGGTCGTGCAGAGTGTGGGCCCCGAGGCTCCGCTCCCCACTGCCTTGCTCAGCAACCACCTCCCCCTCTGTTCTAGCTGCACATAATCGAGGTCGGACAGCCGGCGGCCGGAAACCAACCGTTTGCGAAGAAAGCTGTGGATGTGTTTTTCCCCCCGGAGGCGCAGGCCGACTTTCCTGTGGCCATGCAGGTATGACTGCACCACCGCTCTGCACGTCTGCTTCTCCTCCGAGAGGATCCGCTCCCGCACCTCC
>NW_006159771.1:996982-997904 GCF_000334495.1 Tupaia belangeri chinensis
GCGGTCTTGTCGGCGGACTGGTTGGCGTGGGGCCCAGCTGTGTCTGGGGGTCAGGGAGCAGAGACCGAGTAGACTTCAGACCTTAGCCGGAGCGCTCTGTTTCATGCACATCAGCACCGAACCTGACTCAGCACCTCGGACAGCACCCCGGGGCTGAATGCCCTCAGGGGCCCAGGACCTTTCCAAGGAGCTTGGTGTCCGGAGGCAGGTTAGGCAAAAAGGCTCAGCTCGCTTGGCCCGAGTGTGATGTGACGTTGGTCGTGCAGAGTGTGGGCCCCGAGGCTCCGCTCCCCACTGCCTTGCTCAGCAACCACCTCCCCCTCTGTTCTAGCTGCACATAATCGAGGTCGGACAGCCGGCGGCCGGAAACCAACCGTTTGCGAAGAAAGCTGTGGATGTGTTTTTCCCCCCGGAGGCGCAGGCCGACTTTCCTGTGGCCATGCAGGTATGACTGCACCACCGCTCTGCACGTCTGCTTCTCCTCCGAGAGTATCCGCTCCAGCACCTCCTGAGCTTCAGGCCACCCCCTACGGCCGGCTTCTGCCGATCCTCCCACAGAGATCCGCGGGTCACTCAGACGCATGCGGCCTAGGACGTCCATCTGTGAGTCTGGGAGCTGGAGAAGCCCGTTCGCAGGAAGGAGCCCTCCATCAGGGAGGGTTAGGGTAGCACGAGGCTGCTCCAGCTCCTTACCAGTGTCGAAGGCCTTTCCCATTTATTATGAAAGGTGAGGCCTTCCCTGTGCACGAGGGTATGAGGAAGAACGTTCTCTCCAGCTGAACCAGTTGAATATTAACTACATCAGAGATTTTTTTCCTCTTTTTTTTTTTTTGAAAGCTTTTTTTGCTATAGGGTGCGTGCGCTCGCCAGACAGACAGAGACAGAGAGACAGACAGCGAGAAATCACACCCCAGGGGGCAAG
>NW_006159771.1:998478-1010334 GCF_000334495.1 Tupaia belangeri chinensis
AAAAAAAAAAGAAAACGTTTAGATGTGGGGCCAGCAGGTGGCGTGGTGGTTAAGGTGTTGGATGCCCACAGGCCAACCGCAGTTTGAGTCCCATCTGGCAGCGTGAAAGTCACACTGGGTGCATGTGTGTGCGTGCCCGACATCCTAGAAGAAAGGAGAAGGGATTGCAGCGTGGCCATCCCCACTGCGGAGTGATTTCTCACTGTCTCTCTCTGGAAGGCACAGGTGCCCTATGGAAAAAACTAAAAAATATATATATATATAGAAATAAGGGACCAGTGGTTGGCATAATGGCTACTTCGCTGGACTCCCACGCAGTCGACCGAGGTTCGAGTCCCAGACCCGGTGGCTTAAACTCACACCGGGTGCATATACGTGCGTGCCCAAGATCCGGAGAGGAGAATGGAGGAGAAAGGATTGTGGCATGGCCATCCCCCCTGGGGGGGGGTGTGATTTCTCTCTTTCTGTCTCTCTGTCTCTGTCTTTCTGGCGAGCGCACACGCCCTATAGCAAAAACTTCTCCAAAAATAATAGAAATAAAAAAATAATAATTCTATACTTCAAGATGATCACAGTAGTCACCATCTCCCCTCCTGTTATTCTCTCTTTGTGTTTATTTCTTCCATGAGCGAGACAGAGAGAGAGAGAGAGAGAGGACCCCCGCAGTGTCCAGACACCATGTCCCCCACCAGGCTCCAGCCAGCCCTCGATCGTGGGCAAGTGCGTGCTCAGCATACTCAGGGAGGTCTGCAGACTTGAACCACGAGCCTTCCCCTGTGAGGGTGCCTGACGGAGCGTCACTGGCCACCCCATCACGTGTGTCACCTCCTCTGTTACCCTCTTGGTTCCTTTCCTTCTGTATTTAAAATCTTTGGCCATCTAGAATTCGCTTTGCTCTAAAGAAGAAGATAGAGATTCAGTTCTTGACTCTCACCCCACCCTCTTCCCAGATAGCTCAGCAATTCGACTAACATCATATAGCGATTTTTTCTCTCTCTTTTGTTAGAGAGAGAGATTTTTGCTATAGGGTGCATGCGCTTGCTGGGTAGAGAGATAGAAAGTGAGAAATCACCCCCTCCCTGGAGGGATGGCCATGCCGCAATCCCTTCTCCTCCACTGTCTCGGGATTTTGGGCACGCATGCACATGCACCCGGCGTGAGTTTAAGCCACTGGGTCCAGGACTCGAACCACAGTCGACTATGTGGGAGTCCAGCGACGTAACCATTACACCATCTGCTAGTCCCAACGTCATATACTGACTGAAGTATCTTATTTTCCAGGGGCAGCAGATCGTGCATAAGGCAGAGGATTCTCACATGGCCAATCACAGTTCTAGTCCCAGACTTGGTGGCTCGAAAACTCACGCCAGGCGCGTGTGTGTGCGTACCCAGAATCCCAGGAAGAGAAGGGAGGAGAAGGGATTGCAGCATGGCCATCCTCCCTGGGGGGTGATTTCTCATTTTCTGTCTCACCGTCTCTGTCTCTCTCTCTGGCCAGCACACATGGCCTAAGGCAAAAACCCTTTTTAAAAAGGAGCTGAGTGAGAAACTGGAGAAAACAGGGCACTACCTGACAGACCATGGTGTAGCCTGATTTTCTTGGACCTTTATTTGTTTATTTATTTATTTTGGAGAGGTTTTTGCTATAGGGCACGTGTGCTCGCCAGAAAGACAGAGAGACAGTGAGAAATCACCCCCCGGGGAGGTGGCCACACCGCAATCCCTTCTCCTCCATTCTCCTCTCGGGATCTTGGGCACGCACGCACATGCGCCCGGCGTGAGTTTAAGCCACCGGGTCCGGGACTCGAACCGCGGTCGACTACATAGGACTCCAGTGACATAGCCATGACACTAACTGCTGATCCCTCTTGGACCTTTATTTGAGAGTGGCTAGACAACGCATGGGCCTTACAACCAGTTCTCCCTGGGTAGAACCTGGAGTCCATGTTCCTCAAGGAGCCACGGCTCCCACCAACGATCTCCTGGCCTGAGGGGCTCGAGAGGCTTCTTCACCACCCGTGACCTCTTTTGCCCTCGTGGGCGTCTCCTTCCCCGACCTGTGCTCTCCGCCTTCCTGCAGATCGGGGCTAAGCACGGCGTGGTTTACCTGATCACCAAGTACGGCTACCTTCACGTGTACGACCTGGAGTCCGGCGTGTGCATCTACATGAACCGCATTAGCGCCGACCCCATCTTCGTGACGGCGCCCCACGAACCGACCTCCGGAATTATAGGTGTCAACAAGAAAGGGCAGGTACGTCATCTGGGGCTCGTTTCCCACCGGTCCCTCTCACTGGGGCCTGAGGATGAGCTTTCCCTCCTCCTCCAGGAGAGCCCCAGGGTGGCCAGCACCTGTTACCAACCGGCCCTGCTGCCCTCTCCACCCTGTCCCGCCTCCCCTCTGGGCAGTGCCACCCCTAACACAGGGCCCATCTGGAGGGGAGAGCGTGGCGTTTCCAGCGTGGAACAGGGGTGCTCATCCATGCTGTCAACATTTTTTTTCTTTCAGAGAGTTTTTTTCTTTTTTCTTTTTTTTAAAGAAAGACATTTTTGCTATAGGGCACGTGCACTCTCCGGAGAGACAGAGAGACAGAAAGCAAGAAATCAGCCCCCGGGGGGATGGTCACACTGCAATCCCTCCTCCTCCACTCTCCTCTCGGAATTTGGGGCATGCACGCTCACATGCCCAGAGTAAGTTTGTTTGTTTGTTTTTTAAGAATAATTTTAGGGACCAGCAGTTAGCATCATGGCTATGTCACTGGACTCCCATGTAGTCGACCATGGTTCGAGTCCTGGACCCAGTGGCTTAAACTCACGCTGGGCGCATGTGCGTGCGTGCCCAAGATCCCGAGAGGAGAATAGAGGAGAAGGGATTGTGGCGTGGTCATCCCCCCTGGGGGGTGATTTCTGACTTCCTGTCTCTCTGTCTCTCTCTGTCTTTCTGGCGAGTGCACGTGCCCTATAGCAAAAACATCTCTAAAAAAAAAAGAATAATTTTATTATTTCATTGTATTTATTTATTTATTTATTTTGTTTAGTTTGACCTGAGAGAGAAATTGGGGGAAAGTGAGAAAGCAAGCCACCAGGTCCAGGACTTGAACCATAGTCAACCATGCGGGAGTCTAGCACCTTAGCCACCACCCCTCCTGCCAGCCCCCCGATGTGAGTTTGAAGCCGCCAGGTCTGGGACTTAAACCGCAGTCTCCTACATGGGAGTCCAGCGACATAACCATTACGCCATCTGCTGGTCCCTCAGAGAGAGATTTTTGCTATAGAGTATGTGCGCTCACTGGAGAGACAGGCGGAGGGAAAGTAAGAAATCACCCCGCAGGTGGAATGGCCATGTCTCAATCCCTTCTCCTCCATTCTCTTCCCGGGATTTTGGGCACGCACGCACACGCACCTGGTGTGTTTGTCAAGTTGCCTGGTTGGGGACTCGAACCTCGGTTGGCTATGTGGGAGTCCAGTGATGTAACCACTATGCCACCTGGTTGCCCCTCATCGGACTCTTGAACCCATAGAACCTTGGTCGACCCAGCCCGAGATTTGAACCCATGATGTGCTGTGTACCTTCTAGCAGTGCAGTTCATTGTGCTGCTCTCTGCACCACCCAGACTGGGCCCGTCACCTCGTACTTGTTTAGGCCCTGCTGCATCCTTCCCTGTGGGGGCCACCCTCAGAGGCGCGCTCACCAGGCGCCTGGGCGCTTTGCTGAGTTCCGGCGGGGTGGCGGGGGCGTCAGGGCCGGCACGGTGGGCGCTCTGCCAGGCTGAGCTGTTTGGCCCTGCGGGACCTCGCAGGTGCTGTCGGTGTGCGTGGAGGAAGATAACATCGTACACTACGCAGCCAGCGTGCTCCAGAACCCTGACCTCGCTCTGCGTCTAGCCATGCGTAGTAACCTGCCCGGGGCAGAGGAGCTGTTTGCAAGAAAATTCCACACGCTGTTTGCCCAGGGGAGCTATGCTGAGGCTGCCAAGGTCGCCGCGTCCGCGCCCAAGGTATGAACATGGATACCGCTCGTGCACTCTGAAGTTTGTGTTTTGTTTTGTTTTTCTTAGTTTGTTGCTATAGGGCTGGAAAGACAGAAAGACAGAAAGTGAGAAATCACTCCCCAGGGGGATGGCCACGCCGCAATCCCTTCTCCTCCACTCTCCTCTCGGGATCTTGGGCATGCATGCACACGTGCCCGGTGTGAGTTTAAGCCACCGGGTCTGGGCCTTGAACCATGGTTGACTACATGGGGGTCCAGCGACACAGCCATGACGTCAACTGCTGGTCCCATATACTCATGTTTTTTGGCCTCTTACCTTCCGTTTCCTGTCTGTGTGCAGACGTACTTCATACCCAACGTCTTAGCTTAGGTACCATTTGCATCGTTTGTTTGTTTGTTTTAACATTTATTTATTTATTCATCTATTTACTTGTGATTTCCGAACTGCCAGTTTCGGGACTTGAACCACTATCAGCCACGTGGGAGTCCGGCACCTCAACCACCGCACCGTGCACCTCCAGCCCCCCGTTTTGCATTTTGGTTACTTAGATTTTATTTTTTAAGAATTATTTTATTGAACTTTTATTTATTTATTTATTTATTTTAATTTGACCAGAGAGGGACAGAGAGAGAGAGAGAGGCAGAGAGGGAAAATGAGAAAGCAAGCTGCCAGGGCCAGGACTCGAACGGGGGTCAGCCCTGTGGGAGTCTAGCACGCTTAACCACACCCCTTGCCGGCCCCCCTTGGTGACTTAGAATTTTGCTGTTGCTTTCTAGTGATCAAATATATAAGAACACAGTAATCGTGTGCTTGAACTGCCCAATTTTTTTTTTAATTTGGAGAGGTTTTTGTTATAGGGCACGTGAACTCATCAGAAAGACAGACAGAGAGACAGAAAGCGAGAAATCACCCCCCCAGCGGGGATGGCCACGCCACAATCCCTTCTCCTCCATTCTCCTCTCGGGACTTTGGGCACACACGCACACGCGCCCGGCGTGAGTTTCAAGCCTCTGGAGCCAGGACGTGGTTGCAGTCAGCCTATGGGAGTGCAGAGCCTGAACCGCCACGCCACCTGCTGGCCACGGCGTGGAATTTCTATTGGTGTTGGCTTTGGTATAAGCGAGCTGAATGAAGGGACGCCCTGTGCTGGGGCCCAACCACCTGCGTTTCCGTTGACGACAGGGCATCCTGCGCACCAGCGACACGGTTCGGAAGTTCCAGAGCATTCCCGCACAGCCCGGGCAGGCTTCTCCTCTGCTGCAGTACTTCGGAATCCTGCTTGACCAGGGCCAGCTCAATAAACTCGAATCCTTAGAACTGTGCCGTCCGGTCCTCCAGCAGGGCCGCAAGCAGCTCTTGGAAAAGTGGCTGAAAGAAGATAAGGTAGGACCCTGTGGGAGGGCAAGCCCCGGCCCCCCGGTCCCCCATCCTAACCCTGCCTGCTCTCCCGGGGCCGCTTCGGAAGATCGCGGCGATCTGGTCAGGACTGCCGACCCCACCCTCGCCCTGAGTGTCTACCTTCGGGCAAACGTGCCCAGCAAAGTTGTCCAGTGTTTTGCAGAAACGGGCCAATTTCAGAAAATTCTACTCTATGCCAAAAAGGTAAGGCCTGCTAAACCGCCAGCACCTGGCCGGTAGCGCGTGTGTGGTTGAGTGGGTGCAGGGCCCTCCTGGATCGGCCTCGGCCTAGGAGCCGTCAGCACTGCTGTTCGCATCTGCCCCTCACTGACCGTGGCTGTCCGTTCTTCTCTTCGGCGTTTCATTACCCTGCCCTGCTTTCTGACGGGCCTCTCACCTCCTTTCCACTTGGGAGCACTCCGACAACTTTCTCTTCTGTCTTCTTTCTTCCCATCCCCCTTAGCACTTTTTTGTTTTTAAGAGAGATTTTTGCAGGACCTGCAGTTAGCGTCATGGCTATGTCGCTGGACTCCCATGTAGCTGACCGCAGTTCAAGCTCCGGATCCAGTGTCTTAAACTCACGCCGGGCGCGTGTGCGTGCGTGCCCAAGATCCCGAGAGGAGAATGGAGGAGAAGGGATTGCGGTGTGGCCATCCCCCCGGGGGGTGATTTCTCGCTTTCTGTCTCTCTCTATCGTTCTGGCAAGCGCATGTGCCCTATGGAAAAATATATATATATATATTATATATTTTTTTTACTATAAAGTACATGCGCTCGCCAGAGACACAGGAAGTGAGAAATCATGCCACCATCCCTTCTCTACTCTCTCCCCAAGATCTTGGGCATGCACCACATGCTCCCAGCGTAGGTTTGTAACTCACCGGGTCTAGGACTTGAACTGTGATCAACTACGTGGGAGTCCAGCGACAAAACCACTACGCCATCTGCTGGTCCTGGCCCCTGGCTGTGTTCATCCGGTGTCTAGGCGGGGCTTCCCAATCTGGTCCCTGCGTGCCCCCTGGTGGCCAGGCTGGCACACTGCTCCAGGACCTCCCTAGTGGTTGGGGCTGTCGGTATAGCTCACCGCCCTTCACGGGACCAACAGCTTTAATCGGACATTGTGTTAGAACGCAGGTGTACAGAGGACTTCAAGGAGTTTGTGGGAAAATAGAATTCAAGTGCAAGTTTGTTTGGGTGGAAAAACTTTTTGAAATCCGTGCATGGTGTTCTCATAGCACGCATCTTCTAGGGAATTTCTGAAGACCCCTTGTATACACACACCAATGTCGCTGCTTATTATTTTATTGTTATTATTATTATTATTATTTTGGAGAGGTTTTCGTTATAGGGTGCGCGTGCTCGCCAGACAGACAGAGAGCGACAGAGAGACAGAAAGCGAGAAATCACCCCCCAGGGGGGATGGATGGTCACGCCGCAATCCCTTCTCCTCCATTCTCTTCTCGGGATCTTGGGCACGCATGCACATGCGCCCGACGTGAGTTTAAGTCACTGGGTCCGGGACTCGAACTGCGGTCAGCTACATGGGAGTCCAGCGACATAGCCATTACACCAACTGCTGGTCCCAAGCCGTCAGGTCTTGAAAACTCTGCATTTGGCCACGTGGGAGTCCAGCGCCTTAACCACCTCGCCACCTGCCGGCCCCCTGGTCGTTTCTTTATAAACCCCGAGTTTGAAGCAAAGGCTGGGGACTTCTTTTCTAACGCCCACGGTTCTGTTCTCCGTTTGCTTTCCCGGTTGGTGTCCCCCTGCTCCTAGGTCGGGTACACCCCAGACTGGATCTCTCTGCTGAGGGGCGTGATGAGGGTCAGCCCAGAGCAGGGTGTGCAGTTCGCGCAGATGCTGGTGCAGGACGAGGAGCCGCTGGCCGGCGTCAGCCAGGTGAGCCAGGCCGGGGGCAGCTCTGCGCGCCCACCGGGAAGAGTCCCCGCGTCCTTCCTCTGCGAACGCGTCTGTCTGCGGGTAATCTCCAAGCGGTTCAAAATGGAACGTGCAGGGGGAGCCTGTCCTCCAGTCTTGATGACTTGCACACTTGATGTGTCTCTGTTTCCAAGCATTTTAGAGGGCGTGTGTGCCACGTGTCTCTTTCTTTGCGCGGTGATCGGTGGTCGGTGGGGGGACGCCGTTTTCCAATCAGAGCCCTCTAAGCCTCACCCCATTTTCCAATTACTGCTTTACTCTTTTGTTGTTTGTTTAATTCATTCATTTCTTCCATAAGAGAGGGAGACTGGGGGTGGGGGGCGGGAGAGAGAGAGACGGGCACCCCCGACCGAGGTCAGGATGCTGCAACCCAACTGAGCCAGCCAGCTGGGATTGCGACGTGGCCGTGTCCCTGCGGGGTGACTTCTCTCTTTCTGTCTCTGTCTCTCTCCGGCGAGCGCATGCACCTTATAGCAAAAATCTCTCTCTTAAAAAAAAAAAAAAAAAGATTGCCTGGATTTATGCAGATGGCACAAGCGGTTATGTCCCTTGACTCCCATAGGGCCAACGGCAGTTCCAGTCCCAGACCTGGCACCTTAAAAATCATGCTGGGGGAAAAAAAAAAAAAGAAAAGAAAAGAAAAGAAAATCACGCCTGTCGCGTGTGTATGCATGCCCAAGATCCCGGGAGGAGAAGGGATTGCGGTGTGGCCATCCCATCTCCCGAGGGGCCGATCTCTCACTTTTCCTCTCGCTGTCTCTGTCTCCTTCTCTCTCTGGTGAGCCCACACACCATAAGGCAAAAAACCCTCTAAAACACAGAATCCACGTTAGCTGGCGAGTGAGAAGCAGGTGGTGTGATTTCACACATCCCTACTAATAACTAATGGCTACGAATAACCTGAATTTTGATGACACAGAGAAATATAAAAGAAGTAACTGTTGAATTTCTAAGTGAGATTGTATTTCATTAACTTTTTTTTTTTTTTTTTTTTTTTTTTAGGGACTTTTCCTATAATGCATGTGCTCTCACCAGAGAGATAGAAAGTGAGAAATTACCCCCCCAGGGGGGATGGCCACGCCGTAATCCCTTCACCTCCATTCTCCTCTCGGGATCTTAGGCATGCACGCACACGTGTCCGGCGTGAGTTTAAGCCACCGTGTCCGGGACTCGAACCGCAGTCGACCACATGGAAGTTCAGCGACATAGCCAGTACGCTAACTGCTGGTCCCTAGGAACTATTTCGATAGGAAAATTAAATGCTGTTTCCGTCCAGTGAGCGCGTGCTCGGATCCGTTTCAGATTGTCGACGTTTTCATGGAGAACAGCTTAATTCAGCAGTGTACCTCCTTCTTACTGGACACCTTGAAGAATAACCGCCCAGCCGAGGGGCCCCTCCAGACCCGGCTGCTGGAGATGAACCTGATGCACGCTCCCCAGGCAAGTGGCGTTTCTCAGCTGGCACCAGGGTGGACATGCGGGCTGCACCGTGCTCACAGTGGGTGTTTATCTTTGCACTCCGATGCCATTCTCCGTGACCTTCCCACATGGTTTCTCTAGGGGTCATCGATTCAGGGCATTCATGGGAGCAGTTACAATTGGGGCATCATTTCTTCCTCTCTCTCTCTCTCTCTCTTTTTTTTTTTTTAAGAAAGGTTGCAATAGGGTGTGGGCGCTCGCTGGAGAGAGGCAGAGAGACAGAAAGTTAGAAATCACCCCCCCCCACGGGAGGCAGCCATGCCGTAATTCCTTATCCTCTGTTCTCCTCCCGGGATCTTGGGCACACATGCACATGCGCCCGGCGTGAGTTTTAAGCCACCGGGTTGAGGACTTGAACCACAGTCGACTACATGGGAACCTAGCAATGTAACCATTACTCCATCTGCTGGTCTTGGGGTTTTTGGGTTTTTTTGTTTATTTGTTTGTTTTATTTTTGAGATTTTTTTTTTGGCTATAGAGCACACCTGAGACACCAAGAAAGACAAAAAGAGAGAAAGAGAAATCACCCCCACCACTCCCCCAGGGAGGATGGCCATGCCACAATCCCTTCTCCATTCTCTCGGGATTTGGGGCACACACACACGCAAGCACCCAGCGTTTTTGGGTTTTTTTGTTTATTTGTTTGTTTTATTTTTGAGATTTTTTTTTTGGCTATAGAGCACACCTGAGACACCAAGAAAGACAAAAAGAGAGAAAGAGAAATCACCCCCACCACTCCCCCAGGGAGGATGGCCATGCCACAATCCCTTCTCCATTCTCTCGGGATTTGGGGCACACACACACGCAAGCACCCAGCGTGAGTTTCAAGGCACCAGGTCCAGGACTTGAACCGCGGTCGGCTATGGGGCAGTCTAGCTCCTATACCATTATGCCACCTGCCTGCACCTATTCATGGATTTTCAAAAGCAACCCCCGACTCTTAATTCTGCCTTTAACCTTACGGAGAAATCTCCTAAATAGAAATAGGATTTGTGTGTGTTTGTGTGTGGCGGGGGGTTGTTTTTTGTTTGTAGGTTTTTGTCATAGCACGTGTACTCACCAGAAAGTGACAGAGAGAGGGAAAGTGAGAAGTCACCCCCCAGCGGGGAGGGCCACACTGCAATCCCTTCTCTCCCATTCTTCTCTCAAAAATGGGCACGCACGCACACACACCTGGTGTGATTTTCAAGCCACCAGGTCTGGGACTCGCACCGTGGCCGGCCATGTGGGACTCCAGCGTCCCAGCCCCGACACCACCTGCTGGCCTGTAGGATTTATTATTTTCAGGTCTAGTTCTAACTGTTACCATGTCTTTTTTTCTTTCTTTTTTTTTTTTTTTTTTTTGGAGGGGTTTTTTGGTTTGTTTGTGTTTTTTTGTTTTTTTGGTTTTTTTTGCTATAGGGCGTGTGAGCGCACCAGAAAGACAGAGAGAGACAGAGAGATAGAAAGCGAGAAATCATCCCCCTGGGGGATGGCCACGCTGCAATCCCTTCTCCTCCATTCTCCTCTCAGGATCTTGGGCACACACGCACACGCGCCCGGCGTGAGTTTTAAGCCAACTGGGTGTGGGACTTGAACCACAGTCGACTACATGGGAGTCCCGTGATATAGCCATTACGCTAACTGCTGGTCCCATTGTTACCACGTCTGAGGGTGGGGTTCAGCTTGTGTGAGAGGCTCTGGACCAGGAGGGCAGGCTCTGCCCGGACCTGCTGGCTCTGCCGCAGTGCAGCCTGGATGTGGAGGGCTGTGAGCCGGGCCCTACCCCCCGGGGACACCCTGAGCAGCTGCCCTTGCCAAGTTAAGGGCCTCGGCCTCGGCGGGCTCCCTGCTCAGCTCCCCGTATCGTAGGTGGCCGACGCCATCCTGGCCAACCAGATGTTCACTCACTACGACCGGGCCCACGTGGCCCAGCTGTGCGAGAAGGCGGGCCTCCTGCAGAGGGCGCTGGAGCACTACACCGACCTGTACGACATCAAGAGGGCCGTGGTCCACACGCACCTCCTCAACCCCGAGGTACGGCGCACGCCTGGGGCTCTCCCGCCGGTCTCCCCTGCGTCCACCCCCTGGTGACGCGGGCCCGTCACCCCTCTAACCTGCCACACTGTCGAAGGCAGTTCTGACCGAGCGCACGCAGACCTCACCGCTCAGCAGCGCGGCCGGGCAGCATCCCCGTGTCCCCAGCCCACCTCTGCTCACTCCAACGGCAGGGGTAGGCGCCTCTCAGCCCTGACAGCCCAGCGGGCGGCCTGAAACCATCAGCAAAAGCCGAAATAGCGGTCGTGTCCCGGTTAAAGAACAGGATTTTGGAGGGTCTTTTTTGTTTTGTTTTTCTCTAGAGAGAGATTTTTTGCTCTAGGGCACGTGCGCTCACCCAAAAGACAGAGACAGAAAGCGAGAAATCATTCCCCGGGGAGGATGGCCACGCCGCAATCCCTTTTCCTCCGTTCTCCTCTCAAATTTAGGGCAAGCACGCACGTACATCCGGTGTGATTTTCAACCCCTCTGGTCTGGGACTTGAATCACGGTCTACTGTGTGGGAGCCCAGCGCCTTAACCACCACGCCACCTGCCGGCTCTCAGGATAGGGGTTAGTGTTCACGAGGCGCATGTCAGGATGTACAGTGCAGGCCAGGTCTTCGCCCGGGGGAGCTGCCCCTCCCGCTGTTTGTCCTGATGGGGGTTGCTTCTCAGCCCTTGTGCACTGGGGTTCAAGGACCCCCCCTCAGGGCTGGGAGGAGGGACGCAGGCATCTCCAGCAGCCAGCAGGTGGCAGACCGGGCCCCGTTGGGGACACTTCCTCGTCCGTTCCCAGTGGCTCGTCAGTTTCTTCGGCTCCCTGTCGGTGGAGGCCTCCATGGAGTGCCTGCGTGCCATGCTGTGTGCCAACCTCCGACAGAACCTGCAGCTGTGTGTGCAGGTGGCCTCCAAGTACCATGAGCAACTGGGCACGCAGCCCCTGGTGGAGCTCTTCGAGTCCTTCCGGAGTTACGAAGGTAAACGCGCAGCTGCTGGCCAGCCCTGCGGCACCGCGCCCCCTTGCCCCACGG
>NW_006159771.1:1010369-1026101 GCF_000334495.1 Tupaia belangeri chinensis
ACCGCCCCCCCTTGCCCCACGGCAGCTGCCTCCCCACCCCCCCCCCGACTTCAGCCTCCCTGCGATGCCCGGAGGGCGCAGTGCCCGTCTTGGGCTCCCGGTCCACCGCAGAGCACAGCTACCATAACCTGGCCGGTATTTCTAAAAGAAGAAACCAGGCCGGTTGGTGTTGGAGTGGGCAGCTCGGAACTCCCCTGGTGTCCCCAAAGTCTCTGCGTCTGCACGGCACAATCTGGCCAGGACTGACCAAAGGCCCGGGTACCAGGGAAAGCTCCTGCTGTTGGTCTGTGCAGCCCCGAGGGGGCAGCTCCCCGTCCTCACCCGACAACCACGCTGGAGGCCCGGGGGCTCCATGGTCCTTGTCACCCGACGGGCGGCAGCTCACAAGGCTGACCCGGTAGCCTTTTTCTTGCCATCACATCAAAAATGTGTGCTACCGGGTGTGGGCGGTGGCTCTGTTGGGGACAGGCAGGGCGCTGTCTGGCCAGTCCCGAGTAGAGACTGGGTCTTTGTCCACTGGGCTGTGACGCCATTGCCGTGTGCCCAGGTTCAGGGACAAGACCCTCCCCTCGGGGCTGGCCTGGTCATCGGAAGATGTCCGTGGGAGGTTGGTGGGCTTGATGGAACGGCAGTGGAGCGGGGTAGGGGGGCTGTCACCTTGGGGGTGCCCAGCTTTTCAGGGCCAGACTCACCTTCAGTTGCGCTGAAAGCCTCCTCCGGGGAGGGGCCAACTCTGATGTGCTGTAACCTCCCGGAGGGCCCCATGACAGTCAGGTGCCATCCCGTCCCTCCCCGTGGGGCTCCGCATCCGTCACAGCCCCCTCGTGGGGAGGCTCCTGTCGGAGGCACGGCCTTGGAACAGCAGCCCCAGGCCTCTCGGGTGACCCTGGTGTGGCTTGCTTGAAGTCACGTGACCATCTGAAGCGTACCTGGTCCCCCGAAGAATTCTCATGCACCTGCAAACCAGTGTCCTGCATTAGAACACCCCAAGTGTTAGCCGTCTGGGGGAGGTGCCAAGCAGATGGACCCCACACGGATGACGAGCTCTGCGTGGGCTGTGGGCGCCCGCAGATTGGAGCAGGGTCACCGTGGCGGGGTCCAGGGAGGTGGGCGGTCGTCCTGGACAGGCAGGGGTGTTAGGAAGACCCAAACGGGACAGCCTCTGTCCCTAGGCCTCTTCTACTTCCTGGGCTCCATCGTGAACTTCAGCCAAGACCCCGACGTGCATCTGAAGTACATCCAGGCCGCCTGCAAGACCGGGCAGATCAAGGAGGTGGAGCGGATATGCCGGGAGAGCGCGTGCTACGACCCCGAGCGGGTGAAGAACTTCCTGAAGGTGCGTCAGCCTGGCCTCCGCGCCCGGGCTGTGTCCCTGAGGAGGGCAGGGTCAGATCTGTCCCCAGTGTCCCTCAGTCCCCAGCCACAGACCCCCACTCCATGGTCTAGAGCTCCCGAGGAGCCCACTCACGCTGTGAGACCCCACTGTGAGCAACCAGCAGATGGCGTAGTGGTTGCTTCACTGGACTCCCACGTGGCTGGCCAGGGTTCGAGTCCCGGCCCCAGTGACTTGAAATTCATGCTGGGGGCCAGCAGGTGGCATGGCGGTTAAGGGTGCTGGCCACTTCCACATGGCCAACCATGGTTTGAATCCCAGACCTGGTGGCTTGCTTTCTCATTTTCTCTCTCTCTCTCTCTGTCCCTCTCTGGTCAAAATAAAATAAATAAAGTTAAATAGAAAAATTCTTTTTAAAAAGTTTTAAAAGAAAATCACGCTGGGAGAACGAACATGTGTGTTCAAGATCCCCAGAGGAGAATAGAGAAGAGATTGCAGTGTAGCCATCCCCGCTAGGGGTTGATTTTCACTTTGTTGCTCATTGTCTCTGTCTCTCTCTCCAGCGAAAGCGCATGCGCTCCAAGACAAAAAAAACCTCTTTAAAAAAAAATCATGAACAGGGGCCAGCAGATGTCATAGTGGCTGAGGCACTGGACTCCCACATGGTCAACTGTGGTTCGAGTCCTGGATCTGGTGACTTAAAACCACCCTGGGCATGTGTGTGTGTGTGTGTGTGTATGTGTGTGCACGCATGCCTAAAATCCCGAGAGGAGATGAAGAAGGGATTGTGGCATGGCCATTCCCCCAGGGGGTAATGTCTCTCTTTCCTCCTCACAGTCTCTATCTCTCTCTTTAGTGAGTACATGTTCCCAAAGGTGAAAACCTCTGAAAAGTAAGACGCTTAGTCTGTGCTCTGGACTGTCTGGAACGCAGTGGAAGGAGTCAGGCCTGGCAGCCTCCCAGTCTTGCCCCGCCAGCAAGCCGCCAAGACCAGCAGGCCACTCGGTGTGCCTTGTCTCCTCACGTGATGGCCCTGGGTGGCACGGGGCTAAGTGAGGTGGCTTTCCTGCCCACTCCCCATTTTTTTACAAAAGAGGTTATTGGGAACCAGCAGTTAGCGTAATGGCTATGTCGCTGGCCTCCCATGTAGTCGACCGCGGTTCGTGTCCCGGACCCAGTGGCTTAAAACTCACACCGGGCGCGTGTGCGTGCGTGCCCAAGATCCCGAGAGGAGAATGGAGGAGAAGGGATTGCAGCGTGACCATCCCCCCTGGGGGGTGATTTCTCGCTTTCTGTCTCTATGTCTCTCTCTGTCTGTCTGGCGAGCGCACGCGCCCTACAGTGAAAATCTCTCCAAAAAAAAAAAAAAAGAGGTTATTGTCATAGGGTGTGTGTACTCACCAGGGAGAGGCAGAGGCAGTGAGAGGGAGAATGAGAAATCAGCCCCCGGGGGATGGCCATGCCACAGTCCCTTCCCCTCCCCAAATCCTGGGCACTCACACACACGCGCCAGTGTGATTTTCAAGCCAAGCCACCGGGTCCGACTTGAACTTCAGTCGGACGTGTGGAGTCAAGAGCCTTAACCACGCCACCTGCCGGCCCCTTCCCACTGTGCTTTAAGAACCAGTCTGGGGGTCGGCAGGCAGCGTAGCAGTCGAGGTGCTGGGCTCCCACATGACCGACTGGAGTTTGAGTCCCAGACCCTGTGACTTGAAACTCACTCTGGGCGCGTGTGCGTGCCCAAGAGGAGAAGAGAAGAGAAGGGATTATGGTGTGGCCATCCCCTCCAGGGAGTGATTTCTCACTTCCTCTCTCTCTGTTTCTCTCTCTGTCTCTGGTGAGTGCACACATCCTATAGAAAAACCTCTATTAAAAAAAAGAAGAGATGGGGACTAACAGGTGGTGTGGCTAAGGCATTGGACACTCCCACATCGCTGGTTATGGTTCAAGTCCTGGACCTGGTGGCTTGCTTTCTCACTCCCTCTCCCTCTGTGTGTGTGTGTGTGTGTGTGTGTGTGTGTGTGTGTCTTTCTGGTCAATTTAAATTCAATGAATGAATAAATAAAATCATTCTTTAAAAAAAGAAAAGAGCACTTGTAAAAGCAGCATGAATTCTAAAATCTAAGCAAAACTAGTATCAAAGTCATGGCGAAGCTTGGGTGAAAGAACAATGAAATCGTTGATGCTTCACCAAAAAAAATGGCTGCTCCAATGGCTGCTCTCCCATCTTCAGCATGGCCCTGACTCTCATCTCCCCAGTTGACTAGAAGGGATGGTCCTGAGTGGCCTCGGGGCTAAGTGGGGCAACTTGCCTCCCCACTATCCATATATATATATATTTTTTTTTTTTTTGGAGAGGTTTTTGCTATAGGGCGCGTGCACTCACAAGACAGACAGAGAGAGACATAGAGACAGAAAGCGAGAAATCACCCCCCAGGGGGGATGGCCACACCACAATCCCTTCTCCTCCATTCTCCTCTCGGGATCTTGGGCACGCACGCACACGTGCCCGGCGTTTATTCAAGCCCCCTGGTCCGAGACTCGAACTGCGGTCGACTACGTGGGAGTCCAGCGACACAGCCATTACGCTAACTGCTGGTTCCCCCATCTCTTGCCTTCCGACTCGCAGGAGGCCAAGCTCACAGACCAGCTTCCCCTCATCATCGTGTGCGATCGCTTCGACTTTGTCCACGACCTCGTCCTGTACCTGTACCGCAATAACCTGCAGAAGTACATCGAGATCTACGTTCAGAAGGTGCCACTGGGGGAGTCAGGCATGGGTGATAAAGACGCTGGATTCCCGCATGGCCGACTGAGGTTCTAGTCCCCAGCCTGGCAGTTTGCTTTCTCACTTTCCCTTTTTCTCTCTCTGTCTCTCTGGTCAAATAAAAAAGTAATAATAACGGAACCAGCAGTTGGCGTAATGACTACGTCACTGGACTCCCATGTAGTTGACCGCGGTTCGAGTCCCGAACCCGGTGGCTTAAACTCACGCCGGGTGCGTGTGCGTGTGTGCCCAAGATCCCAAGAGGAGAATGGAGGAGAAGGGATTAGTGTGGCCATTCCCCTGGGGGATGATTTCTTGCTTTCTGTCTCTCTGTCTCTGTCTTTCTGGTGAGTGCTCACGCCCTATACCAAAAACCTCTCCAAAAAAAAAAAATAAAGCAATAATAACAAATGGAATTGATGAAATAAATAATTCCCTTTTGGGGAAAAAAAGAAAGAAAAGTGAGTACCACCGGGACGGCCACCGCTGGCTCCCTGAGGCCACACTGGCTGCGTCCTGGCCCTGGTCAGTGATGACAGCCTGCACCTGAGAGGCCACCTCTGACCCCCAGACACGTCAGAGGCCACCGGTCTGTCTGCCGGGTGGTGTCTCAGTGTGTGCAGGCTGTCAGAGCAGAGCCCCACAGAACAGAACCCCGAAACGTGTTTCCCAGAGCTCTGGGGGTCAGCAGTCCCCGATCCAGGAGTAGGCAGGGTCGGGCTCTGCTGAGGACTCTCCCCCGGGCTCGCCGATGGCCGCCTCCTTGCTGGGCCCTCACGCGGCCTCTTCCAGGGCCCGTGCACTCCTGGTGGAGTCGCCAGTCCTCCTGGGTCAGGGCCCGCCCTCGGCATCAGCCAACCCCTGACAGACTATCTCCCAGTGGGGCCCATCGGGGGCGGGAGTTTGGTAGGGCTCCGTCCAGTCCTACATAGGGAGCCCTTTTCGGATTGTCGCCACACCGTCCACACCTCGGGGGACCCCACGTGACCAGCGTCTGCAGCATGAAATCCCACCCTGGCCCTTCCAGGTCAACCCCAGCCGGATCCCCGCTGTGGTCGGAGGGCTGCTGGACGTGGACTGTCCTGAGGAAGTCATTAAAAACCTCCTCACGGTGGTGACGGGGCAGTTCTCCACCGACGAGCTGGTGGCCGAAGTCGAGAAGAGAAACAGGTGAGCTGCCCGGCCCGTGTCTTCCCTCCGCCGGGAGTCTGGCGTCTCTGGAGTCTCTGGCCGATTGTCCAAACGGCGTGCCTCCTGGGCCCAGAATTATCTCTGTGGCTGGTCATGTCCACGCCTGAGATCTAGCATGTTCTTACTGAGGACCCAAGGGAACGCTTTTTTTTTTTTTCTGTAGCAAGATGGTTGTTTTTTAAGTTTTGTTTTGTTGTGTTTTTGCTAGGGCGCATGCGCTCGCCGGAGAGACAGAGAGAAACAGAGAGACAGAGAGAAACAGAGAGACAGCCAGAAATCACCCCCCAGGAGGGATAGCCACACTGCCATCCCTTTTCCTCTGTTCTCCTCTTGGGATTTTGGGCACGCACACACACATACGCACCCCGGCGTGTTTTAAGCCACCGAGTCCGGGACTCGAACCATGGTCAACTCCGTGGTCCAGCAATGTAACCATTACACCGTCTGCTGGTCCCCAACTTTTTTTCTTTTTTCCACTTTGCTATAGAACACATACAGTTGCTAGAAAAGGAGAGAAGGAGAGTGAGAAATCACCCCAGAAGAGGAATGGCCATACAACAGTCCCTCCTCCTCCATCCTCCCCTCGGGATTTTGGACATGCGTGCACACGTGCTCAGCGTGTGTTCGGGCTGCAGGGTCCAGACTCGAACCACAGTCGGCCATGTGGCATCCTGCACCTAAACCTCTGCCACCTGCTAGCCCTCAGAGGGAGACTTTTTTTTTTTCTTCTAAGAAGCCTAAGAAGGAATTTTATTTATTTGTTTATTTTTATGTTATTTGGGGGGGCAGGTTTTTCTTTTTACTTTTAAAAATATTTTTAAAAATGCATTCGTGATAGAGCAAGTATGTGTTCGTGGAAGGAGCACCGTCCTGGAGCCCTCGGGTCTTGGGTCACTCTCGTAGGTGCCCTCCATGTTTCAAGGCCAACCAAGCCAGAGACAAACCACAGTCACCAGGTGGGACCTAGCTCCTCTTTTTTTTTAAGAGATTTTTGCTATAGGGCGCGTGTGCTTGCCAGACAGACAGAGAGAGACAGAGAGACAGAAAGCAAGAAATCACCCCCCAGGGGGAATGGCCACACCGCAATCCCTTCTCCTCCATTCTCCTCTCGGGATCTTGGGCACGCACGCACACGCGCCCAGTGTGAGTTTAAGCCACCGGGTCCAGGACTCAAACTGCGGTCTACTACATGGGAGTCCAGCGACACAGCCATTATGCTAACTGCTGGTCCCAGGACCTAGCTTCTCTTGAGCAATGCATTACCACTGCTCCACGGAACCAGCCCTAAAATTTATTTTTTTAAGGTTTATTTATTTATCATTTTATTTATTATTATTACTGTTCCATTTTGACCAGAGAGAGACAGAGAGAGAGAAAAGAAGAGTGAGAAAGTCAGATGCCAGGTTTGGGACTCGAACCGCCGTCAGCCACGTGGGAGTCCAGTGCCCCAACCACCACGCCACCTGCCGGCCCCTGGTTTCATTCTTTCATGTAGCTGCCTAGCAGTCCTCTGTGTATATACGCCACATTTTCTGTGTCTGCTGCGCGCTGATGGGCGCCGAGGTCAACCCCTCTTGGCTATTGTGAACACCGCGGTGACCATGGGGGAACAGCCATGTCCTCAACATGATGGTTATGGGCTCTCCTTTGGGTTTCCAGGATCCCTCAGTCTTGGCAAAAGACTTCACCATTTTGAAACCAATCTGCCTTGATTTCTTGAGCCACCTGGAGCGAATGGCACAAGAGACATTTTGTGTTTCCAGCCCTCAGAGCCCCCGGGTGACCCTGGAGACTGACTGTGTTCTTCCCTCCCGAGGCTCAAGCTGCTGCTTCCCTGGCTGGAGTCCCGGGCTCAGGAAGGCTGTGAAGAGCCGGCCACCCACAACGCACTGGCCAAAATCTACATCGACAGCAACCACAGCCCCGAGCGCTTCCTCAGGGAGAACGCCTTCTACGACAGCGGCGTGGTGGGCCGCTACTGCGAGAAGAGGGACCCACACCTGGCCTGCGTGGCCTACGAGCGGGGCCGCTGCGACCTCGCCTTCATCAAGGTGGGCGCGCTCGGCCCTGGGGCGGGTCAGGAGGGGAGCTTCCTGGACCCGCTCGGCCCGCTTGTCTATACGTCTAACCGGCCCCAAGTCCGACCCAGCTCCCCTCTGCTTGAGTCCTCGGCGCGACCTGGTGACTCCAGGGTGACATTAAGCTCCTTGTGGGCTGCCACCTCCCTCCACTGGCCAAATCAGCTGCCCCTCTGGCCATCCCATCTGGAGTGGCTGCGGTCCCCTGGGCCTCTGTCTCTAGAGCCCTTGAACCTCCTGTCCTTTCTTAGGTCACCCACAAGCTCTCCCCCACCGCTTCCTGACCCACCTCACTCATGGTCCCCTCCTGAAAGTCGCCCGGGTCTCCTGCCTCGTCCCCAGGCTTGGTCTGCACGAACACGATGTTTAGGTTTCAGGGTGAATCATATGAAGTGTTGATCCTTACCCATTTGACCTAAAGTCCAGAAATGTCCTGTGGGTGATCCCCCATCTCCTCCACGGTAACTCCCGAGGAGGCTGGCCGTCCATCCCGGCACTCGGCATCTGGCCAGGTGCCATCTGCACAGCCGCTCAGACACACGTGTGAGAGGCCAAGGCTGTGGGAGGTGCAGGTGGAGAACAGCCCGCCAGCCTCTGGTTTCACCCCAGTCCAGGGCACTGACCACCGAGCGGCAGGGCCAAGCAGGGACAGCCTCTCCCCAGGCAGCCTGTGCAGAACTGGCTTTGGTGTGACACCGGGAAGCCAGAAGCACAATTTACTGACCTCTGGGGGACCTTAGCACCAGTCTGGGCTGGGAAGTGACCTGTCCTTTTATTGATTGATTGATTGATTGATTGATTGAGAGGTTTTTCCTGTAGGGCGCGTGCGCTCGCCAGAAAGACAGAGAAAGAGACAGAGAGACAGAAAGCGAGAAATCACCCCCCCAGAGGGCATGGCCACTCCGCAATCCCTTCTCCTCCATTCTCCTCTCGGGATCTTGGGCACACACGCACACGCGCCCGGCATGAGTTTAAGCCACCGGGTCCAGGACTTGAACTGCGGTTGACTACCTGGGAGTCAGCGACGGAGCCATGACGCCAACTGGTGGTCCCGGACCTGTCCTTTTAATGAGCCCCAGCTTCAGTAGGAATGCAGCCCTCGTTAGGGTCCGCCGTGTTCAGAAACGAGCAGCAATGTGACGTGGCGGGCAGGACTCCCCTGGGCTCGGCGCCCTGCCAGCCGGTTCTGGCCCGTGGTGTGCACACCGGCTGCGTCACTGCCCGGCGGGGGTGACTCTCACCAGGACTCGCAGGTGCCTCCACGTCGGGAAGTGCAGCGGACGCTCGGTCCTCCGGAGAGCCGTGCTGACACTCAGAACCGTCCACGAGAGCACGTGCGAATGCTCTCCTGCCCGGGAACGCCACAGGCCAGGCGCTGTTCTACGCCAGGACTGGCTTTGTCTGAAAACTCTTAGGAGACGCTTTAGAGCTACCTACATGTGAGCACTTAGAGTTACTATTTTTTAATCGACTTTTTGTTACTGTTCGTTTATTTATTTGTTTTTGGAGAGGTTTTTGCTATAGGGTACATGTGCTCACCAGAAAGACAGAGAGACAGAAAGCGAGAAATCACCCCCCAGGGGGGATGGCCACGCCGCAATCCCTTCTCCTCCATTCTCCTCTCGGGATCTTGGGCATGCACGCACACGCGCCCGGCATGAGTTTAAGCCACCGGATCTGGGACTCGAACTGCGGTCGACTACATGGGAGTCCAGCGACATAGCCATTACACCAACTGCTGGTCCCTCATTTATTTATTTGTATAGGATTATTTATTCAGTTTTCTTTATTATTGCTATCATCATTTATCATTTCATTTGATCAGAGAGAAAGAAAGCAAGAAAGCAAGCCACTAGGTCTGGGACTCGAACCGTGATTGGCCATGTGGGAGTCCAGCACCCCAACCACCACGCCACCTGCCAGCCTCTCTTATTTATGTTTTTATTTATTTCACGAGAGAGACATAGAAAAAGAAAGAGACAGGCACCCCCAACAGGACCTTCCTGCCACCATCCCCTCCAGGCTCAGCAGGCACACCCAGGGAGGTCCCAGGACACAAACCCAGGCCCTTCCCCACATGGGTCCAGTTGTAGCGCCACTACGTTCCACCTGGCACCGAGTACTTAAATTCAAATGAACTAAAATGGAAATTATGAGACCAGCAGTTAGCGTAATGGCTATGTCACTGGACTCCCATGTAGTCAACCACGGTTCAAGTCCCTGACCCAGTGGCTTAAACTCACGCCGGGCGCGTGTGCGTGCGTGCCCAAGATCCCGAGAGGAGAATGGAGGAGAAGGGATTGTGGCGTGGCCATCCCCCCTGGGGGGTGATTTCTCGCTTCCTGTCTCTGTGTCTCTCTCTGTCTTTCTGGCGAGCGCACGCGCCCTATAGAGAACAGAACAAAACAAAAACCTCTCCTTAATAAATAAATAAAATGGAAATTACAAATGAAGTTCTTCAGTCTCACGCCGCGGTTCCAGCACCCAGTAGCCTCTTCGGGCTAGCGGTGGCCCCAAACAGCACGTGACACGGAGCACATCCCTCGTCATGGAAGGCTCCAGTGCAGGGGCTGTGGCACATTCCACGGGGTGTCATGGTCTTGGAAAGGGGCGTTTCAAGGTCATTTGTGTCTCCGCGGGGGGCAGTGCTGTCCTTGCCAGATGCTGCTGGTCCCCATCCAGGCTTTGGCTCCAGCCGGCACCAAACTAGTGTCAGGGACAGAGAGGACCACCCGGGGTGTGTCTCCCAAGTAGCTTCCGTTGGCCACTTGTGTCACCCACGCCATTTTGCTCATTTCAGGTGTGCGACGAGAACTCCCTGTTCAAAAGCGAGGCCCGCTACCTGGTGCGCAGGAAGGATCCAGAACTCTGGGCTCACGTCCTTGAGGAGACCAACCCGTGTCGGAGACAGCTCATCGACCAGGTGAGGCACAGGGACGGGCGTCCGCACCTCGGGCCCAGCGGCTGGTCCGCCCATCACACCTGACAGCACAGCGCTGTGACCCTCTCCTGCAGGGCAGCCTGCCCAGCCCTGGCCAACCCCCGAGGATGAGCCGCAGGTGTTTACTGACCGAGGGCGTCCAGGAGGCCCTTGGAGCCACGGCGGCCCCTGGAAACAGTTACCCGAAGGCGGGCCTGCGTGCTGGGTCTGGGGAGGTTTGGCCAGCTCAGTTCTTCTCACCAAGCTCAGCGGCTGTCCAGGTCTTCCCAGCTCACCAACTTTCCTCGGGGGTCTCCTTATGCCTCTGACCATCCAGCACCCCCTGGGAGCTGGGGCCGGGCGCTGGGACCGGTGGTTGTTACCAGGTCTGGCCTCATAGGTGGGAGTCTGTGGACGAGGCCTGCCCTCCTGTCGCAGCCTCCCACATGTTGGAAGGTCACGCCTAGTTTGTCCCCAGCGCTGTCCCCTAGGCTGCTGAGCACGCCAGTTAAGGCAGGGCCGAGACCAGCGAAGGGACGAAACCTGGGACCAGCACGTGGCGTCAGCCCTGGGCGCGTGATCCATGGACCCCCCCACCCCATCCTGCGTATTGACAGCCCGCTGGATGGGTGCATGGTGTTTTTTGTTTTGGTTTTTATTTTTCATTCTTTCACTGCACATCACCACAGCATACAAAATGCGATTTTCCAGCCAGGATACACAGCAAAGTGGCTTCATCATACATGTTATTATCCACAAGTAATCTTCCATTTCTTGTTTCTTGTATTATATATTTTTCCTCCTATTTCTCACCCTCTGCCACTTCCGAACTGTTGGAGATGAAGGCTATAATACAGGAAGTCAAAACTTCTTTTAAAATTATTAAAAGCAGGGACCAGCAGTTAGCGTAATGGCTGTGTTGCTGGACTCCCATGTAGTCGACCGCAGTTCGAGTCCCAAACCCGGTGGCTTAAACTCACGCCGGGTGCGTGTGCATGCGTGCCCAAGATCCCGAGAGGAGACTGGAGGAGAAGGGATTGTGGCATGGCCATCCCCCCTGGGGGGTGATTTCTCACTTTCTGTCTCTCTGTCTCTGTCTTTCCGGCGAGCGCACGCACCCTATAGCAAAAACCTCTTAAAAAAAAAAAAAAAGAAGTACTAAAAGAAGTACTAAAAGAAGTACTAAAAGACTGGAGGGGCGCTTTGACCCGAAGGGTTGGATTCACCTTTATTTCTGCTGAATTTCCTCTCCTGACGTTCCACCCGCTATTCCTCCAAGCCTCTGCTGTTGTTTATCTTATTTAAATACCCTTTTTTTTTCTTTGAATTCCCAGAGAGCGTGTGTACCTTCCAGAGTCAGACTAGGGGGGCAGGGGCGTGAGAAAGCTCCCTGAAATGGGGTGTGGTCACACTGTAATCTCTTCTCCGTTTCCCCATCCTGCTGGGATTTGGGACACACGCATGCACGCGCACACACGCACCCAGTTTTTTCCAAGCTTCTGCAGCTGGGATTCGAGCCACGGTCACCGGTGTGCGATCCAACTCCCTGAACCAGCAGGCTACGGGGCAGCCCCTAAATAAACGTTGAATTTCAGAGCATTCGCAGATTTCCAGAAGCCCATCTTGTTCTAACTCCCTTCCATCAGCCTCCACCTACCCAGCCCAAGGATTCCCCGCCCCCCCATCCTTCCAGCACTGAACAGGGCCGGGCGGGAGGATCCCTCCCCCTCCATCCTTCCAGCACTGAACAGGGCCGGGCGGGTCCCCGTGGCTCCTGCCACGGTCTGCTTCCACGTGTGTGGGCCTCGGCCGCTCTGCCGGCGTGGTCCAGCCACTCGGTCCACAGTACAGGTGACCTGGCGTTGGCGGTGGGCACGGGCAGCTTTCATGCTGCCTGGACTAGAGCCCGCTGCACCTCCTGCCCTGCTCGGCCGGCCGCTGCTGCCACCATGTCCGCGGTACTTGAAGACGTGCCGCCGCCCCCTGGTGGACGCTCAGCTCCCTGCGGTGCATCGCCCACTGGGAGCCGTGACAGACACCCCGCTTTTAGCGTCTGAGTCCAACGTGACTTTGCAAAGTTGACTCAGAGGAGGCCGTGCCCTGAGGTAACCTGGCTTGGGCGGGCTGTGTTGACTGCAATGAGCAGTGGATGTTTATTTTTGCCTTTGGAAACCTGTTTGTTTAAACGACTTAGCTGTCGCCGTGTGCTGCCAGGAAGCTGGTCTCCTCCTGTGGCTGGACTTGGTGTGCTGTGTCTTGGCACCCCCTCCCCCGAGGACACCCTCTCTGATCACTTAGCTACAGGGACAGTGTCCGTCCCCTGACCCCTCTGCATACCTGCTGTGACTGGCACGCTCACAGCGGCGGGACTTTCCATCTCATGGCGCCATTGCGGACCCAGGGGCCTCCGAACAAACGCCGGGCTGGGCTGACTCTCACCCTGGGACCCTTAAACCTATCCAGGTCACGGCAAAGTTTACGACCAGGGCCGTGTGAGCTCCGGAAGTCCTGGGAGCTGTCTGCGCTTCCCACTAAAGCACAGCTGTCGCCCACCCTGCAGAGCACAGACACTGAGCAAAAATCGCAGAGCCCAGAGACACGTGCAGGGGCACAGGCTGGTCCAGTGTGTGGCTGCTGGGGGAGCCCCTGCCGCGGTCCGGCGTGCGGCTGCTGGGGGAGTACCTGCCCTGTGATGGCTGAGGGCACTGAGGCACCCGGAATTGGGTGAGGCACGGCCAGTCTCATCAGCCTTTCCATCAGAGCTGGTTCCGAGTGGCCGCTGGAGCGAAGGCTCGCAGCTCCATACTCCAACTGCACTTGATCGCGTCCACTGGAAGTGGCCAGGGCCACAGCCACTGCCGGGCCCCGTGTTCGGGTCACAGGAGGCTGCGTGGGCCCCTGCAGTGTCTTCACTAGAGAAATAAAGGCCATTGTCTGCCCTGGGTGGTGGCTTTCAACGGCCGTAATAACCTCGCCGCGGGGTGTGCACCAGGAAGGGCCCATGCTCCACAGGCCGGGACCACACTGACTGTGAGTCCCAGCCCGACCTAAAGCTAGGCGTGATGCCGCACGCTTGCGATCCCAGCTGCCCAGGAGGCTGAGCCAGGAGGCTTGCAACAGAGTGGAACTTTGTCTTTAATGGGAAAATAAAAACCAAAAAATTGCAAAGATAAGAGACATGCATTTTTTTTCTTTTCTTTTCTTTTTTTTTTTTTTTATTTGGGAGAGGATTTTTGCTCTAGGGCACGTGCGCTCATCAGACAGAGAGACAGAAAGCGAGAAATCACCCCATGGGGGGATGGCCACGCCGCAATCCCTTCTCCTCCATTCTCCTCTCGGGATCTTGGGCACGCACGCACACACTCCCGGCGTGAGTTTTAAGCCACCAGGTCCGGTACTCGAACCGTGGTCGACTACATGGGAGTCCAGCGACATAGCCATTACGCTAACTGCTGGTCCCGAGGAGACATGCATTTCAAGTACCCAGGTTTCACTGCGTTGATGGTTTGACGTGCACTGACCTGACACAGTGTGATCACTGGGGCGGGAGATAAAAGTGTAGCCCTTTTTATTTATTTTTTTAAGGTTTTTGCCATAAGGCACATGCACTCGCCAGAGAGAGGCAGAGAGAGACAGTGAGAGGGAAAGTGATAAGTCACACGCACACCCTCAGGAGGGAAGGCCATGCCACAGTCCCCTCTCCTCCATTCTCCTCTCAGGATTTTGGGCATGCACGCACACGGGCCCAGCATGATTTTCAAGCCACCAGGTCCAGGACTTGAACTGTTGTCGGCCATGTGGGAGACCAGCTCCTTAACCACCACACCACCTGCTCGCCCCGAGTGTAGCCCTTTTGCAATCCACTCTTCGATGCTTTTCCTTTTCTCCTCGCGGAATCTCCCAGGCCACCCTGGGGGAGTCCTTCTGTTCAATGTAGCGTGTCAAAGGTGCAGCCTCAGATTGGCTTTAAGGAGTTAATCATTCCCCCTAAATGCTCTTTGAACCAGGTGGTACAAACGGCGCTGTCGGAAACGCAGGATCCAGAGGAGATCTCCGTCACGGTCAAAGCCTTCATGACGGCCGACCTGCCGAGCGAGCTGATGGAGCTGCTGGAGAAGATCGTTCTGGAAAACTCCGTCTTCAGTGAGCACAGGTGAGGGCGTGCCGGGCAGGGTGTGGACCCGTCCGATGCAGAGCCGGCTTCACATGCACGTGCTCTTGCGCCCTGGTCCCGCCTCACCCACCTGGCGTCACCATCACCGTCCTCTTACCGACCCCCCTGGGATGTAACCCCAGGACCTGTGCCATGTGGACCCAGCTGTGTTACCACTGCCACCACCTGGCCCCAAAGGGGTGTCTTTGCTTGTTTGTTTTAAAGATTATGCCACAGGGCGCAAATGCTTGCCGGAGAGAGAGAGGGGGGGAAAGTGAGAAATCACCCCCCAGGGAGGATCCTTTCTCCTCCGTTATCCTCCTGTGACTTTGGGCACACACGCACAGGTGCCTGGTATGATTTATAAATCATCATTCTGGGACTCAAACCGTGATCGGCCACAGGGGAGTCCAGTGCCTTAACCACCATGCCATGTGCTGATCCCAAGAACTAATATTCCTTTTTTTATTTTTCCAGAATTTGTTTAAAGAATTATTTTATTTAACTTTATTTATTTGTTTGTTTTAAATTGTCCAGAGAGGGACAAAGTGAGAGAGAGAGAGAAGGGGGAGTGAGAAAGCAAGCCACCAGGTTTGGGACTGGAACTATGGTCGGCCATGGTGGGAGTCCAGCATCCTTAGCCACCATCCCATCTGCTGGCCCCTGGAATTATTTAATTTTATTTATCATTATTATTTTTACATTTGCTCCAGGTCCCATGCACTCACCAGAGAGATAGAGAGAGAGAGACAGCTAGAGAGAGAGGGTGAGAAAGCAAACCACCAGGTCTGGGACTCAAACCACAGTAGGCCATGTGGGAGTCCAGAGCCCTAACCACTACGCCATTTGCTGGCCCAAAGAACTAAAATTCTGGGACCAGCAGTTAGAGTAATGGCTGTGTTGCCGGACCCCCATGTAGTCGACCGCAGTTCGAGTCCTGGACCCGGTAACTTAAACTCACGCCAGGCACATGTGCGTGCGTGCCCAAGATTCCAAGAAGAGAATGGAGGAGAAGGGATTGCAGTGTGGCCATCCCCCCTGGGGGGTGATTTCTTGCTTTCTGTCTCTCTGTCTGTCTCTGTCTTTCTTGTGAGCGCACACGCCCTATAGCCAAAAACAAAACAAACAAACAAACAAAAAACTCTGAAAAAACAAGTTTGTGGAAAAATGGAATTAAAGTATGAGTTTATTTTGGTGCAAAAATTGTGAAATTCATTCGTAGGTTTTCATAGTATGCATTCAATGAATGTTTTAAAGCCCTTTTCATATGCTTCACTTTTTTTTTTTTTA
>NW_006159771.1:1026127-1027267 GCF_000334495.1 Tupaia belangeri chinensis
CAGCATGGCCATCCCCCCTGGGGGGGTGATTTCTCACTTTCTGTCTCTCCGTCTCTCTGTCTGTCTGGCGAGCGCACGCACCCTATAGCAAAAACCTCTCCCAAAAAAAAAGAAAAAAGTAAGAGGGAAGCTACAAATAGGGAGAAGACACCTGCTACGGCGTAACCTACTGAAGACGGCTCTGGAGAAGGGCCGGCGTCTGCCCCTGGGCTCGGCTCTATCTAAGGAGGAAGCAAAGAGAGAGACAGACAGACAGACAGGGTAGCAGTGGACACTGGCAGCCTGAGCCTAGGTAACCCAAGCCACTTGTGCCGCCCGGACAAACTGGGTGTCTTTATTTACAGGGCGAATCGACCCTGCATGTGTGTATTTCATGGCATCCTGTAGATACGTTGGTGTGTTACTAGACAATAAGAAGCAGGTAGCAAACTTCTAAGGGCTGAGAGTACTGGGCCAGGTGTAGCCCTTCGTGATAATCCCATCAAGGGGAAATCTCAATATCTTCTTTTCTAATGGAGAGAAGCCTAGCTGCAGGGGTGGGGAGGAAACATAAGCTAAAGAACCTCACCATAGGGCAGCACCACCACGCCCAGAGAAGGCTAACGAGTCCCACAGAGGCAGAGCAGAGGTTGGACTTTGCTGGGTGGGGTCAGGATGTTTCCTGACTTCCATCAGATGTGTCCGTGGGAAGGCCCCTAGCAGTTTCCACCCCTTGCTCTGCCTGCAGAGGGTCAGGGAAAGGACACGTTGCAAGGTTCTGCCGTAGCCCAAACGGGCAGGTGGTACTTGCTCGGAGCATGTCCCCACACCTCATTCAGGGCCTCTCCCCAAACATGTCCCCACAGAGAAGGGATAATGAAAGAAAACACAAGCAACCCAGTGAAAAACCAAGCAGACGGGCCAGCGGATGGCGCGGTGGCTAAGGCACTGGCCTCCCACATGGCCGACCACAGCGTGAGTCCCAGACCCGGCAGCTTGCTTTCTCACTTCCCCTCTCTCTGTCTCTCTCTCTCTCTGGTAAGCACATGTGCCCCCTAGCAAATTAATAATAACAAATAAAGTAAATACATACTTCTAAAAAAAAAAAGGAAGGAAGGAAGGAAGGAAGGAAGGAAGGAAGGAAGGAAGGAAGGAAAGAAA
>NW_006159771.1:1027642-1034212 GCF_000334495.1 Tupaia belangeri chinensis
GGTCACGCCGCAATCCCTTCTCCTCCATTCTCCTCTCGGGATCTTGGGCACGCACGCACACGCGCCCGGCATGAGTTTAAGCCACCGAGTCCGGGACACGAACTGCGGTTGACTATGTGGGAGTCCAGTGACATAGCCATTATGCTAACTGCTGGTTCCTTCTCTCTCTGTCTTTATGGCGCGCATACGTGCCCTATAGCAAAAACCTCTAAAAGCAAGCAAGCAAGGAAGCAAGCGAGAAAGAAAGAAAGAAAGAAAGAAAACAAAAACAAAAAATCAAGCAGGGGGCTGGAACCAAAGGTAGGCGTTCAGCCTCATCAGCCCTTAAGGGGCGCTGCGTGAGGCCACTAAGTGCCTCCCTCCTCTGCAGACCAGCGGGAACCCAGCGCTCCTCATCAGTGCTGATGGGGTGTCAAGCAGCTGGGCCCCCTTCCCGCCCCTGCAGGGAACGCTCGTTATGCTTGGAAAGCAGGTTAGAGCTGGCAGCCGCGCGCGCGCACACAGCACGTCCTCGAGAGGAACTGGCTGCCGCGTCGGGAGGCGCGCAGGAGTACCCGGTGCAGCGCAGTCGGCCAGCAGAGTCCCAGCGCCATCCAGAAAGCTATCATCTCTCTCTCTGTCATCTCTCTCACTGTCTCTCTCTCTCTATCATCTCTTTCTCTGTCTCTCTCTATCATCTCTCTGTCTCTATTATATCTATCATCTCTTTCTCTGTCATCTCTATCATCCTGTTCATCTCTCTATCATCTCTCTCTGTCTCTCTCTTTCATCTCTCTCTATCTCTTTCTATCATCTCTCTGTCTCTATCATCTGTCATCTCTCTCTGTCATCTCTATCATCTCTATCATCTCTCTATCATCTCTCTCTATCTCTATCATCTCTCTGTTTCTCTGCCATCTCTGCTTCTATCATCTCTCTCTATCATCTCTCTCTGTCTCTCTATCATCTCTCTCTATCTCTATCATCTCTCTCTGTCTGTCATCTTTGTCTCTATCATCTCTCTCTGTCTCTCTGTCATCTCTCTCTGTCTCTATCATCTCTCTCTGTCATCTCGTTCTGTCATCTCTATCTCTCTCATCTATCATTTCTCTCTATCATCTCTCTCTGTTATCTCTCTCTCTCTCGGTTGTGAGACAGTTACACAGTGGAAGGAGGAGGAGTTCTGTATAATTGCATAGACGAGATTTAGGACTGGACCTGAGTTTGTCTTTTCTTTTTTCTTTCTTCCGTTTTTTAATGACGGTGAAATCTCTTGCTTGCTTAGGGCACTCGGCGCTCTCCGGAGAGAGACGGAGGGCAGGTGGGGGGTTTTAGGCAGGCAGGCATTCCCAGCTCAGTACCAGGGTTTTTTTCATAAGGTTTTCACCGTAGGATGTGTGCACTCGCTGGAGACGGAGAGAGGGAAGGTGAGAAATCACACCCCACTCCCCGGGAGGATGGCCACGCCACAATCCCCTCTCCATTCCCCTCTTGGGATTTTGGGCACGCACGCACACGCGCCTGGTGTGAGTTTCAAGCCGTCCTGGGACCCGGACCAGAGTCGGCTGTGTGAGAGTTCAGTGCCTCCACCCCCACGCCACCTGCCGGCCCCCTCGGCAGCAGACACCTTAGCACCTGGCTAGACTCATAGCCCCACCTCCGTCAGGGTGCGGAACAGCTCCATCACCCCACAGACTCCCTTTGTGCCAGCTACCCGCATAGGAGCTTCGACTCCCAATCCACACCCCTCACCCCGGCACCCTCGGCTGTCTAGTTTTGCCTTTTCAAGGATGTCATGGGAGCCAGCAGGTGGCATGGTGATTAAGACGCAGGACTCCCATGTGGCCGACTGCAGTTCACGCCCCAGACATGGTAGCACGTGTTTGCCCAAAATTCCGGAAGGAGAATTGAGAAGGAACTGTGGTGTTGCCACGCCCCCCAGGAGGTGATTTTTCACTTTCTCTCTATTTCTCTGTCTCTCTGTCTTTCCAGGGAGCACACATTCCTAAGAGAAAAATCTTATTAAAAAAAAAAAAAAGTCATGTAAATGGGATGACACAGTATGTAAATTTCTTTCTTTCTTTCTTTCTTTCTTTCTTTCTTTCTTTCTTTCTTTTTGAGAGGTCTTTGCTGTAGGGCACGTGCGCTTGTCAGAAAGACAGAGAGAGACAGAGAGACAGAAAGCAAGAAATCACCCCCCCAGAGGAGGGGATGGCCACACCGCAGCCTCCATTCTCCTCTCTGGATCTTCTTGGGCACGCACGCACACGCGCCCGGCATGAGTTTAAGCCACCGGGCCCGGGACTGGAACCACAATCGACTACATGGGAGTCCAGCGACATAGCCATTACGCTAACTGCTGGTCCCCCATGGGCTTCTTACAAATGTCCTCTGTCAGACTGAGAAGTTCCCTTCTATTTCTAGTTCAGAGTTTTGCCCATTAACAAGTGTTGGGTTCTGTCAGGTGCTTTAGCTGAGTCGATAATAATCGTGTAATCCTTTGTTATATTCTTACGAAGTGAATCATTACACAGATTTTTTTTTTCACATTTCTTAATAAAATGGAAAAAGAGTCTTGCAAGAATGCATCTATATAGTATAATTCTAGAAAAGTATAAACATGTGCACAGTGTGGTCAGCAGGTGGCGTGGAGGTTAAGGCCCTGGATCCCACACAGCCGATTTCCCTGTTCCAGTCCCAGACCCGGCAGCTTCAGAGACACGCTGGGCACACGTGCATGCGTGCCCAAAATCCCGAGAGGAGGATGGAGGAGAAGGGACTGTGGCGTGGCCATCTCCCCCATGGGAAGTGGGTTTTGTTTTTTTTTTTGGTTGTTGTTTTTTTTGTTTTTGCAGTCTGAAAACAGCCACTGTTTATTTACTGACCAGATTACAAAACTAATCATGGCAGATACCTTAGTTCATCCTTCTAATAAGTCTGTCGATCTGGTCTTCCCTGTGGCCAGCATCTCCACCTTCTACAAAATGGGTGGTCTTTTTCTTCACTTCACCTCGTGGAAAAGATCATCAGAAGGGCCACAGGAAGTTATTTGCTTCTTTGAAGCGTTTTCCAACAGTATAGATGTCATGAATCGGATCCTCCATGCAGATGATGCCGAATTTACCAAGAGATCACGCAATCAAAGAGTTATCTGTCAAAGCAATTCACTTCTTACTGATTTTGCCATAACCACGTTTGTAGATCAGTTCATTTACTGACTTCAGGTCCGGGTATGCCCATGCAATATATGGTTCCACAATTCTCAGCATGTTCATTGAGGCCTTGTTGAGCTTAACAAAGGTGCCACTGAAGATCTGGCAAAGACGAAGAAGCTGCAACACCTTTCGAACCTTTGGGCTCACTCCACTGATCCCTCTGATCCTGATGACAAACGTCAGTTTGGGTTCTGCAGGTGCATAGAAGTTGCCAGCTTTTCTTGCCATCCTGGCCATGTGAATCTCAGTTCTGGACATCTGTCTATATTCCTTATGACAGTGCTCAGCTCTTTCATAGATCAGATTCCTTCTTGCCTTTCAAAGCGTCTTTTTTCTTTTTTGCTATAGGGTGTGTGTGCTCACCAGAAAGACAGACAGAGACAGAGAGACAGAAAGCGAGAAATCATCCCCCAGCGGGGATGGCCACACCGCAATCCCTTCTCCTCCATTCTCCTCTCGGGATCTTGGGCACGCACGCACACACGCCCGGCATGAGTTTAAGCCACCAGGTCCGGGACTCGAACCGCGGTCGACTACATGGGAGTCCAGAGACATGACCATAACACCAACTGCTGGTCCCTCAAAGCATCTTTTGAGCAAACTTCTTTCTCAGGCGCTTGATCTTCAGGTCGGCAAAATTCCTTTGCTTTTTCATAGCAGGAAGCTTTTTCTTGGTGGCTTCCACCCAGCGAGAGCCTTTTTCTTGGTTTCTACCTCTTCTGGAACCTTCTTTTTCTTCTCTCAACTGCCCTCCATGGTTCCATTCGGAAAAGAGGAGCCATGGGAAGTGGTTTCTCACCTCCCTACTCTCTCTGTCTCTCTCCAGCAAGCAAAAACTTACAGAAGAGTTGAGCTCAGCCACTTACATGGCCGAGGGAGACAGGATCATGATAAACTAGAACCAAGCACAAGGTACTGAGTAGACACACCCTTAAGAAACCAGGTACCTCTGAGCTGGAGGCCGGGCTCCGGAAGGCCCAGTGACCCGAATGGCGTTCAGTCTGATTCGTTTCCAGGGCTGCTTTCCCAGGACTTTGCGTGTCGTTTCGTTTAGACCCTACGTTCTTCACAAATGGCCTGTCATAGAGCCCAGCAGATGACGGAACAGTTACATCGCCAAACTCCCACACGGCCAACCACAGCTTGAAACTCATACCTGGTGTGTGTGTATACATGTGCCTAAGGTCTGGGAGGAGAATGGAGAAGGGATTGAGGTGTGGCCAACCCCCTGGGGGATGATTTCTTATTTTCTGTCTCTGCTGAGCAGCTGTGCCCTATAGCAAAAATCTTTTTTGGGGGGGTGGGTTTGCTATAGGGCGCGTGTGCTCACCAGAATGACAGAGAGAGACAGAAAGTGAGAAATCACCCCCAAGAGGGATGCCCACAGCGCAATCCCTTCTCCTCCATTCTCCTCTCAGGATCTTGGGCACGCACGCAGACGTGCCCAGCGTGAGTTTAAGCCACCGGGTCCGGGACTCGAACCACTTTCAACTACATGGGAGTCCAGCGACATAGCCATTACGCTAACTGCTGGTCCCAGCAAAAGCCTCTCTTAAAAAAAAAAAAAAGAGAAAGAAAAGAAAACAGGGACCAGCAGTTGGCATAATAGCTATGTCGCTGGACTCCCATGTAGTCGATCACAGTTTGAGTCCCAGACCTGGTGGCTTAAACTCACGCCGGGTGCATGTGCGTGCGTGCCCAAGATCCCAAGAGGAGAATGGAGGAGAAGGGATTGCGGTTTGGCCATCCCCCTTGAGGGGGTGATTTCCTGCTTTCTGTCTCTCTCTGTCTCTCTCTGTCTTTCTGCTGAGCGCACCTGTCAAAAAAAAGAAAGAAAAAATCTGTCATTGTACGGACCTACGGGTCCTGTGTGCGTGCCACATCTTCACACTTGGCGGCCTGGGCCCCCCGACGGCCGACGGGCACGGCACTGAGCTCCACCTCTCCGCAGGAATCTCCAGAACCTGCTGATCCTGACGGCCATCAAGGCCGACCACACGCGGGTCATGGACTACGTCAGCCGCCTGGACAACTACGACGCCCTGGACATCGCGGGCATCGCCGTGAGCAGCGCGCTGTACGAGGAGGCCTTCGCCGTCTTCCGCAAGTTTGACGCCAACGCCTCCGCCATCCAGGTGGGTGCCGGGCAGTCGCGTCGGACTCCAGCACCCACCGTAGCGTTGTCCCCGGGGGCAGCTGTCCCATGGCGCCTGGCCTTGACCGTCCAGCCCTGGGTACCTGCCGCGCGGCTCTGCGGTTCACCCTGGTGACTTAGGTGTCGGCTTTTCGGGGGTGCTCACTCCTTTCCCCCCTCACATTAGTCACCCCAGCCCATCCCATCAGCCACCGCAGGTCCCCTGGCCCGTCCCACAGGCCCCGCCTCGTCAGCAGGAGCTGTCCAGGGTTCGAGATAGAACTCCCAGGGCAACGCCTCCTGTCCCCCGTGCCTGCCCTCCCGTCTCCCCAAGAACGCTTTTCTCCTAAACCGCATCCCTTTCTTCTCAGTCCGTGAACCCGTGTTCAAGTCAGCGGTAAACCAGGGGACACCGCGTGGTGCCCCACCAATATTCTTCCTCCCCACCCTCTTCCTTGGCCATTTCGCTGTACCCACCTGTGAACCCTCCGGCCTAGAAGCCCTCCTTCTGTGCTCAGACAGGGGCAACGGTCTCCCTCGGAGGCAGGCCACCCCATCGTGTGACGTGCAGCTGCCACCCTCACCCCACTGCCACACGGCATGGCTCTTCCTGCAGCCCAGCACTTCGGGCTGCCTGGGCTCGCATCCTGCCCACAGCCTTCCTGAACCCCTCTCAGCGCACGTGCCCTTTTTATTTATTTATTTGGGGAGGCGGGTGCAGGGGAGAGGTTTTTGCTATAGGGCGCGTGCGCTCACCAGAATGACAGAGACAGAGAGACAGAAAGCAAGAAATCACCCCCCAGGGGGGATGGCCACGCCGCAATCCCTTCTCCTCCATTCTCCTCTCAGGATCTTGGGCACGCACGCACACGCGCCAGGCGTGAGTTTAAGCCACCGGGTCCGGGACTTGAACCACAGTCGACTACATGATCCACCCCTGGCCTTATCCAGCTTGACTCACAGCATACACATGCATTCCCAGCATGCACGGGGAGACCTTGGACACAAGCCCAGGACCTTTGCATGTGGGTCCGGCCACCGTATCGCTGTCAGTCCTGGATTCAATTCTTTCTGTGCTCACTTCAATCTCATGTAATGAATATTCTGGAAAGTTACACACTGAAGGATAACGCATCAGAAAATATTTTTTTACTCTGGTTGCCTTGGAAACATCCTTACAAAAAGTCTTCATTTTATTCCCAAGGCCCCAGAGGCTGCCCTCTGTCTCCCCACAACCCCCCC
>NW_006159771.1:1034332-1037022 GCF_000334495.1 Tupaia belangeri chinensis
ATATTCTTCCTCCCCACCCTCTTCCTTGGCCATTTCGCTGTACCCACCTGTGAACCCTCCGGCCTAGAAGCCCTCCTTCTGTGCTCAGACAGGGGCAACGGTCTCCCTCGGAGGCAGGCCACCCCATCGTGTGACGTGCAGCTGCCACCCTCACCCCACTGCCACACGGCATGGCTCTTCCTGCAGCCCAGCACTTCGGGCTGCCTGGGCTCGCATCCTGCCCACAGCCTTCCTGAACCCCTCTCAGCGCACGTGCCCTTTTTATTTATTTATTTGGGGAGGCGGGTGCAGGGGAGAGGTTTTTGCTATAGGGCGCGTGCGCTCACCAGAATGACAGAGACAGAGAGACAGAAAGCAAGAAATCACCCCCCAGGGGGGATGGCCACGCCGCAATCCCTTCTCCTCCATTCTCCTCTCAGGATCTTGGGCACGCACGCACACGCGCCTGGCATGAGTTTAAGCCACCGGGTCCAGGACTTGAACTGTGGTTGACTACATGGGAGTCCAGCGACATACCATTACACTAACTGCTGGTTCCCCCATGTGTCCTTTTGTACAGTCTCTCAGCCCACAAGACAATGCCCATGGCTCCCCCTGACCCAGAAAGCCTAGCCTGACCAGCTCGCTTCATTACACCTCTTGTTGGAGTGTCGCTTCTCCGCCTGGCACCCCCCACTCCATACGGTAGCTCCTAGCTGTCCCCCACTTCACCCATCTGAGAAGTGCCCGGTGCTCAGTCACCTTAGACCGGCCAAGCGGCTTCTGTCAGGCTAAAGGACGAAGCCAGCGCTGCTCCTCGGGGCCGAGTAGACGTGAGGATGTGAGTCCTCTTCACCCCCAGGTCCTGATCGAGCACATCGGGAACCTGGACCGGGCCTATGAGTTTGCAGAGAGATGCGGTGAGCCGGCCGTGTGGAGTCAGCTGGCCCGGGCCCAGCTCCAGAAGGACCTGGTGAGGGAAGCCATCGACTCGTACATCAGAGCGGACGACCCTTCCTCCTGCCAGGAGGTGGTCCAGGCGGCCAGCAAGAGCAGTGAGTGACCGTCCTCTCCGCGGGCCCCGCTGCTCAGGGTGCAGAGCTGGCGGACACAGAAGGAGGCGGAGGTCCCCGGGAGCCCCCGGGAGATGTCTGTAGAGGCCACACCACAGTCCTTTCTCCTCCACTCTCCTCTCGGGATTTTGGGCACGCATGCACATGCACCTGGCATGAGTTTTAAGCTACTGGGTCTGGGACTAGAACCGTGGTCGGCCATGTGGGAGCTCAGCGCCTTAGCCACTACGCCACCCGCTGGCCCCTGTTGTAATAATTTTAAGGTCGTGAGTTAGACCCCAAGTGTCTTCCGAGTCTGGTGTTTCCAGTTGGCCGTGACACCGGCCTCTCCAATGGCCTCAGTAAGCTCCCTGTCCCCTGGTGACGTCTTTACAGGGGCGTGGAGGTTTCTGTCCCCAGGGGCGGTTCACACATGGCTCTGCCCCTTCCCTTTCTCCCACAGGTGCCGGGCTCTTCCGTGAGGGCCCGCTCGCGCATCACCTGGAATCTGAGCTCTCCGAGAGGCAGAATGGGAGGAACTGAGTCCCTTGTTTAAAATTCTCAGCTCTGGGTTAACCTGTCTGTCTTTTCTGTCTTTAGACCACTGGGAGGATCTAGTCAAGTTCCTGCAGATGGCCAGGAGAAAGGGCCGCGAGTCCTACGTAGAGACGGAACTTCTTTTTGCCTTGGCCAAGACGGGCCATCTGTCTGAGCTGGAGGACTGTATTAACGGCCCCAACAATGCCCACATCCAGCAGGTAGGCCCCAGGCCCAGGAACTGCTCAGTCAGCTCACATCAATGTCAAGTGGGCTGCTGCTCTTCAGGGTAGCACGCAGGTTCAAGTACCTGGCTGCAGTTCTTGGTGTGGAAATGAAGACCTGGGGAATTTGAACTTGCCCTGGGCTACCCGTAAGGTGGCCGAGGTCACAAGGACCCTCCTAGAGGGAGAGCCATCAGGACTCACACGGGTGTTCCAATTGCCACCTCTAGGAAACAGAATCACCGATTCACTCGGAATGAATGATCCAGGGGACCAGCAGTTGGTGTAATGGCTATGTTGCTGGACTCCCATGTAGTCAGCTGTGGTTCGAGTCCCGGGCCCGGTGGCTTAAACTCATGCCAGGCACGTGTGCATGCATGCCCAAGATCCCGAGAGGAGAATGGAGGAGAAGGGATTGCGGCGTGGCCATCCTCCTTGGGGGGTGATTTCTCTCTTTCTGTCTCTCTGTTTTTCTCTGGCTTTCCGGTGAGTGCACGCGCCCTATAGCAAAAACCTCTCCCCCCCCAAAAAAAAAAGAATGAATGATCCAGATACATAAAAGATATGTATTAGGGGACCGGAAGGTAGCTTGGGGGTTAAAGGTGCTGGATTCCCACATGGTCAACCGTGGCTGGAATCCCGGACCTGGTGGCTTTCTCTCTCCCTCTCTCTCCCTATCTGGTAAAATTGAAATAAACAAATGTATAAATAAAAGTTAAATAAAATAATTCTTAAAAAAAAAGATATGGCACCAGCAGTTAGCATAATGGCTATGTTGCTGGACTCTCATGTAGTCGACCACGGTTCGCGTCCCGGACCCGGTGGCTTAAACTCACACTGGGCGCGTGTGCGTGCGTGCCCAAGATCCCGAGAGGAGAATGGAGGAGAAGGGATTGCG
>NW_006159771.1:1037068-1040747 GCF_000334495.1 Tupaia belangeri chinensis
GTCTGGCGAGCGCACGCGCCCTATAGCGAAAACCTCTCCAGAAAAAGGAAAAAAAAAAAAAAAGATATGTATTAGGTCATTGGGAAAGTCTTGATTTTTTTCTATGGTTTTCTCTGCAAAACTTCGTCATGACTCTCCTGACCCAATATTAAGCATTACTAGCTTCCAGATATTGTTACAGGGGAAAAAATTCCTTTTCAAATAGATATAAACTGAAATATTGAATTAAGTCTTAACCGAAAAAGATTAAATCAAAGAAAGATATAAATGATCGCAGGGTCGGCCTGGTCGCCCACGGGTAAGGAAGTGGGTTCCTACACAGCAGGCCGTGTTCCAATGCAGGCCTCAGCGACTTGCGTGTGCACGCACGTCCCCAAACGTGACGGGCCGGGAGACGGAGGAGAAGGGGTTATGACAGGACCACACCCCACTGGGGGGGCGCGTTCTCCCCCTCCCTGTACCTGTCTCTCTCTGGTAATGAAGAAGGAACGAAAGAGAAAAGGGAAGGAGGGAAAGGGGAGTGAGAGAGAGAGAGAGGAAGGGAGGGAGGGAGGGAGGAGAAAGGTAGGTGAACTCTATTTGGGTAAAATGTTACCCCTGGAAAAACTGATGAAGACGGGGCCGGCAGGTGGCGTGGTGGTTAAGGGTGCTGGACTCCTCTTGCCGGACTCCTCCTGCCTGGCCAACCACGGTTCGAGTCCTGGACCAGGTGGTCTGCTGTCTCACTTTCCCTCTCTCTCTCTCTTTATCTCTCTCTGGTCAAATTAAAATGATAATAAATAAAGTTAAATTAAATTACTTTTTTTTAAGTGATGAAGAGAGAAGGGGAAGGAACGTGTTCCCCCTGCAGTTACCGCACGCGCCCTCTGTGTAGCATGCACACCCTTCATTCACGTAAAACACACGGAAAGAAGTGGGCAGGGGGGCGCAGGCCAGAGTCGAGATCGGGGCGCTCCAAGGCCCAGCAGCAGAGGCACAAGGAGACATGGAGTGGCTAGAGAGGTGGCAGAGGGGCAGGCGGGCTTGTCCAGTGGCATCTGGGAGGAGCAAGGACCCCGCGGAGAGCACAGGAAGGTGGGAGACTCAGTAAGCCCCTTCGGAGCAGTGCGCGCTGAGGGAAGGTGGGAGCGGCACAGCCACCCGGTTAAGGGACAGGATCGGTAGACTTGGAAGCTCGGCTGAGGTTCACAGTCATGAATTTAGAGACTGACAGCGCTCGGACTCAGCAGGGGGGCTCTTCAGCTCCGCAGCCGCAGACATGAGCAGGCCGAGGCTGGCTCTAAGTGGGACTGAGAACGCAAGTGGAGGGCAGACGAAGGCTGCGGGGGGTGGCATGCACAGGCTGGCACTGGTGGAGGGGGACGGGGACAGTGAGCTGGGCAGGAGGGGGTGCCAGGCAGCGTGGACGCTCGGGACAGTGGCTCCCAGATGGCAGCTCTGACGAGGCTTAGGGGACGGCTGTTGTAGCAGCTGGCTGCGTCGTGAAGAAGACGGGGTCCTCGGAGCAGAGGACGTCAGATTGGCCAGGAGCAAGGAGGATCTGCACATGGCGTCAGTAACTTGGGGGGCGGGGGTGGGCAGTGCTGACACGCTCAGTGTCCACCATTTGTGGGAAGGAAGCAGGTGCTCACCTCCTCGGCCCAGGCCCAGAGGGTGCAGGTGTGGGAGGGTCATTCAGGGCCCGGCAGGTGGGGCCGCACACCCCCATCTCCTTCCAGGTGGACAACGGTGTCTGGGGGCCAGGAGCACGCCCCCTCTCCTGGGCATTCTGTGGCCACCTGGGCTGCAGGTGCAGTCAGGAGGACACCCACAGCCCCAGCAGACAGTACACCCGGGAGCTGGTGCCCAGCTCTGCAGATGTCTGCCCGGCCAAGAGTCTCAAGCGAGCCCCCGTGGTCCGCAGGTCGGAGACCGCTGCTACGAGGAGGGGCTATATGAGGCTGCCAGGCTGCTCTACAGCAGCGTGTCCAACTTCGCCCGCCTGGCGTCCACCCTGGTCCACCTCGGGGACTACCAGGCCGCCGTGGACAGCAGCCGCAAGGCCAACAGCACCCGGACCTGGAAGGAGGTGAGCCACAGGAAGCGTCCAGAAGAGCAGTGGCCTGGCGGGCATCCTCTCCCCATGCCTTCTGCTGCAGTCCACACTCTCCTGCCAAACGGGATGAGCCTGGGGGGGTGGCCTCTTGTTGGGGTCCTCGGGGACAGCTCGGGGAACCTCGTAGCATTCACAGTTAGCAGAAAGGCCCCAGAGAAGCCCAGGTCAGATTACCCAGCTCCCAGAAGCTGTCTGAACAGCATGGAATTCTCAATACGGTAAATATGATTGTGCCACTTTAAAGTCACGTGGCCTGGCCCACAGCATAACCGCGAAAAGCCGGTGTTATTCGTCTCTTATGGCAAAGGCGTAGGGAGGTTGCCTTGAGGCTCTCCGATAATACCAGAATCATCTTTAAGTGGAAAAAAAATCTTAGTAAAGAAATGTACAAAAAGACTCAGCTTCCACGCATTTCCGACTATTGTTCAATAAAAGATTCAAATCAGCCCTGAGATTCCACTTCGAGGCCTTAGTTAAAACAGCGCACGAGGGGGCGTTCACAAGGCTCTTGGGAAATGCGTATTATCCAAAAAGATGCATGCATTTCAAATAGTTTGTGCCACCATAAACTCGTACATTCACCCTGTCCTTCCACAACCTTTCCAAGTCCCTTCGCGCACACGGCGACTCCGCCCTGCTGCTGAGAAGGCGGAAACAGCACTGAGGACGCTGCTCGGAGGTCATTATCCTTGAGCTGCATTGAACTCTTTTCAAACCCCTCGGAGCTTGAGCAGTAACGCAGGCTCTTTGTTCTGTCCACGGTCTCCAACACCCCCTGGCCTGCAGATTCAGAAATGCCATCCTTTTCTCCTCCTAGGCCCATGCAATTACCTCTGAGTTATCCGAAGCCCGTCTTAGAATGACCTGCTTGTTCAGAACCCAACTTCCAAAGCCCCGTGGGCTGGTTTTTCTGTATTTTCAGCGGCGACCCCGAGCCAGCCGCCACAGCGTTGTGCCTTGTCCCGGGGGCGCTCACTCTGCACCGTCTCCTAGGTGTGCTTCGCCTGCGTGGCCGGGCAGGAGTTCCGCCTGGCGCAGCTGTGCGGCCAACACATCGTGGTGCACGCAGACGAGCTGGAGGACCTCATACAGTGCTACCAGGTGACTTGAGTCCGGCCGGGGACGATCTCTGATACCAAAACACTCCTGAGGGGGGACGGTCCTGCCCTCAGGAGCGGCGGTCACAGTGTCGCACCTGCAGATGAGAACGTGCAGAGCATGGCGTCTGTGGGGAAGATAGCTTGCTAGGCAGCCCGTTTATAAATTAAATTCAGGTTGGCTTGCTAACTGTCCTTGGCTCTCACAGCTGCTTGGCATGATTTCTTTTTTTTTTGGAGAGGTTTTATTATTATTTTTTCTTGCTATAGGGCACATGCACTTGCCAGACAGACAGACAGAGACAGAGAGACAGAAAGCAAGAAATCACCCCCCCCAGGGGGGATGGTCACGCCGCAATCCCTACTCCTCCATTCTTCTCTTGGGATCTTGGGAACGCATGCACATGCACCGGGCGTGAGTTTTAAGCCACCGGGTCCGGGACGCGAACCGCGGTCGACTATGTGGGAGTCCAGCGACATAGCCATT
>NW_006159771.1:1040765-1043359 GCF_000334495.1 Tupaia belangeri chinensis
ATGAGAGAGTAAGGTGCCAGGTCCGGAACTTGAACCACGGTCCGTCATGTGGGAAGTCCAGCGTCCTAAACAGCATGCCACCTGCTGGCCCCAGCTGGTTGGCATTTTACCTTTATTTTTTAAAATAATTATTTAATTTTATTTATCATTCTTCTTCTTCTTTATTTTTAATTCACTAGAAAGAGACAGAGGAAGAGTGAAAGTGAGAAAGCAAGCTACCAGGTCTGGGACTCGAACTATGGTTGACCAAGCGGGAGTCCAACACTGCAAACACCATGCCACCTGCCGGCCCCATAGGCATTTTACTTTCTAAAAGTTCTCTTCTTTCTCTTACGCCATCGGGCCTTAGAAGCCGGTGCTTGTACAGCGTGGACAACCCTGGATGAGTTTCCTAAAGATACTGGGCCAGTCTTAACAGAGACATGGTCCTCCCAGTGTGTGGCCCACAGGGAACGTGTTCATCAGCTGCCTTGGGGACAGAACACGCACAGGAGAGGGCCCAGGGCTGGCCCTTGGAAGGACAGGTGCCCTGTGGGTTCATGCTGTGGGCGGCTGCAGTGGGGAGCGGTCTGTGCACAGCCACCGCGTGTTCAGGGACCCGGGCCTCCCCCGTGGTGTCCTGGAGCCGTGTGTGTGTCACCCCGGTGTCGTCAGTCAAGGCAGAGTGAAGACTCGCTCAGTGGTGTTACCCTTGCCATGCAACGCAAGCCCAAGCGTCCTCTCGCTGAGCACAGGTAGTCCGGAGGGAGCTCTGGCCGGCTCAGGGAGCCAGGGGTGCTCAGAGTGCAGAGTGAGGCTTACTGGCTTTTCCTTTCCTGTTCTTTTCTTTTCGTTGTTGTTGTTGTTGCTAAAGGGCTTGTGTGCTTACCAATGATGGGGCAGAGATGGGAGTGAGAGCGCACCCCCTGGAGAGATGGCCACACCACAATCCATTCTCCTCTCGGGATCTTGGGGCTCACATGCCCAACGTGTTTTCCAAGCCACCAGGTCCAGGACTCCAGCAACACGGTCTGCCAGTGGGATCCAGCCCCTTAAGGCCCACCTCCTGGCCCGGGCTTGATGAAGGCTTGATGTCTTTTCTTGTTATTTTATTTTAATTTTTATTTTTGGAGAGGTTTTTGCTATAGGGCGCATGCACCCGTCAGAAAGACAGAGACAGAGAGAAAGTGAGAAATCACCCCCCAGGGGGCGGTGGCCACGCTGCAATCCCTTCTCCTCCATTCTCTTGGGATCCTGGGCACACACACGCATGCGCCCAGTGTGAGGTTTTTTTTGTTTATTTGTTTGTTTTTTGTTTTTTAAATAACTATTTTATTTTTTATTTGTTTATTTTAATTTGACCAGAGAGGGACAGAGTGAGAGAGAGAGAGAGAAAGCCAACCGCCAAGTCCAGGACTCGAACCACGGTCGGCCATGTGGGAGTCCAGCACCTTTAACCACCACACCACCTGCCAGCCCCAACCCAATGAGAGTTTAAGCCTCCGGGTCCAGGCCTCGAATTGCAGTCAGCTACATGGGAGTCCAGTGACATAGCCATTACACTAACTGCTGGTCCCAAGGCTTGATGACTTTTCAATGAGAAATGCTTTTCTACTCTACAGAAGCTTGAAAAAATGAACCAAAACGCAAACCAGGGGAATAATGTAGTCCAGAGGCCAAGAAATAGAATAACAGCTTTTTTTTTAGAGGGTTGTTTTTTTTTTTTTCCACTATAGGGTGCGTGCACTTGCCAGACAGACAGAGAGACAGAAAGCAGGAAATCGCCCCCCAGGGAGGATGGTCACGCCGCAATCCCTTCTCCTCCATTCTCCTCTCGGGATCTTGGGCACACACGCACACGCGCCCGGCGTGAGTTCTAAGTCACCGGGTCCAGGACTCGAACCACGGTCGACTACGTGGGAGTCCAGCGACATAGCCATTACGCTAACTGCTGGTTCCCTAGAATAACTGCTTTTTCGGCGAGTATTAGAGCCCTACTACGTGCTGGGCATGGCTCTAGGTCGCTGTGTCTGTGAACAAGACAAACCCCTCATGCAGCTGAATTTGCATTCAGTGAGGTTGATAGGCAGCAAAGCTAAGAAACTATTTTGTAACGTGTTTGAAAGAAAGGGTGAGTTTCGGGGGAAACGGGGCAGGTTTGGGGAACGGGAGTACCTGGGTAGAGTTGCAAAAACTGATGGTCAAGGTAGCACTAATCAAGAGAGTGACATCCAGGGGCCAGCATCTGGTGTAGTGGTTAAAACACTGGACTCCCACATGGCTGGCCGCGATTCGAGTCCTGGGCTTGGGGGCTTTGAAACATACCGGGTAATATGGGACCAACAAGTGGCTTGGTAGTTAGGGGCTCTGGACTCCCACCTGGCCAACTGTAGTTTGAGTCCCGGACCTGGAGGCTTCCTTTCTCATTTTCCATCTTTCTCTCTCTCCCTCTCTCTGTCCACATTTAAATAAATAAAGTTAAATAAAATAATTCTTTAAAAAAAAGGAGTGTGTGCCAGGCGCGTGTGCGTGCGTGCCCAAGATCCCGAGAGGAGAATGGAGGAGAAGGGATTGCGGCGTGACCATCCCCCCTGGGGGGTGATTTCTCGCTTTCT
>NW_006159771.1:1043405-1044223 GCF_000334495.1 Tupaia belangeri chinensis
CCCTACAAGAAAAATACTCAAAAAAAAAAAAAAAAAAAAAAGAAGAAAAAGAAAAAAAAGGAGTGTGTGTTTGCATGTGTGTCCAAAAGCTCAAGAGGAGAATGGAGGAGAAGGGATTGTACATGCGCCTTATAGCAAAAATATCTCTTAAAAATAAATACGGGGGCCGGAAGATGGTATGGTGGTTAAAGCACTGGCCTCCCACATGGCTGACTGCAGTTTGAGTCCCAGACCTGGCAGCTTGCTTTCTCAATTTCCCTTTCTCTTTCTGTCTCTCTCTGGTCACATTTAAAAAATAAGGATAATAAATAAAATTAAATAAATGATTCTTTAAATAAAAGAAGAAAGAAGCAGGGGCCTGGTGTTCCCCGCAGGAGCCCAGCTGGAGCAGTACATGGGAGCTGTTGACACGTGGGTGGCGGGTGACGATACGAGGTTGACAGCTCCTCGGCCCTTGGGCTAAGATCAAGTGGAGTGTCTGTTCTCAGCCGTAAATAAGGACACGAGACTGAACGTGGTCGGCTGTGATGAGAGTAGACAGAGAGACCAGATAGCTGTCACCAAAACAGACACGTGCCGACTGCCGGTGTACCCGGGAGGAGGGAGCGGTGGGCAGGGTCGAGGCCTGTGCCGGGCAGTTGACAGGGTGGGAAGGCTGAGGAGGAGGCCGTTGGTGAGACTGCCCTGTCTGTGTGGTCTGGAGAGAACAGGGAGTGGAGGGACCAGCAGTTAGCGTAATGGCTATATCGCTGGACTCCCACGTAGTCGACCGCGGTTCCAGTCCCGGACCCGGTGGCTTAAACTCATGCCGGGCACGT
>NW_006159771.1:1044996-1052204 GCF_000334495.1 Tupaia belangeri chinensis
CTCTGTCTGTCTGCCAGGGGCGCGCGTCCTATAGCAAAAACCTCTCCAGAAAAAAAAAAAAGAGAGAGAGAGAGAGAGAGAACAGAGAGTGGAATGGGGACAGCCCTTTTGAGAGGTTTTGCAGCAAAGGGGAGAAGAAAAACGGAAGGGGGACGAGAAGGCACTCCAGGACCGGCAGGTTAGCAGGAAGTTGGCCCAAGGCCAGCTGCGGAGAAGGCAGCGAATGCAGAGGGGGTGTCGCTGGCACGAGGGCCACAGTAGGTGAGCAGGGAGGCCCTGGAGCTTAGGCTGTGGGTTCCGGGCAGAGCTCAGTAGGCGTGTGCAGGCTGTGGGTGCAGGAGCCGCTGACAGGTGAAGGGGGACAGGGCACTGGGCTTATTTTTTTTTTAGAATTATTTATTGGAGGGGACCAGCAGTTAGCATAATGGCTATGTTGCTGAACTCCCATGTAGCTGACCACGGTTCAAGTCCCAGACCCGGTGGCTTAAACTCATGCCGGGCGCATGTGCGTGCATGCCCAAGATCCCGAGAGGAGAATGGAGGAGAAGGGATTGCAGCACGGCCATCCCCCCCGGGGGTGCTTTCTCACTTTCTGTCTCTCTGTCTCTCTCTTTCTGGCGAGCGCAAGAGCCCTATAGCAAAAACCTCTCAAAAAAAATAAAAGAAAGAAAAGGAAAGGAAAACATACCTGGTGTGTGTGAGCATGCATGCCCGAGATCCCAAGAGGAGAGTGAAGGAGAAGGGACTGCAGCGTGGCCATCCCCCGGGTGGCGCTTTCTCTCCCACCGTCTCTCCCTGGTGAATGCACACAGCCTGTGGCGATGTTTTTTTCTGGCAATACTAATTTGTGCTACTAGACTTGAAGCTTGGGCTCGGGCGCACCACCTGCCCCGTGGTAGCTGTCCGCTGAGCCGCCAGCTGCTAAGTAGCGTGCACAGGGCCCCCGCCCACGCCGTCATCCGGGTCCTCCTGGCGGTGCGTCAGCCGCTTCAGCTTCTCCTCGGCATGGCCCTGGCTGGCGGGGCTGGCACGTGCCGTCCCCCTGCCCCACGCGTGGCTGTTGGTCCCCAGGAGCGCGGCTACTTTGAGGAGCTGATCTCCCTGCTGGAGGCGGCCCTGGGCCTGGAGCGGGCGCACATGGGCATGTTCACGGAGCTGGCCATCCTCTACTCCAAGTTCAAGCCGGAGAAGATGGCCGAGCACCTGGAGCTCTTCTGGTCCCGCGTCAACATCCCAAAGGTACCCGCACCCTCCCAAGGCCCGGCTCCTGCATCCCGTCCGCGTCCCGGGTGGCACAAGCCAACCCGCAGCACCGTCCCGGCCCCGTCAGGTGCTGAGAGCCGCGGAGCAGGCGCACCTCTGGGCCGAGCTGGTGTTCCTCTACGACAAGTACGAGGAACACGACAACGCCGTCCTCACCATGATGAGCCACCCCACCGAGGCCTGGACAGAAGGTCAGTTCAAGGACCTCGTCGCCAAGGTAAGAGGGCGTGGGGCGCGGCTCCCACCTGCCCGGGGCGGGACGCGGGCGTGTGAGTACCAGCGAGCGCTCCTGCACACGGCGTGTCCTTCATCCGAGACTCGAGACTCGCCTCTCTCCGGGCAGGTGGGCTGATTCCGCCTACACCGCAGGAGCACACACCCAGGAGGGGCAGGAGCCTGGCTGGGCTCTGAGCAGGTGGGCTCAGTGTGAACCCACAACTGCCTCTGCCCTGTAGCCCAGGGTTCTGGCCCCACATCCTGGTACCCATTTCTCTTTTAATATTTTTCCTATATTCTTTTTTATTTAATGATTTATTTTTATTTGTTATTATTCTTCATTTTTTAAAATTTGATCAGAGAGAGAAAAGTGAGAAAGCAAGCTGCCAGGTCCGGGACTTGAACCGCAGTCAATTGTGTGGGAATCCTGCGCCTTCACCACCACATCACCTGCTGGCCCCAACAAAGACAATATTTCAAAAATTGGAAGCAAAATTCTTTTTCTTTTTGTTTAATTATTTTATTTAACTTTATTCATTCATTTATTTATTTCAATTTGACCAGAGAGGGATAGAGAGAGAGAGAGAGAGAAAGCCGCCAGTTCCAGGGCTTGAACCACAGTCGGCAATGTGGGAGTCCAAGTCTCTCCCCGCAAAGCTGCCATCCTTAAAGAAATGCGGGCACCTGAGAGAGGTAGACACCCAGAGCAAGGTGACAGCCGGGGCTGTCGGCCTCAGGGTCCTCACCCGTCTCGGGAGTGGCCATGGCTCCTGCAGCCTCGATGGGCGAAACCAGGACCCCAAGTCCCCGACCAGCCCCAGAGGGCCGGGTGGAGTTGGCTTAGGTGTGAACCTCGAGCCAGCCAGCCCTGGCCAGGTCACTTTCCTGGTCTCCGGGCGTCCGGCCTCAGGACCTCCCCAGGACGTCCCCCCTCCGTGGAGCTCCGCGCTCAGGCAGCAGGTGGAGGGATGAAGGTCTTGCTCTCAGGCCTCTGGTGCTATCGCTTTGAGTGTCCTCTTGTCCCAGCGTCCTCAGGTAATCGCATGCCCGCAGTCCGGCCCCTCTGCCATGGCCCAGTGCCAGGTGGCACCTCGCTGCGTCTCGGTCTCGTCCCTCTCTGATCGGGGCCAGCAGCAGCACTGTGTCAGGGTTGTCAAGGGAGACGAGCCCACGGGGCGCAGATGGGTCCACACGTGCTTAGTGGGGAGTCGGCCCTCAGGACCCTGGTGTCTAGGAAGGCCCATCCAAGGCCGGCTGCAAGCCAGAGACCCTGGGCTGTTCGTGGCCTGGCTCCGTCCAAACCCAAAGGCCTTAAAGGCAGGGGGAGCTGGTGATGAGGCTCACAGTTCAAGTCAGAAGCCAAGATCCTGGGGTGGGGCACAGGCATGAACCCCAGAGCCCATAGGCAGGCGGGCCTTGGGCTCTGCGTCCAGGACAGAGCAGAAGTCTGACCCCGCCCCTCTCGAGAGCCCGCCTGCCATCCTCCCGGCCCCTGGGCCAGGGGTTCATGCCCACTCATGTCGGGGGCCGTCTCCCCACCTCACTCACCAGGACACCCCTGGCACACCCAGACTGACGCTTTCTCAGCTTTCTGGGCCTGACGAAGTCACTCTGGCTGTCGCAGGCCCTTGGTCCCTCCCGGGCGCCGCCTCCCCACATGCAGCTGTGCAGGAGGGGGCCTGGTGCCAGGCGGGCTGCAGGTCAGGGCGTCAGACTGCCCTTCTCGGAGAGTGGGGAGAGTAGTGGCCCTCGAGGTCAGGCGCCGGGTCACACGTGGAGCACGTGGGGCTGCTGGCCTCATTCGGCTGGGAACCCAGACAGATCACACCCCCTATGGCCCCTCAGGCTGGCAGGTCCCATGTCCGCATGATAGAAAATCTGTACTTTTTCACTTCTTTGTTATTTATCAACCAGAGCTCGCCAGAGAGAGGCAGGGAGGTTGGGGGGTGAGGGAGGAAACATCCCCCCCAATGCAGTTCGGTCACAATGCAATCCTTTCTCCACTTCTCCATCCTGTCGGGATTTTAAGCACACAAGTCCAGAGTGTTTTTAAAGTTGCTGGGGGATCAGCAGTTAGCATAATGGCTATGTCACTGGACTCCCATATAGTCAACCGCAGTTTGAGTCCTGGACCCGGTAGCTTAAACTCACTCACGCCGGGCGCATGTGCGTGCGTGCCCAAGATCCCGAGAAGAGAATGGAGGAGAAGGGATTGCGGCATGGCCATCCCCCCTGGGGGGTGATTTCTCACTTTCTGTTTCTGTCTCTGTCTTTATGGCGAGCGCACGCACCCTATAGCAAAAATCTCTCCAAAAAAAGAAAAAGAAAAAAAAGAAAAGTTTAAGTAGTCAAGATAAAAAGAAAAACGTACTATTAAAAAAAAGAAAAAAGAAAGAAAGAAAAAGCTGCTGGTGCCAGGGCCGGCAGGTGGTATGGTGGTTGAGGGGTGCTGGACTCCCACATGGCCAACCACAGTTCGAGGCCTTGACCTGGTGGCTTGCTTTTTCACTTTCTTGCCTTCTCTGGTCAAATAAAAATAAATGAATGAATGAATGAATAAAATTTCAATTCGAAAAAAAAAGCTACTGGGGCCAAGATTTAAATCACCTGGTCCCCTGTGTGGGTTCCAACTCCTTTAACCACTAGACCACAGGACTGGTCTCATATTTTAACTTCTCTGACTCTGAGGTATATTGTATTTGTTTTTTTTGTTATTTTAACAGAAAACATCTTTTTTTAGTCTTCAAAGAATAAACTCTCTTCTTTTTTCCAAAATGATCATGATTAACTTGTAAAAAATGGGCATACAGAGTCAAAGCATGTCCCTTACACGGGAAGCCTCGTTTTACAGCATCTACACATGAAGAGGTGAGAAAAGAAAAATCTGTTTTGTCGGCATTGTAAAACAAAACCGAATCTAGGCCTCGTTGGGCACCATTCACCCTCCAGCGGCCGCAGCTTCAGGCTGCATTTTGAAGTTGTCACGCCGTGGGTGAAGTGGCGGTGCTTCCCCTTCTTAGTGACAAACAGGCTGACAGCAAGACGCTGAGGCTGTGCGTGGGGGAGCCGCGTCTGTCGCCTGCCGCCCACAGGGCTGACCGCAGAGGCCACACTGCGTGGCGGGCATACGAGGAGGGCGGGGGAGGATGCCTCCCCGGTTGGCGCAGAAGGCTGCCCAGTGAGGGAGGCGCATTCTGTCCGCATTCTGGGCGTGCTTTGGAGTCGGCTGGCACTGGTGAGCCAGGCAGGGCCTCGCTGACACGCACTGTCTCTGTCCCCGTGGGCTGGGGCTGTCACCACCATGAACCTCGGTTTACCCGTGGGTATAACGGACGTGTTCTCTCCCTACCAAGTGCCTGGCACACAGCGTGTGCTTCTCTGGTGTAGCTGTGGCACTGAGTTCAGAGCACCCCCACCGGTCACCCCCACTGGTCACCCTGGAGTTCCTGACCAAAATCATCAAGCCTCAGTTTCCTCTTCTGCAAAACAGGCACCCAGCCCTCTTGCCCAGGGGCTCCGCCCAGCAGAGATGCGCACAGTGTGCCAACCACGGGCAGTGCCAGCTGTCGTTCCTGGCACTAGTGGGCAGGGCTTCCCTGGCTCAGAATCCTGGCCCGGCCCAGATGCCAGTGCCCCCCCCACGGCCACGGTGGATGCTCAGAGGGCCCCTAGAACCTGCCGCATCCCGGTGACAGGGCTCCGTACTGCAACAGCTTAACTGGATAAAGACGTCCTGACCTTGTGCCGGAGTGCCAGGCAGGCGTGCGGCATGTCGTACTCAGCCCTAAACTGTCCGCCTGGAGGGACACACTGCTCTGGCTGTGCTAACGGGCCTGTCCCGAAGGGTGGGTCAGGCACATGGTCCTAGGTGCCCCGAGGAGAGTCGGGATGGTGGAGCCCAGCTCTAGCGACCCCCGCTGTCAGCCCTGCCACCCGGCTCAGCACACCCGGGAGGGCCTCAGCGTGTTGGTCCACAGGTCCTGTGGAGCTGTGTGGTTGGTGGGGCAGGAGTGACTCCACTCTGGAGGTGACCGCGAGCGCCTGCCTGAGTTCTGCATCCTGCTGTGGTGGGCGGGGACACCGGGGACCTCCCGGCCTGGGCTGGACTCTGAGGTGGCACTGCATGCTCTAGCGTAAAACAGTAGAGGGGCCATCAGGCATGGTGGTGAAAGGACTGGCATTCCCACGTGGTTGACGGCAGTTCAAGTCCCACACTTGGCAGCTTGCTTTCTCACTCTCCCTCTCTTTCTCTGGCAAACTCATGTGAAAAAATAATAATAAGTGGGACCAGCAGTTAGCGTAATGGCTATGTCGCTGAACTCCCATGTAGTCGACCACGGTTCGAGTCCCAGACCCGGTGGCTTAAACTCATGCCAGGCGCGTGTGCGTGCGTGCCCAAGATCCCGAGAGGAGATGGAGGAGAAGGGATTATAGAGTGGCCATCCCACCTGGGGGGTGATCTCTTGCTATCGTCTCTCTCTTCTGGTGAGCGCACATACCCTATAGCAAAAACCTCTCCAAAATAATAATAAGAAGAAAATAAAATAATTCTTTTTTTTAAAAAAGTGAAAGAGTAGGGGAGAAGAGGGGAGAGAGGCTAAGACACACCAACCGGCCTTGGTGCCATTCCTCCACCTTCTGGGCTGCAGGTCCCCTCGGGCCCCACGTTGCCGTCTGGGCACCGAATCCCCACATCTCTGGAGGTGCCACAGCACCCACACCCTGCCCCTGTGTGGCCCCAGCCCCAGCCATGCCCCTTGCCCTCCCGGCCCATGTGTGTTCACACAGACACGCTCATCATCTCTGGCCTGGTTCATGCCCTCCCCAGGGCAGGAAGCACTTCACTCCCTGAGCGGCGGGGCTGTGCACGGGTCGGGGCAGCACCCCTGGACGGCGTCACCCAGGGCAAGGATGGCCACAAGCCAACAGGAAAGCGCCAGGGCTGCAACAGCCTGGCCAGCCCTTGAAACCCAGGAGGACGAGCCTTCCCGTTGACACAGGGTTCGCTCAGAGTGGCTCCACCCCCGTCAGGGCAGCCTGCTCTGCCTGGTCCGAACAGTGGGGATCTGAGCCCGGCGATGTGACAGGAGGTTCCGACTCGCCCAGGCTGACCTTTCCAAGGAGGCCTAGGGGAGTCCTGCTTGGATAGAAACTATTTTGGGAGCTGGTGGGGGGTTTTGGTACAGGGCTTGTGCACTTGCTGGAGAGACAGAGAGCCGGGCTATGGCCACACCATAATCCCTTCTCCTCCCTTTTCCTTGCAGAACTTTGGGCATGCATGCACATGCGCCCGGTGTGAGTTTCAAGCCACCAGGTCCAGGACTTGATCTGTGGTTGGCCATGTGGGATTCCAGCACCTTAACCGCTGTGCCCCCTGCTGGTCCTAATGGAAACCTATCTGCTGTTTGGTTTAGGTGTTTGGGTTTATTCTTTTTTTTTTTTTTTTTTTTAAGAGGTTTTTGCTATAGGACGTGTGCGCTCGCCAGCCAGCCAGCCAGAGACAGAGAGATAGATAGAAAGCGAGAAATCACCCTCCCTCGGGTGTGTGTGTGTGTGTGTGTGTGTGTGTGTGGCCACACTGCAATCCCTTCTCCTCCATTCTCCTCTTGGGGTCTTAGGCACACATGCACATGGGCCCAGTGTGAGTTTAAGCCACCGGGTCTGGGACTCGAACCGCAGTCGACTATGTGGGAGTCCAGCGACAAAGCCATTACGCTAACTGCTGGTCC
>NW_006159771.1:1052338-1052953 GCF_000334495.1 Tupaia belangeri chinensis
GCACGCACACGTGCCCAATGTGAGTTTTAAGCCACCGGGTCCGGGATGCAAACCGCAGTTGACTACGTGGGAGTCCAGCGACATAGCCATTACGCTAACTGCTAGTCCCAGTGTTTGGGTTTATTCTGGCTTCTCACACCTCGCTCATTCACTCAGCCCAGGCTGGTAGAGCATGAATACTAACATAGGTGCTGGGCTGAGGCCAGAAACAAAGTGGCCCTCCTCTCAAGGGCTCTGTGTGTCGAAGAGACTGCAGAGATAGAGGGGCCTGTCAGGGGCTAATCAGCCTACAGGGTGGTCACGCCAGGCCTCGCTAGTAAAGCGCCATTGGAGGGGCCAGCAGGTGGCATGGTGATTAAGGAACTGGGCTCCCACATAACTAACCACAGTTCGAGTCCCAGACCTGGTGGCTTGCTTTCTTGCTTTTCCTCTCTCTCTCTGGTCAAATTAAAAAATACCAATAACAGGGGACCAGCAGTTAGTGTAATGGCTATGTTGCTGGACTCCCACGTAGTCGACCGTGGTTCGAGTCCCGGACCCGGCAGCTTAAACTCACGCCGGGCGTGTGTGTGTGCGTGCCCAAGATTCCGAGAGGAGAATGGAGGAGAAGGGATT
>NW_006159771.1:1053108-1054039 GCF_000334495.1 Tupaia belangeri chinensis
GGGGGGATGGCCACGCCGCAATCCCTTCTCCTCCATTCTCCTCTCAGGATCTTGGGCACGCACGCACACGCGCCCGGCGTGAGTTTTAAGCCACTAGGTCCAGGACTCGAACCACAGTCGACTACATGGGAGTCCAGCGACATAGCCATTATGCTAACTGCTGGTCTCCAAAATAAGTAATTCTTTAAAAATAGCAAAATGAGGGACCAGCAGGTGACGTGGTGGTTAAGGTGCTGGACACTCCCACATGGTCGACCACGGTCCAAGACCCAGACCTGGTAGCTTGCTTTCTGTCTCTCTCTCTCTCTGGTCAAATTAAGATAAATGAATGGGTAAATAAAAAAAATAGCAAAATTGAAAATAAATATATATATTTTTAAAAAGTGCCATTGAGGCAAAGTCCAGAAGGCAACACAGTAGGGTCGCGAGAGGGTAGGGCCGCAGGCCGTGGGGGCTGAGCCCGGCTTTGCCCCTAGGTGGCCAATGTGGAGCTCTGTTACAAAGCCCTGCAGTTCTACCTGGATTACAAGCCCCTGCTCCTCAACGACCTGCTGCTGGTGCTGTCGCCCCGGCTGGATCACACCCGGACGGTCAGCTTCTTTTCAAAGGTGAGTGGCCCAAACCCCACGTCCGTCCGTCCGTCCGGAGAGAAGAGGGTGTCAGGCCACCTCCGCCAAGGTCGTCAGAGCGGCAGCACCTTCACGCCAAGTTTGAAATGGATCCCCAGCCAGTTCCAAGATCTCATTTAGTAAATGGCTGTAGTTTGACAAATGAGGTCCGGGCTTACACCCTAGCCAGTGTCCACAGATGACACTGTGGTGTCCCTAGAACAGCCCGGCTGGCCTCTCTGCGTACATGTAGGCCTGTTGTTTTTATTTTTGTTTTTTAAAATAATTCATTTTTAATTTGACCAGAGTGGGGGGGGATGGGT
>NW_006159771.1:1054356-1055633 GCF_000334495.1 Tupaia belangeri chinensis
GCTTTCTATCTCTCTGTCTCTCTCTGTCTGTCTGGCGAGTGCACGCGCCCTATAGCAAAAACCTCTCCAAAAAAAAAAAAGAGTTATTTTATTTAACTTACTTATTTTAATTTGATCTGAGAGGAAGAGAGAAAGAGCAAGCGAGCAAGTTGCCAGGCCTGGGACTCAAACTGGAGTCGAACATGTGGGAGTCCAGTGCTCTTAACCACCAGGGCACCTGCCAGCCCCTTTATTTATTTTTTTTTAGGGAGATTTTTGGCATGGGCACGTGTGCTCATCAGAGAGACAGAGTGACAATGAGAAATCACCCCCGAGGGGGTTGGCCACACTGCAGACCCTTCTCCATTCTCTTTGGGATTTTGGGCACACACACACACACACACACATGCACCCAGTGTGATACTTATTTATTTGTTTACTTTTTGGGAGAGTTTTTACTATAGGGCACGTGTGCTCGCCAGAAAGACAGAGACAGAGAGACAGAAAGCGAGAAATCACTCCCCAGGGGGGATGGCCACGCCACAATTCCTTCTCCTCCATTCTCCTCTCGGGATCTTGGGCATGTAGGTACACACGCCTGGCGTGAGTTTAAGCCACCGGGTCCAGGACTCGAATTGCGGTGGAATACATGGGAGTCCAGCGACATAGCCGTTCCGCCACCTGCTGGGCCTGCATGCTTTTTTTTTTTTTCAAAGAGAGGTTTTTGCCATCGGGCGCATGTCCTCTTCAGAGACAGACAGAAACAGAGACAGAAAGCACCTGGCGTGAGTTTTAAGCCTCCGGGTCTGAGATTTGAACCACAGTCAACTACATAACCATGATGCCACCTGCTGGCCGGAGGCCTGTTGGTTTTAGGAGTCCGGCAGGTGCTCCTAGGCTCCAGATACCAGCCCATGCCCCCCTGCTCCCGGGGCGGCCCCGCCCAGTGCCCCCATGACCCTTCTCCTGGCCCACCAGGCGGGCCAGCTGCCCTTGGTGAAGCCTTACCTGCGGTCGGTGCAGAGCCAGAACAACAAGAGCGTGAACGAGGCGCTCAATCACCTGCTCATCGAGGAGGAGGACTACCAGGTGGGTGCAGGGACCCTGGGAGGGGTGGGGGACAGCCTCGGCCTTCTGCTTCCCCTGCCGCCTGCAGGAGGGGGAGCAGGTACCCGCTCGCTGAGTCAGCCCACGACCTGGTGTCCCTTCCCTCACAGAAAGGCTGTCTTCTAGGGCTTGAGGGCATCCATCAACGCCTATGACAACTTCGACAGCCTCGGCCTGGCGCGGCGGCTGGA
>NW_006159771.1:1055683-1057086 GCF_000334495.1 Tupaia belangeri chinensis
TGTGACACCTCGCCCAGCCTCGGCCTGGCGCGGCGGCTGGAGGAGCACCCGCTGATGGAGTTCAGGCGCATCGCGGCCGGTCTGTACAAGGGCAGCAGCCGCTGGGCCCAGAGCCTGGCGCTCTGCAAGAAGGACCGGCTCTACAAGGTGCGGCCCTGCTGTTCCTCCGCCAGGGGGTGTTTCCTGATGCGGGTCGGGCGGGGGCACCTGTCACTCCCACCACCAGGCGCTTCCTGTTGGCAGGGGGCGGAGCGCGCCTTCCTCCTCCTTCCAGAGTCCTGGCTCTGAGATTTACCGTGAGGTCCTTGTCTGGAGAAGGTTGGAGAAGGCTGACATTGAGGAGAGACTGCATTTAGAACATGGGGTGAGAGTTGAGGGCAGTTTAGAGCCCCTTAAAACCTACAGGACCAGCAGTTAGCGTAATGGCTATGTCTCCGGACTCCTATGCAGTCGACCGCGGTTCGAGTCCTGGACACAGTGGCTTAAACTCACGCCGGGCACATGTGCGTGCGTGCCCCAGATCCCCAGAGGAGAATGGAGGAGAAGGGATTGCAGCATGGCCAACCCCGGGGATTGCGGCGTGCCCATCCCCCCTGGGGAGTGATTTCCCGCTTTCTGTCTCTCTGTCTCTCTGAGTCACTCTGGTGAGCACGCGTGCCCAAAAAACTCTCAAAAAAAAAATGTATATATATACACACCCTGCCAGTGAGGGGTGACTCCCACGGCTCCAGACCCGGCTCTGGGCACCTGCCCGTCCAGCCAAACGTCCTGAAAGGGCTCTCCAAGACACCCAAGGCACTGCCTTCCTCTGCCTGGCTGAAACGGCTCCCCAGTGGGGTAAAGGGGAGTTGCTCAAGAGGCCCTTTTCCTAGCATAGTCTGTCATTGAGCAGATCCCCAGGGACTCTGTGAGCCGGGGGCGCTGGCAACCCCGCAGCGGGTTGTGACTTGCCCTGAGCGTGTCACTCCTCGGAGTCGTCCTCGGGCATTCCGAGCGTTTTCCCAGGACACTCACCAGCACAAGGGTGCCCTGGCTGGGGCTCTCCGCCTGGAGACCCCTGATGTTAGGGTCATAGGGAGCGTTCCCGAGCTGTTAGCCTGCAGTGTTCTGGACTGTTCTGTGACGTCTTTAGCTCTTGGTGGCTGCGCTCAGGGTCCTGCCTGGGGGCTGGGGGCCTGCAGAGGGCACTGAGAAGAAATGCTGCTGAGGCTGAGCCCACACAGCCAAGTGCCCGGGAGCTGGCCGCTGGGAGCTAGCAGCGGACTCACGCACCGGAGGGCAGGCCACGCCCCAGCTGCGTGCCATGTGGCACTGTGGTAAGCGGTGGTGTGAGTCCCGCCAGCGATGATGGCTTCCAGCCAGTGCCTGCCCAGAGACGCTGGGCCAAGCATGCACTGGACAGC
>NW_006159771.1:1058049-1065479 GCF_000334495.1 Tupaia belangeri chinensis
CCAGCCAGTGACTGCCCAGAGCCGCTGGGCCAAGAATGCACTGGACAGCCGCTGAGCAGCCTCTCCCAGAGCGGTGGTTCCGAGCTGAGGCAGCTTTGACCACCCAGGGGACTTTGGCTGGGCACAGCTGAGGGTGCTGGGGAGCCCCAGTGCACAGGCGGGGGCCCCCTCCCTGGTGTGGGGCCGCAGTGGAGCAGAGCCGCAGCCAGGGCAGCGCGTGGTGGGGAAGGGTTGAAGGTGACAGAGTAGTGTTAGATGAAAGTTTAGATGACAGTGGCCGCTCCAAGGATTGCAGGTGTGCGTGGGACACGGCACAGGCAGGGTGAGAAGCCTCTGGATTTGAGTGTGAGGAGGTGCCAGGACCGAGGTAGGAGGAGCAGGTGGCGAACAGAAGGGACGGCGCAGATGTAGGCCAGCCAGGGCCCCACCAGGCACTGCCGCGGTCTGGTAGGGAAGGTGGGAGCCAGGATGGGATAAGGACAGAGAAGCCCTGAGAGGGCCCAGGCCAGGGTGGTCATGGGGGGCAGGCGTGTCCCAGATCTGAGCAGGCTCCAGGTGGCAGGAGCAGAGTGCTGACTGAGAGCCCCCAGGAGGCTCCTTGGACCTGGGAGTCCATAGGAAGCGGCCAGCAGGGAACCAAGCACATGGTCTGGGGCTCAGGGGTCCTGGAAATGTCCGCTTCCTGGTGATGGCAGTTGAGGCATGGGACAGTGCCCGAGGCCCATGGAGGAGGGGACAGAGAGGCACCCGCTTGTAGGCACCAGGTAAAGACAAGGTGACCGGGGGGCCCGCTGGATGGAGGATGGCAGGGAGACCAGGCAGCCACGGCATGGGTATTACAGGTCCTTGGAGATGTGGCCCGAGGCCGCCCCGGAACTTTCACTTTACTGGACTGGCTGTGGCCAAGAGAGGAAGGTGCTGGTACCTCTGCAGGAAGGCCCTGGGAGGAGGCAGGCCTCTTCGAGCGGGGCAGCCAACAGGGGTGAGAGGACACTGCTTCTAGGAGGAGGCAAGAGGGGCCATGTGGAGCTGCACACAGGGCACTCGGCCTCATGGCCTGGGAGACTGAGTCTCCAGAATGGAACTTGGTGGCAATGGGCACGTAAAATGGGACCACGATGGTGGCCATCGAGAGCGGATGGTCATCCCTGGAGAGCACAGGTCAGTCAGTGGGTACGCAGACCGGGTGTGCGTGACATTGGGGACGTGACTGCACCTCAGAGTCTCTGAAAGGATCATACAGCCGTGTGCAGGCCGTGTGCGGAAGGTCAGGTGCGCTGGGACACGGGATGTAGCTCTCGCCGTGTGGCCGGACACGGAGCAGCTGTCGGAGGCTGTAGGACCACTTTCCTGTTGACCAGTCATGATGTGGTGCCATTTCATAAATGTTGTCATTTTAGACAAATTCACAAGTTTGAAAATGTTAATTAGGGTTTTGGGAACCAGCAGTTAGCGTAATGGCTATGTCGCTGGACTCCCACGTAGCCGACTGCGGTTCGCGTCCCGGACCCAGTGGCTTAGAACTCACGCCGGGCACGTGTGCATGCGTGCCCAAGATCCCGAGAGGAGAATGAAGGAGAAGGGATTGCGGCATGGCCATCCCCTCTGGGGGGTGATTTCTCGCTTTCTGTCTCTATGTCTCTGTCGTCTGGCGAGTGCATGCGCCCTATAGTGAAAAACCTCTCCAAAAAAAAATGTTAATTAGAGTTTTGATTTAGATTTTTATATAGGGCATGCATTGGAGAGATACAGAAATACAGAGGGAAGGTGAGAAATCAGCCCCCAGGAGGGATGGCCATGCCACAATCCCTTCTCCTCCATTCGTCTCTCGGGATATGGGGCATGCACGTACATGCACCTGGTGTGAATTTTCAAGCTTCAGGGTCCAGGATTTGAACCAGGGTCAGCCATGCGGGAATCCAGTACCTTCACCACCACACCACCTGCTGGCCACAATTAGGGTTTCTGTGTGTGGGGGGGGTTATTATTATTTATTTAATTGCATTTATTTATTTTGAGAGATTCTTGCTTTTAGGGTGTGCGCGTTTGCCAGAGAGAGACAGAAAGCAAGAAACCCCCCTTCCTCCCCCAGGGAGATGGCTATGCCACAATCCCTTCTCCTCCATTCTCCCCTCAGAATTTTGGGCATGCATGAACATGCACTAGGTCCAGGACTCAAACCATTGTCAGTCATGTGAGAGTCCAGTGCTTTAACTACCCTGCCACATGCTGACCCCTTCATATTATTTTTTAACTCATGAGAAAGGGACAGAGAGAGAGAAGGAAAGAGAGAAAGCAAGCCGCCAAGCCCAGGACTCGAACTGTGGTCAGCCACATGGGAGACCACATGCCACCCGCCAGCCCTGCAAATTGCTGTTTCTTGAGCACGAGCCATGCCCCTCATACCTGCTCCTTGTAGAGCTGGGCTCTGAGAGGGCCACGCCAGCTGTTGGTCCCGGGCAGCGCCATGCGCTTTCAGGCCTGCAGAGAATGGGCCCTGAGTCGGAGCCATCTCGCAGGGCACCACCCGTGTGCCAGCTCCGCGCTGTACAGAGGGCTGCGAGGACTGTTGTTTGTCCCCTTGTGACTCCTGGAGGTGACATCTCTGTCTTACTAGAGGGCACCACAGTGCTGGGGCAGCTTGGCCCTGTGTCCACTCGCCCACAGCACAGGGAGGGCCCGTGGGACCTGGGTGCCACTCCCGCTGCCCGCCCAGCCACCTGCAGGCCCGAGGCCTCCGCCTGTGCAGGACAGGCCAAGCTGAGCCTGTGTCTTGGCCGCAGGACGCCATGCAGCACGCTGCGGAGTCGCGGGACGCCGAGCTGGCAGAGCAGTTGCTGCGGTGGTTCCTGGAGGAGGGCAAGCGCGAGTGCTTCGCGGCCTCGCTCTTCACCTGCTACGACCTGCTGCACCCGGACGTGGTGCTCGAGCTGGCCTGGAGACACGGCCTCATGGACTTCGCCATGCCCTACTTCATCCAGGTGATGCGTGAGTACCTCAGCAAGGTGAGCACTGGCCCGGCTGCCCCGCCTGGGGAGGCCCTGGGGAGGGCTCCTCAGACCCGCCCAGCTTTCCCACCCGTCCCTGGCCTCTTCCAGAATGGCCTCTCTCCACTCAAGTGGGTTATTTTTTTTTCCCTCTCTCTCTCTCTCTCTCTCTTTTTAAGTATTCTTTTTTTTTTTTTTTTTTTGGAGAGATTTTCACTGTAGGGTGCGTGTGCTCGCCAGACAGACAGAGACATAGAGACAGAAAGCGAGAAATCACCCCCCAGGGGGGATGGTCACGCCGCAATCCCTTCTCCTCCATTCTCCTCTCGGGATCTTGGGCACACACGCACACGCGCCCAGCGTGAGTTTTAAGCCACCGGGTCCGGGACACGAACCGCGGTCGACTACGTGGGAGTCCAGCGACATAGCCATTACGCTAACTGCTGGTTCCCACTTTTTAAGAATTCTTTAATTTTATTTTATTTATTCACTTTCTTAATTTAATTTGAGCAGAGAAATAGGCGGGAAAGTAAGAAAGCAAGCTGCCAGGTCTGGGACTTGAACCGTGGTCGACCATGTGGGAGTGTCCAGCGCCTTAACCACCATACCACCTGCTAGTCCCCATTCAAATGGTTTTCTGTCCAATGTGAACCCCCTAGGCAACCACTGTGGAGGGCGTCAGTGGAACCAAGCACTCCCGCCCGCGACAGCCCTCCTGCCGACCTCAGCTCCCCAGGCAGACAGTGGGGCCTCAGCTGGTGGGCCGCTCCCTCCAGGGCCTGTGTGTCCACAGCTTCCGGTGGAGTCTGGGGGTGCAGCTGTTGGCCAGCCCCCTGTTGGAACCCCGTTTGCTGAGCACTCAGTAGGAGTGTTAACACTGATACTGGGGACTGGCAGGTGGCGTGGTGGTTAAGGTCACTGGACTCCCACATGGCCAGCCACGGTTTGAGTCCCGGACCTGGCAGCTTGCTTTCTCTCTTTCACTCTGTCCCTCTCTGTTCAAGTTAAAATTAATTAATTGATTAATTAAATAATTCTTAAAAAAAAAAAAAAAAAACCTATATTGAACCTTCCCAACAGCTGTTGAGGGGTGACTTTGCCTGCCTCAGCCAGGGGACAGGGATTATAAAAACCCCAAGTGTCAGGGCCCAAGAAGTCCCTCCCCGGGGCATCATCTGGTCCCTGTTGGCTATTTCTAACGCTGTGGACAAGTCACCGCCCCAGGCCTGCTGGCCCCAGCTGGGGCCCCCAGCCGCAGGAGTGGGGGAGGGCCCCCTTTAGTGTGTGGAGAGAAAGGCAAAGGAGGAACCAGCGCTGCTGGCTGTGGCCTGCCACCTGCAGGGCCTTCTGGGGAGCTGCCCAGCCCCTGGCAAGGTCACCCCGAGGCTGAGCAAGGCTGTGGCCCCGCTGCGGCATGAGCATGACCCACCCCAGCCACATGGCACTTCTGGGTGAGGCTCCCAGAGGACTCTGGAGGGTGGGGGAAGGGCAGCCCTGGTCACGTGGCCTAAGCTTGCTGCTGCCAGGGCTGGGACTGGTGCCTCACTGCAGCGGACGGCAGCTCCCAGGAGGCGTCTGCCATTGGAGGTGGTCCACAGAAGCCACCCTTCCCACGGGCAGCCACGTCTCCCATCCCCAAAGCGTCCTGGTGGGAGGCGCCGGGCTCCTCGGCCAGCCCGCATGAAGGAGGGTGTGTGGGGCTTGCACCTCTTCCTGGCACAGAGGCTCATGGATGCATGAGAGGAATCGGGGCCATTGCCACGAGGGGGGGACCCCCAGAGACTTTGGGGAAGACATTCCCTTCTCGGTTGTGGATGAAGGGCTCATCCCGCAGCCATTGTCACCTTGGTCAGCACTGCGGCTGCAACAGCTAACCCAGCACTGTGCTCCAGGCTCCGCGTCCCGGGATCCTGGCAGCTCCGCCAGCCCTGGGAGGTGTGGTCGCCCGCTGGGGCTGTCCCTACTGCTGCCCCGCTAGGGCCAGACAAGGCTCCTGGTGTGGGAAAGGGGCCGGCGGATCCCAGGTGGTGCAGTGGGAGCGGGGCCCATCCTGGGCTCAAACTCAAGAGGAGCCAGGCAGACACAACACAGTTGTAGGAAGGGCCGGGGCCTGGCTCATCTGGAACGCCGGGACCCTTAGCGTTCTCCTGGAGGAGGGTCGGGAGGCCGAGCTCTGACTCCGGCCCTGGGCCTCAGCAGCTGTGGGCAGAGAGTACAGGCAGGGCCGCTGGGCCCACCAACCTCCTTCCCCGCCCCCCAGCCCTGGACCTGCAGGTGGGAGTCACTGAGCCGACAGGGGCACCCACTGTGGCTTCCAGCTCGCTGGCACTTGTTTGGGGACGTCCTAGATGCACCGTTGCCGTCGTCCCCTCTGGACAGTGCCACCTCTGACAGCACCACCTCACTCTTCCCTGCCCAAGTGCTCAGCACACAGGGGCAGCAATGGGCAGGGGGCGGCCTCTGGCAAAGCCTCTGAGTGAGGATGCAGCTTGTCCTCCCCAGGGCGGGTGTCAGGTAGCTGGTCTGAGGACCACAGGATCTCTGCTGCTTAGGTGGGACACAGCCAGGGCTGCCTCAAATTAGAAGCCAGCAGTGTCCCAGCCCCACAGGTGCCTGAGTGACATACCCCTGTGTCCAGAGCATGGCCACCGGCCACTGCTGCCGTGCACCTGGGGGCCTGTGCCCACTGAGAAGCCGCTGGGCTGGGGTGCAGCCAGGGGTTCACCAGGGCTCCGTTGGAGGCTCCATCAGCCCAGCTCCCAAGGCCTCACCTCATGTGGCCTCGCTGCATTCAGAATGTGCATGGGGCGTGTGCAGCCTGTGCCCTGTGGGGTGGGCACTCACGTGCCCTCGCCTCTGTTGCAGGTGGACAGACTGGATGCCTTGGAGAGCCTGCATGAGCACGAGGAGCCTATGGGGGAGCCTGTCCCCCTCACGTTTGGTAGGTGGAGCCCACAGTCCCCAGTCCCCCCGGGCGGGGGAGGGGTAGCGCCACACTCTCAGCTGGGCTTCAGATAGGGGTGGGGATGGTGGGGGTGGGCACTGGCAGGACCCCAGGTGTGTGGGCAGTCAGCTTCCTGCCTTCTCTGAGGGCCCTGCCTGCCCAGCCCAAGGTGCTGCCGTGTCCACCCTGCCTGGCCCTGGCAGCAAGGCTGTCGCTTACTATCCTGGGGGTGCTTTGCGCTGCAGAGCCCGCCTGGGACCGCTTGCTGCCCAGCGGACTGGAGAGGCTGTGGGGTCCCGAGTGCTATGGGGCTGACGGCCTGGGGGTGCCACGTGGGCACGCAGCATGCCAGCTAGTCTCCAGCCTTCTGCTGAGTGCGTACTCCCCAGGGTCAGGGCGCCCACCATTAATGTCACTCTGTTTTTTTTAGATTTTGATGGGCATGAATGAGACCCAGCCGAGTGAGCTAAGTAAGTGTCCCGCTTCGGGACGAGCGTGCCCTCTAGCCTGGCCAGCCTCGCGGGATGGCTCCATAGCGGCACCTCCCACACCCCCCCTCGGTGCCTCAGTCTCTGGGTGGTCAGGGCTGGCCTTCCAGACCCCGCTGGTTGGACCCCTGGCCTCCTAGGGGCTGCCAGGAAAAAAGCAGGATCTCCACTTATGGGGTGTCTCCCCCTGCAGGCCAGCAGCTGACACTGACACTGACAGCTGGACCTGCCACCAGCCTAGCCCCTGCCGGCTTCGCCTCCAGCTCTGCCACCACTCCTGCCGTCACCCAGGCTGCGGTGGAGTGGTGCTCAGTGTGGACAGCCACTCCGCTGTCTTCAGGAAGCTTGCCACCACGGAAGCACAGGAGACCCTAACGGGAGGAAGGACACCTGGACATAATTTATTTTTGCAGCCTCTGAGCCCTCCCAGAGCCAGGATGGATGTCGCCTGCCTCTAGGCTCTGGCTGCAGCCAGGCATTCCTAGGGAGGTTCCTAGCAGCAAGGATTCGCTGGTGCTTGGTGGGACGGGTGCCCTTTCTTCACCCCACACTGGTTAGAGCTGCCGCTCCAGGCCCTCACCGACACATGAATGTCTTGTGTGGAGATAACCAGCCCGCGGAGCATGGCTCTGAACCGCCTGCCGAGCGAGAATATTAAAGTCGGTTTATCAAGGCAGAGCTTCTGTGCTTGGTGCTGGTGTGGTTGCGGGGGCAGGGGGTACTTGATTGGCCTTGCAGCCTGTGAAACATTTGCTGGGACCTTCTGGAAGAAGGGGGCCTGTGTCCGCCTAGAATACAGCCCGGGCGCAGTGAGGTCTTTGCCCGACCATGTTTGCTGCAGAGTTCGAAATTCGGGAGAGAAGACTGGGTGGTGATATGTGGGGTGTCCGAAGGCCAAACCCTTAGACGGCTGGGTTGGAACTATACCCACGTGTCCTAGAGGAGGGTGTGCCCGTCTCGCCTGCGGCATCCGCGAGGAGCCTATAACTCACGGCAGCCCCGGGGGCCCGG
>NW_006159771.1:1066277-1073498 GCF_000334495.1 Tupaia belangeri chinensis
GCTCGCACCCGCCGCGGTACCGGGGCATAGGTGAGGAGGGGCGGCCACGGGCACGGGCAGCCGCGGGGCGCCGAGGGCGGGGGTCCTGACCGCCCCATCTCCCAGGGGACTGCGTGCAGCAGACCGTGCGAAGCCATGGCGTCCTGGGCCTTTACCGCGGCCTCAGCTCCCTGCTCTATGGATCCATCCCCAAGGCGGCGGTCAGGTGAGGCCCGGCAGGGGGCAGCGGGAGGGGTGTCCATGAGGGCCGCGGCACCCAGCCGCGGGGCGCCGAGGGCGGGGGTCCTGACCGCCCCATCTCCCAGGGGACTGCGTGCAGCAGACCGTGCGAAGCCATGGCGTCCTGGGCCTTTACCGCGGCCTCAGCTCCCTGCTCTATGGATCCATCCCCAAGGCGGCGGTCAGGTGAGGCCCGGCAGGGGGCAGCGGGAGGGGTGTCCATGAGGGCCGCGGCACCTCTTATCACCTCTGGCCCCCAGGTTCGGAATGTTCGAGTTCCTCAGCAACCACATGCGGGATGCCCAGGGACGGCTGGACAGCACGCGCGGGCTGCTGTGTGGCCTGGGCGCCGGCGTGGCAGAGGCGGTGGTGGTCGTGTGCCCCATGGAGACCATCAAGGTGGGCTGAGCCCCCGCAGGGGATGGGATGTGCAGGGGTGAAGGCGTGCGGGGCCAGGGTGACCCTGTGCATCACAGGAAACCTTCAAGCCGGGGAGCATGTGGGATTCGAACCGTGCATGTGGACGGGGGCGGCTGGTGCAGGCCGCCTGGCAGCCAGAGCCTGGCAAGGCTGGACTTTATCCTGCAGCAATGGGAAGACTGCTCATGGCCTTTAAAAGTACTTTTGTAAGCAGGAAGCGGACAATAACATGCTGGCCGCCCAGACTGTGGAGACAGCAGCAGACCGCAGACGCCCTCAAGTGGGCGTGCTTGCACCCTCTGGTCTGTGGTGGTGTCCCAGGCCAGCCGTGGTGGCATCGCAGCTGCATCCCAGCCCCGTCCTGACCTGGGTGGGCTCTGGGCCTGCTGGGGGTTGGGGAGCCATGCTCTTCAGGTGATGGCCCTGGAGACAGCGCCTGCCCTCCCCTCCCTCAGGTGAAGTTCATCCATGACCAGACGTCCCCCAACCCCAAGTACAGAGGCTTCTTCCACGGGGTCCGGGAGATCGTGCGGGAACAAGGTGAGCGTCTCCTCCTTCCTGTTCAGGGGCAGGGGTCTCGGCCAGACTGGAACAGGGCCTGCGCTTCCCCTTCCCGCCTCAATGCTGCACGTGGCACCGCCACCCCCTTCCCCAGTGTCACCCACGTCTGCCTGCCCCCAGGACTGAAGGGCACGTACCAGGGGCTCACGGCCACTGTGCTGAAGCAGGGCTCCAACCAAGCCATCCGCTTCTTCGTCATGACCTCCCTGCGCAACTGGTACAGAGGTGAGTCTGCCCCGGACCCCCCTCCCAGTGAGAGGCAGCGGTGGGGGGGGGGCCTCCTAGGCCCTGGGCCAGGCTCCTCCCTGACCACAACCCCACCAACATCCAGGGGACAACCCCAACAAGCCCATGAACCCGCTGATCACGGGGGTCTTCGGAGCCATCGCGGGTGCAGCCAGCGTCTTCGGGAACACTCCTCTAGACGTGATCAAGACCCGGATGCAGGTGGGAAGGGGCTGGGGTGGAGGGGAAGAGGAGGGGAGCCGGGCCAGGGGCTGGCTGCTGAGGCTCTGGCCTGCTGGTGTCCTGCAGGGCCTGGAGGCACACAAGTACCGGAACACGTGGGACTGCGGCCTGCAGATCCTGAGAAATGAAGGACTCAAGGCGTGAGTGGGGCGGGGAGGGATACTGGGCCCACTCCCGGCCCTTCCTGTCCGCAGACACTGCCCTCTGCCTGCACCCCTTCTCTTCCCCTCCTCTCCCATGGCCTCCTCCCTCACCGCAAGCCCCTCCCCACTCAGATTCTACAAGGGCACAGTCCCCCGCCTGGGTCGGGTCTGCCTGGACGTGGCCATTGTGTTTGTCATCTACGACGAGGTCGTGAAGCTACTCAACAAAGTGTGGAAGACGGACTGAGCCCGGGGCCCGGCGGGGCTGCCCACGCCAGGCCGGCTCCCGCCACCCTCCTCCCACGTGATCCCAGTGCAGTCGTGCCAAAAGGCCCCCTCCCCCACGCCCCCCGAGCTCCGTGACCTGGTCTGTCTGTTGTGGCCAGCAAGTCCCCACGTTCCGTAGTGCCGTGTTCCCCTGTGGTCTGTGCGTGACATCACTGTTGTGTCCGTGTGTCCGGCCCAGCCACTGGGTGGCTGGGGGGGTCCCTCTGGCCCATGACTCCGTGCCCGTCTGTCCGTGTACTTACCTGGAGGTGTCTGCCTGTGTTTTGTGTTCTGTGTCACGTGACCCCATGCCCCGCTTCCCGGGGTGCCTGTGTGGCCTGGGTCCACGGCCCCATAGCCATGGCCCGGTCCCAGTCCGGTGCCTTCCACCCTGGGCGGCAGGGGCACCTTGCCCTGGCCTACCACAGCTGCCTCCGGGCCTCGGCCTGGCCTCATCGCATTCCAGGGGCTCCGTGCCCCCTGCTTCTCCCGCCATTGGCCTTAACTGGCCCTCGGGCCCTCCCTCCGCCCGGGACAGGGTGGCAGCCGCCACTCTCAGGACCACCCTGCCAAGGCAGAATAAACCGGATCCTGTCACAGCCTCGTGCCCTGGCATCTGTCCCTGTGCGGGCCCATCTGCGGGTGGGCAGTGATGCCGTGCCTCTGCACGGAGCCTGCCCGCTCACCTGGGCACATTGCAGCAGAGGGACGGGGAGGGCAGGCAGCAGATGGGGATGGACAGGCACGCCGTCCACCTGGGACAGGCCAGCCGCAGCCATGCTGTTGGCTCCTGAGGCCCGACACCACGCCAAGAAGGAGCTGACCTCTGTCCAGGCTTTCCATGTGGCCTGTGGACAAGATCCTGCAGGGTCGGCTGTGTCCATGAAGCCTCAGCGTGGCCTAGCAGGCAGCACTGAGTGGGCAGCGTGGAGGGCCAGGCCTGGGCACAGTGCTCCCAGGATGCCCAACTGCCTCCTTCCCTGAGGACAAGGCTGGGGAAGGCCCAGCAGCAGAGAGGCTCGCTGGCTGTGGCTCAGTCCACCTCCCTCACTGGGTCTGAACCAGTCCTGCAGGGAGGAGGGCACGGGAAGGGCTTGGGGCTCTGAACCTCTAGCCAGGGGCCATCCAGCCTCTGGTTCCCCGAGACTGAACCAGGGGACCCTTCCTCCTTCCCCTAGACTGGGAGACAGCCGCCCTGGGGCAGGAGGAAGGAGGGACCTCTGGATGCCTTGCGTCACTGCCCTGAAGTGCAGGGGAGGGTGTTTGGCTGAAGGCCCTATGAGCACAGGTAGAGGCCAGGCCGGAGCTAGAGGCCACAGCTCTGAGTCCTCGGTTCTGAGTAGCCCAGGCCCCTCCTTCACAGCCATGAGCCAAGTGGAGGATGCCATGGGTAGGAGACAACCGAGCCGTTCCAGCTGTGTGGGGCATGGGGCACATGCCTGCAAGGGTTTGGCTCCCCTGGGGACAGCTCTTGCCAGCAGGAAACCTCCGGGCAGGTCTCATCCCTGGAACTGCTCATCTCGGGTAGGACACCCTGTCCCTGCTACCTCACGCCCTGCAGTCCACACCACACGTAAGCAGTGGAAGACCGCGTGCGAGGGGCCTAAGGCAGGTCTGAGCCAAGTGCGGGCCTGGGGGTGTGATGGAAGCATGGGGTTTCAAGGGCTCTTCATGGCGCCACTCAGCCTGCACCGACTTCCCCATTGCTGGGAGGAGACAGCCCAGGCAAGGCCTGGCCGCGGCCTGCAGGGACCTGGGAGCTGTGCCGGCATCCCTTCACACCAGGACCGAGCCCCACACAAAGAGGTGCCCTGTGACTGGCTCTGGGCCTCGGATGCTTTGCTGTGGGGGTGGAGGCAGCACAGTGCAGGCCACTGACTGCGGGGACACCGGGCTCCTCTGAGGCCTTGCCTCCAGGCTGTGACATCTGTGGGCAGTAGGGGCGAGGGGATGTGCAGAGTTGGAGGCTCAGAACCCCCATTTACTGTCATCTAACTTCTATTTCCTAATCTGAGAAAATGAGCGACAACAGAATTGCCCCCATCTGCTTACAAGCTTTTAATGGTGTTCAGGGCCAGCCCATGGTGTGAAGGCAGCTGGATCCCGCATGGCTGATGACATGTTTTGAGTCCTGGATCTGGCGGCTTGAGAAACATGTGCATGTGCATGTGTGCCCAAAATCCTGAAAGGAGGGAGAAATGGAGGAGATTGCAGGGTGACCATGCCCCACAGGGTGTGTTTTCTATCATGCATGCTCATGCATGTGCCCTCTGACAAAATTAAAAAAAAAAAAAAATAGGTACTTAGACGTGTGGCACAGTAAGCCCTCACATGGCCGCTCTCCTCTTGGGGTTGCAGGGGGTTGGCTGCAGTCTCCCCCAGGTTCCAGACCGTTCCTGGAGCAGGCCAGAGGGGTCTGGATGCCAGCCACTCACTGCACATCTGAGTCCCAGGCCAAGTCTGCCCTGAGCTTGAGCAGGACATAGGCATCTCCATCCTCCTGGGACCTGATCAGGAACAATCCAGTCTTTCTCCCTAGAAGGGGAAGTCCTGCCATCCCCCAAGGCCCCCTTGCAAATGCCTCCAGGCTCAAGGTGGACATTAAGTGGCCTCACCAGAAATGCAGAGCTGGAGACCAGTAGATGGCATAATGGTTATGTCGCTGGATGCTCACAGAGCCAACCATGGTTCGGGTCCTGAACTCTGCAACTTAAAACTCACGTTGGACACATGTGCATATGTGCCCAAGATCCCGAGGGGAGGATGGAGGAGAAGGGATTGCCTATGGCCATCCCCCCTGGGGAATGATGTCTCAAGTTTGTCTCTGTCTCCAGTGAGCTCATGTACCCTATAGCAAAAATCTCTTAAAAAAAAATGCTGAGCTGCCTTTGGGGCCCTGCTGGCCGGACACGCACTGCAGGCAGCTCTGTGCTCACACTGAGACCTGGAGTCACCGCAAGAAAGAGCTGGAGCATTTCTGGGCTAGGGGAGGGGAGAAGGTGGGGAGCACTGCAGAGGCAGGCAGGGGCCCGCCAGGAGCCAAGGAGCATTTACGAAGGCCTCAGGCTGCAAGGAGGAGGAGGGTGGCAGAGGACCAGCGCAGACCTGGGGCACTGGGTTTGGAACCACTGCCTACGCTTGCTTGCGGTGGGGACAAAGGGGCAGAGATGTGGGTGGGTCGTAAACTAATCTAGAAGCTGAGCGGAGTGAACTTCCACCTCCCCCACCAACCTGGCCGCCAGCCAGTAGGGAGGCTGGGCATGCTCACCAGGGCTGAGTGTGGGCGGGGTCAGGGCTGCCTGTGTGGCAACCCCGCCCGCACTCAGAGCCTAGGTGACCCGCTGGAACTCACAGCCAGCCTCAGGCGTGTCCACTATGTGGCACCGTGGTCCTCACAGACTGCCCTGCATGGACAATGAGTAGCCTCACAGACAAGGGCAGAGAAGCAGAAAGGTGGTGACAACTGGGGCCGGGCTTGACAAATCACTGGCCCATTCCTCACCATGTGGGACGGTTTCTGCCCCTGGCAGCAAGTCCCACGTGCATGTGCACGTGCACACACACACACACACACAATCCATTCCTGACATCCCCGTGCACCCTGCTGCTCGAGCAGGTCCTGGGGTCTTCCATGTCCCTGTGTAGGTGACGAATGGCGGTGAGAGCTCAGCTCCCAATAAAGCCCCTCACTCCTGACAATGGGACTGCCTCCTTTTGGGTGTCAAAGGGGATCCTGGTTTCAGGTCGCGCTTGGGCAATCAGAGCAAACGCAGTTTTGGCTGAGGACGCAAGAGCCGTCTTTGCCTTGCTGATTTTTATTTCCCGTGTTTTCACAGATTCTCTGGGCAGGGGTCTTAGGTATGGGACTCAGGTCAGGGGGTCCAAGGAACTCCTGGCTCAAGCCCTGGGAACAGAGAGCACAGCAGAGAACTGGCCTCAAAGGATTATGGGAGGACCACAGAGAACACTCAGGATGGTGCATAAATGTGGCCCAGGCCAACAATAGGGGTGACAGTGGAGGACACAGTGGCCCCATGGTATAGCCCTACAACTCCTTCCCCCTGTGTCACCCAGCAAACATCCCTGAGAGCTGCCTCCCCATTGCTCAGGTTGGGCCATGCCCTGACCCCTGACCCTCCGCGTGACGTTCATCACACTGTTGTCACATTCGTCTCCCCTGGGAGGCGGCAACACCTCCCATCACCCACGTAGCCTCCAGTGGCAAGGCATGACCTGGGAGTCGTGACCCGGAAGGTTCTAGCGGGCACTCGGTATCACGTCCTGAACTGACCTCAGGGATACACCATCTCACCCCTCTGCTCCTAAGCGCTGCTCCTAAGCCTACCATGGCCTGCAGCTCTCCAGTTCCCGGGGCGGCCCAAGTCCCGGTTGGGAAGCGTGGCCCGGGGGCAGCTTTCACGCGCTGGCCCTGCTGGGGCTGCCGGGCTCTTGGCCGGGCTGCTCGGCTGCCGCAGGCAGCCCTCCCCGGGGCTGTAATGAGGGAGGGTAATAAAATGACTACGATTGCGATCCAGAGTCTGATCCTGGCGGTCGGACCAGGTCGCGAGAGACGGCTGTGCTCGCCAGGGCTGGAAAGGGTCGCCTCTGGTGAGAGCGAAGGCTACAGCCTAAGACCGCCAGGGCCTCCATCGCACCCGGCCATGGAGACCCGGAGGGCGCAGGAGGCTTCAGAAGGCTTTCCGAGGCCGGCTTCTGAAGGATGAAGCGGATTTTCCCGACCCGGTGACCGGCGATCCAACCGGGAGGCGGCCACCCAGCAAGGACTGCACTCCGCGAGGGCGGAGGCGGCGAAGCTCGCTCCCGGAAGTCGGCCTGGCGCGCGCCGATGGCGTCACGAGGACGCGCCGGGCCGCCCGGGGCCGCGCACGCGCTCTGAGGGAAACCCGGCGCAGGAGCCGCAACTCCGGTCTGTTCTGTCCCGGGCTCCCGAGGCCTCCGCCTTCTCGCTGAAGCTGGGCGACTTGGAGGTTTCTCGTGGCCACCGCCACCAGCCCCTGGTCCTCGGAGTTACCGTGACCCCCGGCCCTCGCCTGCTGTCGCAGACACTCAGACAGCTCAGCAGCCATGCCCAGCCTCCCCGAGAGTCCGATGGCCACTCCCGACGACCAGCTGCCTGCGCTGG
>NW_006159771.1:1073508-1079606 GCF_000334495.1 Tupaia belangeri chinensis
CCCCCGACGCCCAGCTGCCTGCGCTGGAGCCTGCCAAGGGATCCCCGGACCGACGCGCCGACCTCTGGGGACACTCACCTTCGCCTTCTCGGAGATGCCTCCGTGTCTCGGACCCGGACTTCTCCCAGCAGCCTGTCCCCTGCCGCGCCCCAGACCGCTGCCACGCCGTTCCCTCCCCCTGCAACATTCTGCCTCCCGCTTCGTGTTAGCCTGTAGGTGTCACTGCCCTCGGGCCCGACCTTGTGCAGGTGTGGGGAGGTCCGCTCCTTCCTGTGTCCTCACCCATGCTCCGAGCGCCCGAGCCTGACCTCATCCTGGGCTGCAGAATCGCTGCTAAGGGAAGGAAGGACTTGAAACTGTCTTTTCCTCCCCTGTATCTTTTTGCTCCAACGTCCCCGATCTCAGCCATGGGACAGGAGATTGAGCCAGGGGATAGCGACCAAGAGGGCTCCACCAGCCTCTCCACCACTGCCCCCTCCCCAGCCCACCTAGATGGCCAGCCTCTGTGGGATTGTGGCCATGCCATGGGGCCACCACCCTGGGGGCTTGTCAGCACCAGTGCAAGAGTGAATGGGGTCATGGTTATGTCCCTACAGAAAGCTGCAGTGAATACAGGCCACACCACTGGACACTGCCACATCCTGGCTGGACCCTCTCCCCTCCCAGCAAGCCCCATTTCTCAAATGGGGAAACCCACACAGAGACAAAGAACCCCGTCTGGACCCTGTGAGGTATCCTGGAGGTATCCCTGCAGCCAGTTTAGGAAGTCAGTCAACAAACAGCCCTGGGGTTTATACCAGGGCCCCAAGGCCAGCAGTCAGGGCCCAGATGTGGACGGCAGGTCCTGGGATGGCCCGGGAAAGGCACGTGTGCGGTGGGGTGGGATGCGTTTCCCGCGCCCAGAAAAGCTAACAGGGCAGAGGGCGGAGGCCAGGCACAGGGCTCCGCAGGGCCGCACATCAGCCCCACTGAGAGGTGCATCGCCCCCTCCGCCCTAAGATTGGCCGGGACAGCTGGGGAAACTGAGATCTGGACTCCCGGCTTCCCAGGCCCAGCGGTTGCTGTCCCAAGCGTCCTCCACCCAACGCCTTCGCTGCTGACAATTGAGCGGCCAAAGCAGATTAACCCGGGTGTTAATCCCCCCTAATGGCTTCAGAATCCCCGAGCGAGGCGCTAAGCCGGCCTTTCTCCGCGCTGCGGCCAGGCCCTCCCGGCGGCTCCAGCCGCGCGCCTCGCCGATGCTATCTTGGTCGGCCGGGCCGCGGGACCCGCGCTAATCCCCGGCGCTCGCTTTCTTCCCAGCCCGCCCGAGATCGGGCCGATTGGCGTTTGATTACGGCCGCTATCGAGGGCTCTTTTGTGCGATCGGCCCTAAATCCCCTAATTCCGTGATAAAGGAGGCATTAGCAGGCGTTGGCAGCAGAGAAAGGCACCGGGATGAAAGAAAGCAATCAGGGGGATCCTGCAGGCTCGCCTGCGGCCGGGAGCGGGGGCGAGGAAGGGGCGGGAGCGAGAACCGGGTGGGGAGGGTAGGGGACAGCCTCGACCCAGCCGAGGGCGACCTAGACCCAGCGTCCGCTCCATCCGGAATCCGCCTTCCCCAGGTCTAAGCAGCGCCGGGACCCCTCCCTCACCTCCGCCCTGGCTGCTCTCCGGCAGGCAAGGCCCCGCCACACCTCTGTACTCCCGGTCCCCTAGCCCTCAAGCGCCTGCCCTGCCTTCTCTGCCGCTCTGGCAATGTCCAGCAGACTCGTTCCTCCAGCGGCCGGATTTTCCTCTGGCTCCCTGTCTGCCCCTCTTTTAATCCGGGGGGGGGCAGTATGAGCTGCTCTGCAATTTGGGGGGCAAAAGTGATGGCTGCCAGAAGCCACTGGGATCTTCCAGGGAGCTCTGCTGGGAGCGGCGGAGGGCAGGTGGGGCGAGCAAGGAGTTCTGCCCTTCAGAAGCACCGGGGGCACCAGCCGGGTCAGAGCCAGCATTGCAGAGCTGACCATGCACCTAGGCAGCTCAGGATGAGGCCGGTTGGGACCCACCGAGGGAGGAGCAGGGTCCAAGGAGCAGGCAACCACGTTTCTGGGCCTCCAGGCAGGAGAGTACCTGCAGCAACTCAGGGGGATCCCTTTGGGGAGAGGAGTCAGGAGAGACAAGCCATTGTGGGGGCGCAGGTGGCCTGCAAGTGGCACTAAGGTAGGATGGGCACCAGGGGGCAGGCAGAGCTGGAGGGAGAGCCCAGGAGATCTGAGGGTGCAGAGTGGAGGCAGGTGGGCTGTTTACCTGGGTGGACAGGTGAGTACATATGAAGGGGACAGAAGTCCAGAGTTCACCCAGGCTGGTAGGTGGGAAGGCAGGCCGTTTACTGAGGGAGGCGAGTGGATTGGTGTGCATGGGTGGCTTCATGGCTTTGTCCAAATCACCCCTCCCTTTTTTTTCATTCTTTTGTTCGTTTTGCTACAGGGAACGTGTACTTACTGAGGAGAGACAGAGATAAAGTGAGAAATCACTCAGAGGGATAGCCATGCCGTAATGCTTTCTCTGGTCTCCTCTTGGGAACTTGAACGTGCATGCACATGGACCTGGTGTGTTTTTCAAACCTCCAGGTCTGGGATTTGAACCCCTACATCACCTGCTGGCCCCAGATCCCCTTTAGCAGTCCCCAGACCACTGAGTGCTGGCTCCTGAGGGCTGGTGGCTACCTCCCTTTTGGAGAACTTCCTTGGGTTAGGGGAGTCGCCCACTCAGCAGCCCTCCGGCCCTGGGGCAGAACTCCGACGGTGACTGACTGGCATAGGGTACAAGAGGCTCATCCATGCTCTGCTTCAAGACCCCTGACATGCTCTGTGCCTCCCCTGAAGCCTCCACGTGGAATTACACACCGCCTCTGAGATGCAACCCCACCGCCCTCCCCTGTCCTGCTTCCAGGGTGACCAGTAGTCCCATAGAAAGATTTTGCTATAGAGCACATGTGCTCACCAGAGAGAGAGAGAGAGAGACTCAAAGCAAGAAAACACCCCCGGGAGGATGGCCACACCACAGTCCCTTCTCCATTCTCCTCTTGAGCTTTGGGGTATACACATGTATGCCCACCATGAGTTTTAAGCCGCCAGGTCTGGGGTTTGAACTGCTATCAACTACGTGAGAGTCCAGTGACCTAACCATTATGGCATCTGCTGGTCATGGGAGGAAGAAGAGCAGTGTCTCAGGCAAACCGAGAAGGTTAGTTCCTTGTTTCTAAGTCCTCCAAAGTGATGGGGTCCTAACCTGGTACTTGTGAGCTGAATTTGCTTGGAAATAAGGTCTTTGCGGACTTAATTACAATGTAAATGAAGATGAAGTCATACTGGAGTAGGAGGGTCCTTAATCCAATATGACCAAAGCCCGCATAAGAAGAGAGTGGGGGGTCAGCAGATGGAGTGGTGGTGAAGGCGCTGGACTTCCACGTGACCAACTGCTGTTCAAGTCCCGGACCTGGCAGCTTGCTCTCTCCAGCTCCTGAGCGCGTGTGTCCTACAGCACGTTTATTTATTTTAAGCAAGTTATTTAATTTTATTAACTTTAGTTATTATTATTTTTTTAATCAGCTATGGAGCACATGCACTCGCCAGAGAGAGGCAGAGAGGGAAAGTGAGAAAGCAAGCTGCCAGGTCCAGGACTCCAACTGTGGTCAGCCATGTGGAAGCTGAGCGCCTTAACCACCATGGCACCTGCTGCCCCCACCCCCCCAGCAAATTTAAAAATGGTAGTAATAGGGCCAGCAGATGGTGTAGTGGTTATGTCGCTGGACTTCTGCATGGCTGACCACAGTTCAAGTCCCAGACCTGGTGGATTGAAATACCCCGGATGTGTGTTCACGCATGCACAAGCTCCCAAGAGAACACACAACAAAGGTTTTCGGTGTGGCCATCTCCCCTGGGGGGTGATCTCTCACTTTTCTTCTCACTGTTTCTGTCTCTGTCTCTCTCTCTGGCGAGCACATGTGCCCTATGGCAAAAACCTCTAAAAATATGATGGTAGTAATAAATAAAATTAAATGTAAAGAATTCTGGGGGGGGGGACCAGCAGTTAGCATAATGACTATGTCACTGAACTCCCATGTAGTCGACTGGGGTTCGAATCCCAGACCTGGCACCTTAAACTCACGCCAGGTACGTGTGTATGCGTAACCAAGATCCCGAGCGGAGAATGAAGAAGGGATTGCAGCATGGCCTCCTTCCAGGGGGTGATTTCTCACTTTCTGTCTCTCTGTCTCTCTCTCTGGCGAGCACATGTGCCCTATGGCAAAAACCTCTAAAAATATGATGGTAGTAATAAATAAAATTAAATGTAAAGAATTCTGGGGGGACCAGCAGATGGTGTAACGGTGAATGAAGAAGACTCCCATGTAGTCAAGCACGGTTCGAATCCCAGACCTGGCACCTTAAACTCACGCCAGGTACGTGTGTATGCGTAACCAAGATCCCGAGAGGAGAATGAAGAAGGGATTGCAGCATGGCCACCTTCCAGGGGGTGATTTCTCACTTTCTGTCTCTCTGTCTCTGTCTCTCCTGCAAGCGCACATGTCCTTAAAATTTAAATGAAAAAACAAATTCTAGAAATAAGAGAGGTGCTGGTGAAACAGAGGTAACACAGCACTCTCCAATGCTGAACCCACGTGAGAAGGTCCCAGGCTTGAGTCTGAAGATCTCCCTATACAGGCCAGCAGGGGGCTCACATGTCCGTTATCTGGGCTGCCCAGGCTGGGGTGGGTCGCCCAGGAAGAGAGGGTGCCTCCCTCCCTCTTTTTCTTTCTCTCTGCCTCTCCGTCTTCTTCTGCCTCTCTTTCTCAGAATAAAAAGAGAGGGAGAGGGGCCGACAGGAGGCATGGTGGTTAAGGTGCTGGATTCCCACATGGCCAGCCACGATTCAAGTCTTGGACCTGGCGGATTGCTTTCTCACTTTCTCTCTTTCTCTCTCCTCTCATCAAATTAAATAACAATAACAAGGGACCAGCAGTTGGCATAATGGCTAAGTCACTGGACTCCCATATAGTCTATGGTGGTTCAAGTCCCAGACCCCGTGGCTTAAACTCAAGCCAGGCACATGTGCATGCATGCCCAAGATCCCGAGAGGAGAATGGAGGAGAAGGGATTGCGGCGTGGCCATCCCGCCTGGGGAGGGTGACTTCTCACTTTCTGTCTCTCTTTCTGGCGAGCGCATGTGCCCTATAGCAAAAACCTCTCCAAATAATAATAATAATAAAATTAAGTCAATACATAAATAATAATATTTTAAAAATAATAATAATAAATAAACAGAGAGGAGCAGACCCAGAGAGGAGAAGGCCGCGGGAAGATGGACATACAGCGAACGCCAGGTAATGGTGGAAGTAGCAATTAGAGCGGTCAGCTACAAGCCAAGCGTGGGCAGAAACACAGAAGCTAAGAGAGGGACCAGCAGGTGGCGTGGTGGTTAAGGCGCTGGACACTCCCACACGGCCGACAAGGGTTCGAGTCCTGAATCTGGTGGCTTGCTTTCTCACTTCCTTTCTCTCTCACTCTCACCCTCTGTCTCTCTCTGGTAAAACTAAAAAATAAATGAATGAATGAATAAAATAAAATAAATAATTATTAAAAAAAAAAGAAGAAGAAGCAGCTAAGAGAAAGGCCTGGAACAGATTCTATGAGATAATACTGGGTCGCCATGGTGGCAGGCAGCAGGTGGCATGGTGGTTGAGGTGCTGGACTCCCACACGGCTAACTGCAGTTCGAGTCCTGGACCTAGCAACTTGCTTTGTCACTTTCTCTCTCTCACTCTCTCACTCTCTCTTCCCCCCTTCCCCCCTAGTGAATGCATGTGCCCTATAGCAAATTTAAATGATGCTAATACATAAAATTAAACAAATAATTCTTTTTAAAATAGCCGATGGTGGGACCAGCAGTTAGCATAATGGCTATGTCGCTGGACTCCCATGTAGTCGACCGTGGTTCGAGTCCTAGACCGACAGACAGACAGACAGTCCTAGACCCGGTGGCTTAAAACTCACGCCCAGGCGCGTGTGCATGCGTGCCCAAGATCCCGAGAGGAGAATGGAGGAGAAGGGATTGCGGCGTGACCATCCCCCC
>NW_006159771.1:1079660-1080966 GCF_000334495.1 Tupaia belangeri chinensis
ACCCGCGAGAAAAAACCTCTAAAAAAAAAAAAAAAAAAAAGCCAATTGTCAGAAAAGTCATGAAAAACAGAAAAAATACATCATGACTTTCCTACAACCTAATACCTTTGTCATTTTAAGTCATCCAGTTTATGGTACTTGGTTAAAGCAGACCTGGGGAACTATTTAATAGAGACACTGTTACTCTTCCGTAAGAACACTCTCAAAAATCAGTCATTTGAACAAGAATCCACGTATGTCTTAGACCTTTATTTTACTTATTTATTTATTTGGAGAGGCTTTTGCTATACGGTGCATGACAGACAGACAGAGAGCGAGAAATCACCGCCCCCCCCCAGGGGGGATGGCCATGCCATAATCCCTTCTCCTCCATTCTCCTCTCGGGATCTTGGGCACGCACGCACATGTGCCCGGCATGAGTTTAAGCCACGGGGTCCAGGACTCGAACTGCGGGTCAGCTACATGGGAGTCCAGCGACATAGCCATTATACTAACTGCTGGTCCCTGTCTTAGTCCTTTATTGCACTGCTAACAGAAATACCTGAGACTGGGTAATTTATAAAGGAATAGAGGTCTGTTTGCCTCACAGTTCTGGTGGCTGGGAAGTCCAGAGGCATAGGGGAGCCAGGAACGTGGTCAACAGAAGCAGAGAGACAGCGGGCGTGTGCGGAGAACTGCAGCAGCCCCCCCTCTTACCACAACCTTTGCTTACGAGAGCCAACGCCTTCTCCCAAGAGCTGGAAGTCACTCAACCTCTCACAAGGCAGGATTAATTCCTTCCTGAAGCCAATGCCGCCATCATCCAGTCACCAGCCCGCGGGACCAAATTCCTCAACATGAACCTTTCGGGGACAGATCATTATCCAGATCAGGCGGGCTGGCTGGCTTTCTTTCGTTCTTCCTAATGGCCAGAGGGTCACCGGTGACCCCAATTTCTGTTGTTTTAAGCCATCAAGTTTGTAGTATTTTGTTACAGCGGCCTTAGAAAAATAAAATAGTCATGACATGCGGTTAATATATGTATATGGGACAGCAGGTGGCGTGGTAGTTAAGGGTGCTGGACTTCCAGATGAGTGACTGCAGTTCAAGTCCCAGACCTGGTGGCTTGCTTTCTCACTTTCCCTCTCTTTCTTTCTCTGTCCATCTCTGGTCAAATTAAAAATAAATAAATAAATAAATAAATAAATAAAATAATTCTTTTAAAAAATTAAAAATTGGTGGGGACCAGCAGTTAGCATAATGGCTATGTTGCTGGACTCACATGTAGCCAAACGCGGTTCGAGTCGCGGGCCCGGGGGCCTACAGC
>NW_006159771.1:1081514-1086119 GCF_000334495.1 Tupaia belangeri chinensis
CCCAGGGGGGATGGTCACGCCGCAATCCCTTCTCCTCCATTCTCCTCTCGGGATCTTGGGCACGCACGCACACGCGCCCGGCGTGAGTTTTAAGCCACTGGGACTGGGACGCGAACCACGGTCGACTACATGGGAGTCCAGTGACATAGTCATTACGCTAACTGCTGGTTCCCAATTCAATAATTATTTTTTTAAAAAGAAAGAAAACACCAGGGCCAGCAGGTGGCATGGTGGTTAAGGTGCTGGACTCCCACATAGCTAAATGCAGTTTGAGTCCCAGACCTGGCAGCTTGCTTTCTCACTTTTTCTCTCTCTGTGTCCCTTTCTGGTGAGCACACGTGCCCTATAGCAAATTAGATAATAATAATAACTGGGGTCAGCAGGTGGTGTAGTGGTTACACCTCTTGACTCCTACATGGCCGACCGCAGTTCAAGTCCTGGACCTGGTGGCTTGAAAATCACACCAGGCCTGTGTGCGTGCGTGCCTAAGATCTGGAAGGAGAATGATGGAGAACGGATTGCAGTATGGCCATCCCCTCTGGGAGGTGAATTTGCACTTTCCCTATCACCCCAGCGAGTGCACGCATCCTAAGGCAAAAACTTATTTTTTTTTTTGAGAGTTTTTTTCGCTTTAGGGCGCTTGCGCTCGCCAGACAGACAGAGAGAGACATAGAGACAGAAAGCGAGAAATCACCCCCCAGGGGGGATGGCCACGCTGCAATCCCTTCTCCTCCATTCTCCTCTCGGGATCTTGGGCACGCACGCACACACGCCTGGCGTGAGTTTTAAGCCACCAGGTCCGGGACGCGAACCGCGGTCGACTACGTGGGAGTCCAGCGGCATAGCCATTACACTAACTGCTGGTTCCCCTAAGGCAAAAACTTCTTAAAAAAAAAAATGAAACAGTCATAATTATAACAAAATAAGATAAATAATGCTTTAAAAAATAAAAGATAAAATACCTAGGAACAAACTTAACAAAAGACTTATGCAATGAAATCTATAAATGTTGAGTCATCGGGAAAATCATGATGTATTTTTGCATAGAAAAATAGGGGCCAGCAGGTGGCGTGGTGGTTAAGGGCGCTAGACTCCCACATGGCCGACTATGATTCGAGTCCAGGAACTGGTGGCTTGCTTTCTCACTTTCCCTCGTTCTCTCTCTCACATGTGTCCTCTCCATCTCTGGTCAAATTAAAATAAATAGGAACAAGCAGTTAGCATAATGGCTATATCGCTGGACTCCCACGTAGTCGACCGCGGTTCGCGTCCCGGACCCGGTGGCTTAAAACTCACGCCAGGCGTGTGTGCGTGCGTGCCCAAGATCCCAAGAGGAGAATGGAGGAGAAAGGATTGCGGTGTGGCCATCCCCCCTGGGGGGTGATTTCTCGCTTTCTGTCTCTCTGTCTCTGTCTTTTTGGTGAGCGCACGTGCCCTATAGCAAAAAAATCAAAAACCTCTCCTAAAAAGAAAAAAAGAGAAAGAAAAATTAAAATAAATAAAGTTAAATAAAATCATTCTTAAAAACAAAAAAACACAGAAAAATAGGTCAAGAGGTTCCCGACGACCTAATATTACAGGCAGAAGTTAAAGATCGAATTAAAGGAGAACAAGATACCGAATTCGTGGATGTGGAGACTCAATATTTGTAGATAGAATTTCTTTTGATCTGTGGATTCAACTCAATCCTAAACGTAACCATACTTGTTTTTTGTTTTTTTTTTTAAGATAAATTTTTGCTATTGGGCGCATGCTCTTACTGAGAGATAGAGAGACAGAAAACAGAAAATCACCCCTCGGGGGGGATGGCCATGCCACAATCCCTTCTCCTCCATTCTCCTCTTGGGATTTTGGAAACACACGTGCCCAGTGTTAAGTCTCAAGATACCAGATCCAGGGCTTGACCTTTGATGGGCCATGTGGGAGTCCAGTGACGGTAGCCATTACGCCATCTGCTGGTTCCAATTATTGTTATTGTTTAATGTGATCAGAGAGAGAGAGGGGAAAGTGAGAAAGTAAGCCACCAGTTCCGGGACTTGAACTGCAGTTGGCCACGTGAGAGTCCAGCACTTTAACCGTCATGCCACCCGCCAGATCCCAGGAAAGGATGTTTCTCAATACCTTGTGTAGTACCAGGGCTGTACAGTGGCACAGTGGTAAAACGCAACCCTCTGTGAGGCTGGCCCCCGTGGGAACATTCCCAGTTTGCATCCAGGGCCTGAGTACAACAGGCACACATACACAGGCCCCGGGGCTTGCCGGAGCTGGAGGTGAGCACAGTTTCAAGACCCTGTCAGGGACTCTGTGTGTCACTCATGGAAGAAATAAATAAGCTTTTAAAAAAAACTTATTTATTATTATTTTTTAAATTAATTATTTATTTAATTTTATTTGTCATTATTATTGTTCAGTCTGACCAGAGAGAGACAGAGAAAGGAAAAGTGAGAAAGTAGAAACCAGCAGTTAGCGTAATGGCTATGTTGCTGGACTCCCACGTAGTCGATCGCAATTTGCATCCCGGACCCGGTGGCTGAAAACTCACGCCAGGCGCGTGTGCGTGTGTGCCCAAGATCCCGAGAGGAGAATGGAGGAGAAGGGATTGCGGTGTGTTCGTATAGCGATATATGTATGCAAATCTATACATGTATTATACTCAACAATAGATACACTAAGGAAGTACAAAGAAACAACTGGCTATTTGCTTTAGCTAAACTTAAAATACTGTTAATAGTAAGAATGTCAAAAGGAGATTTCTCATGGAGCAATCTACAAACCAATCGTATTTCATTGGTGACTTAACCAGAATCATAAAACCTCAATTTTAAATAATAAATCAAATTGTTGACATTTTACCTAAATCAATAATCTTCTCATTTCAAAGAAAAAATGAATACTCCCTTAAATGAATAGTAAAGAATTTATTGCTTAAATAGAAGTGTCACAATAAAAAAAATAAATGTCAAAATTGCTATATTTTACAATTACCCTTATTTATTGTGTCTTTATATTTCTGATCAAGTTTTATAATCTTATTAGATTCTGATTTTTAAATTTCATTGTAAGAAACATATTGCTTCCCTGTACTTATTTTGAGCAATTCAAAGCATTTGAATCATTTTGCTTTTTCTCTACTAAACTTTCAGGCTTATTGGAGTATACTTTACACACTTACAAATTATATTTCATGCAAAAGTGCAATTCAGGCAGTGTTATGGAAGTCATACTGTTAATATTATCCACAGTCATATCTTAAAGGAACAAGTATACCATAAGACTTACATTATAATAATATTTTTTGGAGAGGTTTTTGCAATAGGGCGTGTGCGCTCACAAGAAAGACAAAGACAGAAAGACAAAAAGACAAAAATCACCCTCCGGGGGGATGGTCACGCTGCAATCCCTTCTCCATTCTCCTCTCAGGATCTTGGGCATGCATGCACACACACCCAGCATGAGTTTAAGCCACCAGGTTTGGGACTCGAACCGTGGTCAACTACACTGGAGTCCAATGACATAGCCATTACAGCAACTGCTGGTCCCTATAATAATATTTTTAACTACAGTTTAACTTGTAAATTCCTTTTTTCTACAAACGGAAAACACATTTCAATTAGCAGAAAATTGATAATAAAATGTGATTCATTTATCTATTTATGTACCAAATATTTGATGTACCTATCTGACACACTGACAGACAAAGGATGGTTGATCTATGCTTAGATTTTAATTAAAATTAAAAAAAAATTTTTTTTTCCAGAGAGAGAGAGTAAGAGGGAAAGTGAGAAAGCAAGCTGCCAGGTCTGGGACTCGAAGCGGTCAGCCTTGTGGGAGTCCAGCACCCCAACTACCACGCCCCCTGCCGCTCTGCCCTGTAACTTTCCGGAATGGCCTGTTGGACTCAGCATCACGTCACCGAGATTCACCCATGTCCTCGCTGGTGTGTAACCCTGGCACTCCGGGGCCCTCGAGAGCCTTTCCTATTAATTGCTGCGGGATATTCCATGGGGTCGATGTGCAGTGTGTCTGTCCACTCTTGGAGGACGGGCATTTTGGTCATCATAAATAGAGCTGCTCGGGGCCAGCAGATGGCGTAGTGGTTAAGGCACTGGACTGCCACGTGGTCCACCGCAGTTCGAGTCTGGACCTGGCAGCTTGAAACTCACGCCACGCCGTGTGTGTGTGCATGTCCAAAATCCCGAGAGGAGAATGGAGGGAGGGATTGCGGTGTGGTCATCCCTCCTTTAGGATAAGTTCTCACTTTCTTTCCCTCTGTCTCTGATGAGCATGTATGCCCTCTAGCAAAAAATCTCTCTTAAAATAAATACATCATTAAATCGAGCTGCTCTGGGGCCAGCAGGGGGCGTGGTAATGAAGACGCTGGACTCTCACGTTGCCCACTGTGGTTGAAGTCCTGGTGGCTCGCTTTCTTACTTTCCCTCTCTCTCTCTCTGGTGAGAACATGTGCCCTGTAACGTATTTTTAAAATAATAATAATGAATAAAATATGGGGCCAGGGCCCAGCAGTTAGCGTAATGACTATGTCGCTGAATTCCCATGTAGTCGACAGCCGTTCGAGTCCCGCACCCGGTGGCTTAAACTCATGCC
>NW_006159771.1:1086228-1090301 GCF_000334495.1 Tupaia belangeri chinensis
TATATATTTATATGGGGCTGGCAGATGGTGCAGTGGTTAAGGTGCTGGACGCCCACATGACTGATCACAGCTCGAGTTCTGGACCTGGCAGCTCGCTTTCTCACTTTCTCCTTCTCTCTCTCTCTCTATCTTTGGTCAAATTAAAAAATAATAATAGGGCAACACATTTTCTGGGACGCCCCTCCCTTCTTGGGAGCTTTTTCCCCCCTTCCTTCTCCTTTAATAAACTCCCCACTTTGTTCATAAATTCCCTACTATGCTATATCTACTTTCTGTCTCTCTGTCTCTCTCTGTCTGGCGAGCGCACATGCCCTATAGCAAAAATCTCTCCAAAAAGCCAAATTATAAAAAAATAAAAATAAATAAACTCCCCACTTTGTTCATAAATTCCCTACTATGCTATATCTACTTTCTGTCTCTCTGTCTCTCTCTGTCTGGCGAGCGCACATGCCCTATAGCAAAAATCTCTCCAAAAAATAAAAAATAAAAAAATAAAAATAAATAAACTCCCCACTTTGTTCATAAATTCCCTACTATGCTATATCTACTTTCTGTGTCTGTGACTCTAATTCTTCCTGAGCGTGGGACTGTGTCTCACTACAAGTGTGGGCTGGATCACCCCTGTGACTCCGCGTTCTAGCATCCTGGCAGGTGGCGTGGTGGTTAAGGTACTGGACACCTACATTACAAACCAGGGTTCGAGTCCCAGACCTGGTTGCTTGCTTTCTCACTTTCCATCTTTCTCTCTCTGTCTGTCTCTCCCTCATCAAATTAAAAAAAAATAATAAAAACAAACAAAAAGAAGTAAAATAATAATAACAACAAATAAAGTAATTATTTAAAATACTAATTACTAATTAGCAACATAGCCATTACGCTAACTGCTGGTTCCCTTCTTTTTTTCATCTTCCTACACCTTTTTCCTCACTTCTCTTTAAGTCTACTTTCGACAGAATTCTTCCAGCACCCACCCACTGCCTGGTCCCCAAGCCGATACCACCCAATTTACTGATTAAATTAATTTTTAAAAGGGTTATTTAATTTTATTTATTTAAATTTGACCAGAGAGAGAGAGAGGAAAAGTGAGAAAGCAAGCTGCCAGGTCTGGGACTCAAACTGTGGTGAGCCATGTGAGAGTCCAGTGTCCTTATCTATCATACCACCTGCCAGCCTTGATGAACTTAATTTAGTTTCATTTTTAGGTTTTTCCCATGAGGTGTGTGTGCTTGTCAGAGAGACAGAGGAAGTGAGAAATCACCCCCTGGGAAGATGGCCACGCCTCAATCCCTTCTTCTCCATTCTCCTGAGATTTTGAGCACAACACACATACACCGGGTGTGATTTTCAATCCATCAGGACTCAAACCATTATTGACCACGTAGGGGTCCGGTGTGTAACCACTATGCCACCTGCTGGCTGCTAATAGTATTTTCTTTTCTTTCTTTCTTTTTTTTTTTTTTTTACCAGAGGTCAGGTGTGCTCCCCAAGAGAGCAAAAATGACAGGGAGGGACCAGCAGTTAGCGTAACGGCTATGTCGGTGGACTCCCACGTAGTCGATCGCGGTTCGCGTCCCGGACCTGGTGGCTTAAAACTCACGCCGGGCACGTGTGCGTGCGTGCCCAAGATCCCGAGAGGAGAATGGAGGAGAAGGGATCGCGGCGTGGCCATTCCCCCTGGGGGATGATTTCTCGCTTTCTGTGTCTCTGTCTGGCGAGTGCATGCACCTTATAGTGAACTAACTAAATAAATAAATAAAAGACAGGGAGAGGGGACCAGCAGGTGGCATGGTGGTTAAGGCACTGGACATTCCCACATCCACATGGCTGACGAGGGTTTGAGTCCTGAATCTGGTGGCTTGCTTTCTCACTTCCTCTCTCACTCTCACCGTCTGTCTCTCTCAGGTCAAATTAAAAAAATGAATGAATGAATAAATAAAATAAATAATTATTAAAAACAAAAGACAGAGAAACAGAAAGGAAGAAATCACCCCCCAGGGGGGGATGGCCACGCCTCAATCCCTTCTCCTCCAGCCTCCTCTCGGGATCTTGGGCATGCACACACGTGTGCCCAGTGTGAGTTTAAGCCACCAGGTCCGGGACTCGAACCACGGTCAACTACACACAGAGATGGCGACTGCAGCTCTGAGACTGGAAGTCACTAAGGGTGAGACGGGAGAGATGGAGGACTGGCCAGGGGTAGGAGGGGGAGGGCACAGCAGGGATTCCTGACCGCTGCCCCTGACGTTGGTGGGTAGCAATCCCTGATCTCATGGTGAGCTACTCCTGGGCATTGTGGGTGGCTACAGTAAGTGTGTGCAGTGTGGTTCTGTGAAGGAAGTCTGCTGAAGAGGTGACTCCAGTCACCCAAAAGAACACGGAGAGAGATGAGAGGTGCGGGGCCGTGGCAGCTAATCTGCATCCATGAGGCAGGGCAGCGGCAATATCTCCAAGCTTCCAGATAACAACCCCTGTGCACCCCCTGATTGGAGAGCTCTCCTGAGAGTTGAGGCAGCAGGTTCCACCCTTTGACATATACAGAGTCCTCGCTGGTACCTGAGTGACGTCAGCACGGGGGCCTGGAGCGGGCTGGTGATGGGAGGGAAGGGTAGAATGTGTGTTGCCCTCGCAGGGTAGGTAATGTTCAGAAGCCCCTCACCTGCTCAGCAGGGGCGTAAACATCCCACACCCACGACTGAGCTCTAAGAGCGCCTCTTGGGTAAGGTCACTATTATTACCCCGGTAATTTTTTTTTTAAATTATTTATTTATTTAATTCCATTTGTTACTTTTTTTTTTTTTTTGAACAGAGAGAAACAGAGTGAAAGAGAAAGTGAGGAAGCTGCCAGGTCAGGAACTTGGACCCAGCACAGAAAGAGAGAGAGGGAAAGTGAGAAAGCAAGCCGCCAGATCCAGGACTTGAACCGTGGTCAGCCATGTGGGAGTATCCAGCACCTTAACCACCACGCCACCTGCTGGTCCCCATGACCCCAGTTTTTACATGGGGAAACCCAAGCAGGAGAGGTGAAGGAATCCATGGAGGGTCACACAGCCAGGAGGTGACAGCTGGGTGCAGGCCGAGCAGTCTGTTGCTCTGCGGGGTGAGCCACACAATGAATATTTGGAGATGCAGAGCAGAGGGCTGGGGTCAGCCGGTGTTGTGGGGGTGAGGCCCTGGACTCATGACTGGCTGTGGTTGGAGTCCCGGACCTAGTGACGTGCTCTCTCTCTCTCTGGTGAGTACACATACCCTATTATTAATTTTTAAAAATGATAATAATACATAAAATTAAACAACTAATTCTGGGAGGGGAAAGGCAGAGATCGTAAGCTGAAATGCAGTCTCATCGTCCAATCCTGCTTAACTGACAGCCAAATGCATCTGGCCACCTGCAGGTCACCCCAGCGCCGGGGCTGTGCCGCAGAATGGACAGAGCAGGACGGGTCTAGACCAGGAGTGAAGGGTTGAGAGCCACCGGAGCTGGCCCACCCCAGATGGCTCTGCAGTCATGGCTGTGGGGCCGTGTCTCGGACAGATGGGAGGACAGGAGAGGGGCCTCGGATGGGGTCAGGAAGGCGTCGGGGACCCAGGAGAGAAGGCAGGGGGCGGAGGGCACGGGCAGGCCAGGCGCAGCTTCCTGCCCGCGCCCGCTTTGCCTCCAGAAGGCAGGCAGAGCTCCAGGCAGGCAGGGCTGCGGCCACAGCGCCGTGGGAGCGCGGGGTTGCTGAGGCGTTTGAGGTCGGAGACCAGGAGGAGCCTGTGCGCTTGGGTGGGCCGTGATAGGGCCCCAGAGGGGACCAGGAGCCAGCTGCGGCCGATGGAGGGAAGCCCGGGGCTCTCCAAGAGTCCTGCGGCGCTGAGGGGGGCTTCCCGGGTCGGGGCGTCCTCGGTGAGTCGCCCTCGCTAAAGGGGAGCCCTCCAGGCCCTGTGGGCTAAGGGAAGCCGGTCCTCCGCCCTCTCTGGGTAGGGCCCCTGCTCGCGCGCTGCCTGCCCGGGTCCGAGAGGGTGCACGTGGGGGCCCCGGGCTCCCTCCCCGCAGCGACCGGCCCCCGCGCAGAGGCGGAGCGGGCTTTCCC
>NW_006159771.1:1091101-1095456 GCF_000334495.1 Tupaia belangeri chinensis
GCCGGCACTTGAGAGGAGGAGTCGCTGGAATTCCAGGGGGGAAAAAAAATGCTCGTTTTCTTTTCCTTTGTTTTCAACTTTTCTTTCTTTCCGGATGGTGAGAGGTACGCGTTCCTGTTCCAGCGTTAGGGAAGTTCGCAAGAGCTCAAAGCTGCAGGAGCCGTTTTGGTCACTGACGCTGAGCTGGGGCGGGTGGGAAAGGGTTCCTGCCCGTCGTCCCAAGCCACCGTCCCTATCTGCAGCGGAATCGGGAAAACGTCGCCTCGCCGGGAAAGTGTCGCGCGGTCCCCGAACACCTACACCCTGGTCGTGAAACCCCCAACTCAGTCCCCCTACGGGCCCCTCAGGAGTCCAGTGGCACGCGGGTTCCGGGACTGGCCCTGAACAGTCGCTCCTCCTCAGGTCTGGTTCAAGAATCGCCGGGCCAAGTGGCGACACCAGAAACGCGCGTCAGCGTCTGCAAGGCTCCTGCCTGGAGCCAAGAAGCCCCCCAAGGAGACCTGCTGATGGCGCTAGAAACTATTCCTCTACTTGGACCACCTTTGGGGCCAGCAGGGAGAGAGGACAGAGCTTCCCAGGCGACCTTGGGAGGAGACACCAGCCTCTTCCCCAGTCTTCACGGCTTCCTGCCTTCTGGAGCCGGTGCAGGGGTGCGTGTGTGTCCCTGTGCCGCCCGCCCTGTGAAAGGAGGGGGTACCGAACACCTGGGTGACCTTTCCCGCCCCCCTTGCCATCAGGCAGGAGGGCTGTGATTTCTTCGGGGATGGGGCAGGGTACAGAGCAGGTCACCTTCTTCAACTGCATCCCTGCCCTAGAGCATAAGGACCAGGAACCTCCCTTGTCAGCCCTGGGCCTCTCCCCAGCGGAGCCTCCCTCCTCACCTCCCCTCACTGGCCCCCTCTTCTCCTCCCTGTGGACGTAGGCCCTCCTAGGTTTGGCTTTCAGCCCTCCGGGACAGAGCGGGCAGTGTCAGTGTTGTTCTGGGGCTGCTGCCGCCTAGCTGGTCCTGGGCTGGGCCTTGGTGTACAGACCGGAGAATAAGGGTCAGCCAGGTCTGCCAAAGTCCCCTCCCCGGCCTCTTCATCTTTGGACCAGGTGCCGATACTAGGAAATAAACCAGCACATACACGTGTCACCAAAGCGGTCCAGAGTCCCAAGTCTGCACCACATGGGGAACTGCCCCCCCCTTCCTTCCCAGGCAGTGGGGGGCTGGCGTGTTTTGGGGGAGCACAGCCCAGTGAGTCCTCAGTCCCTGGGCCTGAGTACGCCCAGCAGAGCAGACTGCCCCCCACAGATGGCAGCTTGGCATGCTGGCACCTGCCCTGGCCTGCAGCACTGCTGTCCTGCCTCGAGGGTGGGGGTCTTTGGCTCCCTTCCCTGGGGATTTTCACCGGATGGGCTCTGCCATCCCTGACTGCATCAGTCCCTCCCATCCTAGATGGGGCAGGAGCAGGCTGCTGCCCTTCCCCACTGCCTTGAAAAACGGCTGTGCTCTCTCCATCATGCTGGCCTTAGCCTGCAAACAAGGCTCGACTCCCCCCGGCAGACCCATACAGTGAGGCCAAGACACTGCACCCCCTTCATCTGGCTGGAGAGAATGGGGCGGGGGGAGCAGTGTCTGCAAGAGACTCCTCTGTCTAGAAAAGCCAGCGCTGCAGCTGCTGGGCCCCTCCAAGGCTGGTCAGTTCAGATAACACTGTCCCCCTCGCCAGGGCTGCCCTCCAGGACACGCTGGCTCTCGCCTCCACTCCCAGGACGCATGCTTCTAGGTGTGGCAAAGCTCTCCTGGAACCCCGGAGTTGCCCTGGGAGACTACACCATGTGCCTGTGAGCCTGACTGTCCTGGCCAGCTCCCCTGCAGGCTGGAACACACCTGTCCCAGGGCTCCCAGGCTTCTCATCCTCCTCTGCTGAATGGCCATGTGTCATCATGCAGGACAGCCATGATCAGCACTCGCCTGAGCCCTCACCTTCAAGGGATCAGAGGCTATGTCGCTGTCCTCAGTTCTCTTTCCTGTTTAGCTGCTCTTGGGCAGGCTGACGTCACGGCTGACCCATACACAAGTGGTCTTGAGGCTCGGTCCCAGGTAGTCCCTTCTCATTTCCATTCTCTCTGGTTAGTTTCTTCCACCCTCCGGCTCATTCCTGTCTCAGCCATGTTTACCATTCCAGCACAGGCTTCTCCCCAAGCTAGACATTCGTGGCCAATTGTCCTCTAGGCCATAGGCTCCTCGCTTTGGCTGTGGTGAGCTCCTCTCTGCAAACCAGCTGCAGGAATCAGAGCTAGCAATCACCTGACTCCTCCACCTTCACCTGCCATACCCAGGCAACAGCCGGTCGATTTTATCGCTAAGTAAATGTACCAGTTAATCTTGGTATTGATTTCTCGCCAGCTCCCACTGTACCAACCAGATCTAAGCCACCATCACCCCTCGCCCGGACCACACTGCACCTGTCTCCACTCTTGCTCATCTGCACCCCTCCCCAGTTCAATTCAGAATAGACCAAGCTTGCCCCCACCACCCAACCACCCGCAGCCTGCCTCTGCCCCTCTAGCGCCATCTTGCGGCAGTCGATGTATCCTAAGGACTTCGGATCTTGGCTTGCTCCCTCCCACCACTGGGCAGACTTGCCTGTTCACTTGTCTTTGGGATCTGTCCTGGGGCAACTTCCCTGACTTCCTCTCAGGAAGTCAAGATTCTTCAAGTACGTTTTTCTTACATTGCTACGGCTCCAATTCTACATTTTGGTTTCGGAATGATCCAACTAGCGTCTAGCAGTTAAAGAATTATTTATTTAATTTGATTTATTTATTCTATTATTATTATTATTATTATTTGGCCAGAGAGAGACACACAGAGAAAGAGAGGGAAAGTGAGAAAGGAAGCCACCAGGTCCGAGACTCGAACTGTGGTTGGCCATTTGGGAGTGTCCAGCACCTTAGCCACCATGCCACCTGCTGGTCCCAAGTTTTGTTTTATTTTTAACTATACATTTTAATCAACATATAAGAGTTATACACATTTCTGGGACACAATGTGGTTTTCCAATACAGGCATACAACATATAATGACCCAGAATTTTTTTTAAACATAATATGCAACCTCTTTTGGGGAAGAAATTTCTGAAGCAAAGCTTAGGCAACTTTCTGATATGTTTCAGGGCAAAATAGCCCTCTTGAAGCCCACTGGCATTCAGGGACCTAATTATTATTATTATTATTATTTTTTGGAGAGTTTCTTTTTTCTATAGGGCATGTGCGGTCGCCAGAAAGACAGACAGAAACAGAGAGACAGAAAGAGAGAAATCACCTTCCCTCTCCCCCCGCCCAGGGTTGGCCACGCCGCAATCCCTTTTCCTCTATTCTCCTCTCGGGTTCTTGGGCACGCAACTCTTTCTCCTCCATTCTCCTCTCGGGATCTTAGGATCTCCTCTCGGGCACACACATGTACCCAGCGTGAGTTTAAGCCACTGGTCCGGGACTTGAACCGCGGTCAACCACATGAGAGTCTAGTGACATAGCCATTACGCCAACTGCTGGTCCGGGGGGCCTATCTCTTTATTGAATCATGGTCTTGTTCTTTGTTTTATCTTTTATTAAATAATTCAAGAAAGAATTGTCTTATGATTCTTGCATAAAGTTTGAAACGCATATATAACCAAATTTTCTGGAGTGTGTTTTTATTAATAATATCGGCACATGCGCAGGGAGTACTTGCGAGAAATTGGAATTCCAATCACCTTTCGGTGCCCCAGTGCCGGAATTTCTCGCTGTTAGGACACGTCCCATATCCCGTACCACAGCGCACCCTCGCGTCCACAGTCCAGACACACATCAACAGAACAGGGCGGAATGAAGACTACAACTCCCATAAGGCGTAGCGCTCCGAGTGACGTCATTTCGGAGCGCGGGCAGGCGTTCTCAGCGCACAGCTTCCCCATTGGTGGGTTGAGGAAGGCGCCTGCGCAAATAATACGGCCCCGCCCCCTAGCCTGATGACGCACTTGCGCAGCCGAGCGGTCCTGGGAGAGTGATGGAGACGCCGGGAGCGTCGCCGCGGTCTCTTTTGCTCCCAACTCCGTCCGGGCCCCCGAGGAAGCGCGCGGCGCGGGAGGCTGGAACTGCGACGAGCAAGCAGCGGGTCTTGGACGAGGAAGAGTATATTGAGGTACGACGTCGGTGCGGACGCCGGCGGCTTCCGGGTCGCTCCCCGGCCTCTCACTCCTGGGGGGTCTTTATCTCGAGTCTTGGCACCCTCGTCCGCTCGTGGAAGTGGAACGGCTCAAGGGCTCTACCTCGGGGTGTAGACAGTCCTTGGAGCCAAGTACACAGGGCAGAGGGAGGTGTCCTCGATG
>NW_006159771.1:1099071-1105759 GCF_000334495.1 Tupaia belangeri chinensis
GTGCAAGTGTGAACCGAGTTAGATAAACCGGGAGGGTATGCAAAGGAGGCTTTTCTAGCGAGCGGTAACAGCAGGTGCGAAGGCTAGGCGTCCCGGAAACACTGCAGGTTTGGGGGCAACTTGAGCGAGTGGGTCTGCGACATCCTTTGGCACGAATCTCGGTCCTACGGCAAACACGTAGGAGGAGTTGACACGGGGACTGAGAGAGGTTTAGACTGGTGAAGTTTGGGACGTCCCTGTGACACAGACAGGTGGCATTTGTAGGCAGCTGGATGCACAGACTGGCAGCAGGAGCGAGGTCTGGCTGGAGGTCACTCAGGACAAGTAGCAGTGGTTGTGAGTGCTGTATCAGGAGTCAGCTCCCATGTGGTCCGCCACAGTTCTAATCCCACCAGGTGCATTGGGAAATACTCTGGGTGCCTGGGTGTGCATGCCTCAAATCCGGACAGGATGAAGTGGAGGAGAAAAAGGATCGCAATGACCATGCTCCATTAGGGGTGCTATCACTCGTTTCTCTGTGTTTCTCTCTCTCTCCCTCCCTCCCTCCTTCTGGCAATGGGGGAGACAAAAAAGAGTGTTGGGCACGCTAAGGTGGCAGTGCTCACGGCAGTGCATTTGGTGTGGAGGTGGAGCAGGCAGAGGAGAATGAGAACGACCAGTTAGCGAAGGGGGAGACAAGGGTTTCATGGACATCAGTGCAATGTGCAATAATATCAGACGTTGCAGGGGCAGGTTGTGTCGCAGCAGTGATGTGGCTGGGAGAGGTCCTGGGTCCCAGTCCTAGGACCTCCCTGGATATGTGCCTGCGTGACCGATTCTGGCTGACTGAGACTGGAAATAGATTGTGGCATCAGTTTGTCTCTTATTTCTCTCTCTCTTTTGGAAGGAATAAGTAAACAAACAAACTTTTTTTTGAGAGGTTTTTGCCTTAGGGTATGTGCCATCACCAGAGAGAGAGAGTGAGAGAGAAAGTGAGAAATCACTCCCCGGGGGGCGGGGGGATGGCAAAAACCTAAAGGAAAAGAAAAGGTGGTGACTTGATGTTGCTTTGCCATCTGGAAGTTAATGAGATTTCTGTCAGCAATCTGCTCAGTATTGGCCTTCCTTAGGGGTATCAGTTCTGCCTAAGGCAAGACAAAAAGGGGCTTTGTTTTTGGTTAGAATGAAGAGGATAGGTCTGGGGGCCGGCAGATGGCTTGGTGGTTAAGGGTGCTGGTCTCCCACCTGGCTGACCATGATTCAAGTCCTGGATCTGGCGGCTTGCTTTCTCACTTTCTTTCTTTTTTGGGGGGGGCCGGGGGCAAGAGTTTTTTTCTATAGGGTGCGTGGACTTGCCAGAAAGACAGAGACAGAGAGAGAAAGAGAGACAGAAAGCGAGAAATCACCTTCCAGGGGGGATGGCCACGCCGCAATCCCTTCTCCTCCATTCTCCTCTCGGGATCTTGGGCACACATGCACATGTGCCTAGCGTGAGTTTAAGCCACTGGGTGCGGGACTCAAACCGCAGTTCACTACATGGGAGTCCAGCGACTTAGCCATTACGCCAACTGCTGGTCCCATCAATAAGTGAACTTTTTTAAAAAGAATAAAACAGGTGTTGTGGGGCCAGCAGGTGGTGTGATGTAACCATCACGCTGGACTCTGACATGGCCAACTGCAGTTCGAGTCCCGGACCCAGCGGCTGGCTTTCTCTCTCTCCCTCTCTCTCTCTCTCTCTCTCTCTCTTTCTTTCTGTCTGGTCAAATTAAAAAAAAAAAAACAAATAAATACAGTTCAATAAAATAATTCTTTGAAACAAAAGAAAACACAATACGTAGGTGTTGCAGCAAGGCCATGCGGGATGTTCATCCTTGCTAGAAAGCGCCCCCCAGCTCCCTTAAGCAAGCCCCAGTCATTACGACAGGGGCTGTAGAAGTCAGCAAGGCTTTAGCACCCAGGGGGCAGCTCTGACGGAAACAGTCACCAGAGGTCACTCGTACTCATCAGAAAGAGGGAGCGAGGGCATGTTCACACGCACACACACAGCATCTTTAGGGGGGCGTGGTGGTTCTGCAGCCCCTTTCCTGTTTCTCCATCCTATCAGGACTTGGGGCATGCACGCACAGACGGCTGCTGGGGCCGGAGCTCCGTGTCGGCCACACAGACTCATCTCCTGGTGCACCGCGTGTAGCTGCCGGGCTGTGGGGCTGGCCCCGGCAGCTCTGCCTTCAGTTCTGACCTTGCCTCCCAGGGCCTGCAGACCGTTATCCAGAGGGATTTCTTCCCTGATGTGGAGAAGCTCCAGGCACAGAAGGAGTACCTGGAGGCCGAGGAGAATGGAGACCTGGAACGGATGCGCCAGATCGCCATCAAGTTCGGCTCATCCCTGGGCAAGATGTCCCGAGAGCCCCCGCCACCCTGTAAGAGAGCCCTGTGGGCGTTGGAGATGGGGGCACCCACTGAGCCGTTGCCTCGGGCTCTCTTAACTCCTCCTCCATCTTCCTCCAGATGTGACTCCAGCCACGTTTGAAACCCCCGAGGTGCACACAGGCTCTGGGGTGGTGGGCAGCAAGCCCAGGCCCCGGGGCCGAGGCCTGGAAGATGGTGAGTGGGAGCTGCCTCTTGGTCACGTGGTCAGGGTTGCCTGGGAATCTGCCCCTGGGGGCCCTGAGAGGGTGGTCCAGAGGCTGCAGGTCACACCCTGTCCCCGCGGGGTTGCCTTGCCTAGGTGGCACCCAGCGTGTGAGGTCTGAGAGCACTGGTCCAGCTCCTAAAGACAGGGCAGGGCTAGGGGCCTCTGTGGAGTGGAAATCTTGCCCCCCACCCACCGACATGGCCCCTGGCTGGGCTGTGCCCTGTGGGCCTCCTGGACCCTAAAGGCTCCTCTCGTTGAGGTCTTCCCGGGGCCTCTGCATGCCTCCTTCCCTGACAGTGGTTACTCCCCCAGATCACCGCGCAGCCGGCTCCTTCTCTTCCCCCAGGTCTCCCCACAGACATTACTGTTCAGGAAAACTCTTCCTTCCTTCTTTTTTTTTTTTTTTAAGAGGTTTTTGCCTTTGTGTGTGTGTGCGTACCAGAGACAGAGACAGTGACAGTGAGAGGGAAAGTGAGAAACAACCCCCCCTGGGGGGCTGGCCACACCATAGTTCCTTCTCCTCTATTCTCCTCCCGGGATCCTGGACACGCATGCACATGCACCCGCTGTGTATTTCAAGCCACCGGGTCTGGGACTCGAACGATGCTATCTGATGGCCCCACGCATCCTTTCCTAAAGTCACAGTAGCTCTGCCTGTGCCTTCCAGCCTGGCCTGGTTTTTGCGGCAGGACGTGCTGTTCACAGAGGTTTCCGGCTGTGTGTCTGTCGTCCCTCCCCCTAGTGAGGCGCCCTGCACAAGAGTGGTTCTTGCTCTTCCTTCCTCGTGTGCTCCAGGTTTGGGACTCAGACTATACTTGGCCATGTGGTAGTCCAGCGCCTTAACCACCATGCCCCCTGCTGACTGTGGGTTTTTCTTTTAAATAATGTACATCCCACGTTCCAGTTGATAGAACAATACTGGTGTTGGCAGACGGCCTGGGAATAGTCAGTTAGCATAATGGCTATGTCACTGGACTCCCATGTAGTCGACCCTGGTTTGAGTCCCGGACCCAGTGGCTTAAACTCACACCAGGCACGTGTGCGTGCGTGCCCAGGATCCCGAGAGGAGAATGGAGGAGAAGGGACTGCAGCATGGCCATCCCCCCTGGGGGTTGATTTCTCGCTTTCTGTCTCTCTGTCTCTCTGTCTCTCTCTGTCTGTCTGGCGAGCGCACGTGCCCTATAGCAGGAAAAAAAAAAGAAGTTAATACGGCTGGATCCCACATGGCTGGCTGTGCGGTTGAGTCCCAGACCCAGCAACTTGAAAAACACACCTGTGGGACCAGCAGTTAGTGGAATGGCTATGTCGCTGGACTCCCATGTAGTCGACCCTGGTTTGAGTCCCGGACCCAGTGGCTTAAACTCACACCAGGCACGTGTGCGTGCGTGCCCAGGATCCCGAGAGGAGAATGGAGGAGAAGGGACTGCAGCATGGCCATCCCCCCTGGGGGTTGATTTCTCGCTTTCTGTCTCTCTGTCTCTCTCCATCTGTCTGGCGAGCGCACGCACCCTATAGCAAAAACCGCTCAAAAAGAAAAGAAAGGGACCAGCAGTTAGTGTAATGGCTATGTCGCTGGACTCCCACGTAGTTGACCGCGGTTCATGTCCTGGACCCGGTGGCTTAAAACTCACGTCGGGCGCGTGTGCGTGTGTGCCCAAGATCCCGAGAGGAGAATGGAGGAGAAGGGATTGCGGCGTGACCATCCCCCCTGGGGGGTGATTTCTTGCTTTCTGTCTCTTGTCTGGCGAGCGCACGCGCCCTATAGCAAAAACCTCTCCAAAACAAACAAACAAACAAACAAACAAACAAAAAAAAACCTATGTGTGTCTGCATGCCCAAAGTCCCGAGAGGAGATTGGAGGAGAAAGGATTGCAGTGTGGCCATCGCTCCTGGGGGGAGATATCTCACTTTCCTTCTCTTTCTGTTTCCCTCTCTCTGGTGACCACACGTGCCCTGTAACAAAGCAAAGTCCTTTCTGTAGGTCTCCGTGGCAGGTGCTGTTGTCGCTCACACTTCGGGTGAGGAAACTGAGGCTCGGGGAGGCAGTGACCTCTGCAGGTCTTAGAACTGGTCGGTGGGGAGTGCACTTTGCGTCCTCATCTTCCTGACCTGGCTCTTGAACTCATAGCCGCTGTGCTTTGTGTATACTCTAGCACGTAGCCGTTGGTCAGACTGTCACTAGAACAGGAGAAAGCCCTCTCCTAGACGGACCGACTGCAGGAGTTCCACTTCCGTGGTGGCAAAGGCGGCAGTGGGGTGACTGCGTGTGGCTCAGTCTGTGTGAGGCCCTGTCTGGCTCACTGGGTCATCTGCAGTCCCTGCCATCAGGGCTAGTGGGCAGGGCCAGCTCTTAGGCGACAGCGCCCCACCTGTAGCACAGGTGCCAGCAGCGGCAGAGCAGTTAGGGTAAGGGGTTCCCAGGTGTGGGGAGAGTCCTGGGGCTTTGGAGGGAGATCCTGCAGGATTGGCACAGCTTGGCAGGGGGAGAGCCTGCCTGGGGTCATGAACTCTCTAATGTCGGTTTGCCACCCCCTAAACTCGAATCTGATCGCACACTTCCCTTGGTAGACAGCGGAACTGGGCAGGTGGACTGGGCTGGCCCCTCTTCCCTCCTGCCCCGTGGGGAGTCCCCCGGCAGTGTGGGGACCAAAGGGAGGACCCCAGCTCTGCCTGCAGGGCCGTGCGGTTTCAGGACAGTCCGCCAGTCTCGCCGACGGCGAAGTGGCGTTTATGCTGTTGGTGGTGCTGTTTTGCCCGCTGTCCCCTCGAGCAGGAGAGGCTGGCGAGGAGGAGGAGGAGAAGGAGCCACTGCCCAGCCTGGACGTCTTCCTGAGCCGCTACACGAGCGAGGACAACGCCTCCTTCCAGGACATCATGGAGGTGGCCAAGGAGAAGAGCCGGGCACGCCACGCCTGGCTCTACCAGGCTGAGGAGGAGTTCGAGAAGGTGGTTCTGAGGCCCAGGGCGTGCGTGTCCTATCGGGGTGGGGAGTCCAGGGCCGCAGGTTTCGTGCCCAGGGGCCTCTCTGACCGTCACCTGCCCCGTGTGGTTGCAGAGGCAGAAAGATAACTTGGCACTCCCGTCGGCAGAGCGCCAGGCCATCGAGAGCAGCCAGGCCGGCGTGGAGACCTGGAAGTACAAGGCCAAGAACTCGCTCATGTACTACCCGGAGGGTGAGCCAGCGGCTGTTGGGAGGGACGGGCGGGGCAGTCCGTGTGGACCTGTTCCCTCACGGCCTGGCCTCGGGAGGGTCTGTGTGAACCAGCGGGAGCGAGGCCCTCCTACTCCACTCTGGCTCTGCAGATGCAGAGCCCCAGCCAGGCACGGGCTGTTCAGCTGCGAGTGACGGGCAGGGAAGGCACAGCTCCCACGCCTCGGGCTGCTGGGCGGTGGGGCTGGGGTGAGGCCTGCCCGGCCCCTGACAGCTCGCCCCGGCTGTGTCTGCCAGGTGTCCCTGACGAAGAGCAGGTGTTTAAGAAGCCCCGGCAGGTGGTGTACAAGAACACGCGCTTCCTCAGGGACCCCTTCAGCCAGGCCCTGAGCCGCTCCCAGCTCCAGCAGGCGGCCGCCCTCAATGCCCAGGTGAGCAGACGGGGCCTCACTGACTGGTCCCCCGGAGTTAGGGCAGCCCGTGGCCTTGCTGCAGCTCAGTCGGAGGGAGTATGTGGGTGGTGGGGCCACGAGGCATTTCCTCAGCCTGCATGGACCTGCTGGCACGCCATCGGAGGTCCAGATCTGCACCAGCTCCCTAGACGGTGGGGGCACGAGAATAAAGTTCTAGGAGCCAACCCAGTCTGGCTGGACCCTCACCTGGCATTGGGCTGGGCTTGGAGGGGGTGCCCAGAGCAGGGGTTCTCTGAGCACGGGAGCAGGAGTCGGTGCTCCCCGGTGGAGACCGTGGTGACAGTGGGGTAGAAGGGTGGACACTGGAGAGAGGCCAGGTCCCAAACCCCTGCAGTGTGCTCCACACGTGGGTGGTGTGGGGTGTCACTGAGACCAACTGTCCCGGCTCTGCCCTGCTGACAGGCCCTTAATTGGTCTCCTGGGTGGTGAGGTTTGGGGTCTCCTCTCTTT
>NW_006159771.1:1105920-1109945 GCF_000334495.1 Tupaia belangeri chinensis
TGGTTCTCCTTGATTTCCCTGAGGGGACTGCCAGCCCCAGGGCCTCGGCCCCACTGAGGCGGGCGGTGAGTCCAGCTGTCCCTGCGCTGGGAGGGCAGGCTCGGCCCCCGACACGAGCTTCTCTGCTTGTTCCAGCACAAACAGGGCAAGGTGGGCCCCGACGGCAAGGAACTGATACCCCAGGAGTCCCCCCGCGTGGGCGGGTTTGGATTCGTGGCCACCCCTTCTCCTGCCCCTGGTGAGAAACGCTGGCTTGCGCTGGGCGTGCCCGGGGGGGCGGGAGCTCCTCAGTTAGTCCCAGCCGCTCCTGGTGACTTACCTGGTCTGCCCCGTGTGTGACTCAGGGACTGGACTCCCCTCTGGGGACAGGACTGGGCTCCGGGGCCCTGGGAGGCAGGTGCCTGGGCTGTCTGGAGGGTCGGTGGCCTGGGTTCTTGGGCTGAAATGACCTGAAGGCCCAGGGGAAATGTCTCCTGTCCTCGTCCTCCCGGGGACACCTGCAGGTAGTTATGGGTTTAGTCCAGAGGGTATGCCCTTGGGGCGGGGGTCTGAGTCTGCTCATGGGAGGCAGGTGAGACTCAGACAGACCCACGGTGGCAGGGGCCTCCCTGTGTCCTTCATGCTGGCCTCTGCGTGCTTGGGCACAGGCCAGGGCACGAGGGGTCTGCCCAGGGGTCTAGGGGGTTGGGGCCCTTGGCAGCCCAAGTATCTACTCCCTCGGGTGGGGAAGGACCTCCAGGAAGAGATGCTAGGATGGGGGCCCAGCTTTTCGGGGTCATCCCCGCTCACCCAGGCCAACACATGGCTGTAGGGCCCACACTGGCCTTGGGCCCAGGGACCCTGGCGTTTCCCTCTCGGGACGGTGGTGCCAGGGTTCTCTCCAGGGTGGGAGGGCTAGCCGCTGGCCTTAATGCTCCCTGGAGTACACACAGGTGAACTATGATGGGGGGAGGCCGGGCGGCACCCCTCACCCTGGGCCCCTGGTCTGAGGTGGCTGTGGCTGCCCGCCTGCAGGTGTGAACGAGTCCCCGCTGATGACCTGGGGGGAGGTCGAGAACACACCCTTGAGAGTTGAAGGATCGGAGACCCCCTACGTGGACAGGACTCCGGGACCAGCCTTCAAGGTGAGTTGCGCTAAGAGGAGAGCTAGAGCGGGACTCCTGAGGGGCCCGAGAACCTGTGGGTCGGGACTGAGGGACTGAGGACCAGGCTTCTCCCCTAGCCGCCTCTGGTCAAAGCGGCACTGACCAACAGCCCAGCGTGCTGAAGACGGGTGCAGTGGGGAGGGACTGGTTTGGGGGCTGAGGCAGGGAGTGGCCCGGAGGCCAAGTGTGTTCACAGCGGAGGCAGGATGGTCACAGAGTCAGTCCAGCGGCTCGGACTGCTCTGCAGGCCCGAGGGCTACGGGCTGTGTCCTCGGATGGCCCGTGTGCCTGCAGACCGGCCTCTGCTCGCAGACACCAGGTTGTGCTGTAGGCGTGTCAAAGTGCAGTGTCGGGGGCCTCGGGCAGGACAGGGCGGCTATCGGTGGGCGTGGTTAGCTGCGGCAGGGCAGGGTGCATCGTATTGGCTGAGTGCTGGGTCGGGCAGGACAGCTGATGGTCTGCAGCACCAGGTGGCCCAGGCTGGTGTGAGCGAGCGGGCCTCTGGTGTGACATTGGAGAGCCGTCAGGAAGGGGAGGCGCTGTGTTTTGTGGGGCATTTGTTGGGGAAACTGGCGTTGTTTTGAAGGGCAAGGAGGACTGGCTCCATGGCCTGGTGGTGGGCCAGCAGGTGGCTTGTTCTTTAAGGTGCTGGACTCCTTCATGGCCAGTCATGGTTCGAATTCTGGACCTGGTGGCTTGAAAATCACACAGGGTGCATGTGCACGGGTGCCCCAAATCCCAGGAGGTGAATGGAGGAGAAGGAATTGTGGTGTGGTCATCCCCCCCGGGGCTTGAGTTCTCACTTTCCCTTTCACTATCTCTGGCAAGTGCATGTGCCCTATGGCAGGTTTTTTTTTTTTTTTTTTAACTTTTGTTTTATTTTGGTGAGGGGGAAGGGGAGGAAGGCAAGCCCAGGTTCAAGATTTGAACCATTGTTGGCCATGTGGGAGTCCAGCTCCCCTAACCACCACACCACCTGCTGACCCAAGACAAAAATCTTAAGATTAAAAAAATAGTAATTGGGGGACCAGCAGACGGTCTAATGGTTACGTGGCTGGACTCCCATGTGGTCAAACTGCGATTTGAGTCCCAGACCTAGTGGCTTAAACTCACGTGTTGCGTACGTGTGTGCCCAAAATCTCGAGAGGAGAGGGGAGGAGAGGGGATTGCAGCATGGCCATCCCCCCAGGGGAGTGGTTTCTCGCTTTCTGTCTCTCTCTGGTGAGTTCACGTATCCTATAACAAAAATCTCTCTCAAAATAAACAAAAATAGGGACCAGCAGTTAGCGTAATGGCTATGTCGCTGGACTCCCATGTAGTTGACTGTGGTTCGCGTCCCGGAACCGGTGGCTTAAACTCATGCCGGGTGTATGTGCGTGCGTGCCCAAGATCCCAAGAGGAGAATGGAGGAGAAGGGACTGCGGCGTGGCCACCCCCCCGGGGGGTGATTTCTTGCTTTCTGTCTGTCTCTGTCTGTCTGGCGAGCGCACACGCCCTATAGCAAAAACCTCTTTAAAAAATTAATAAATAAACAATAATAATAATAAAATTTAAAAAAGGAAACCAGATCCCACCTGGTTGATTATACTCTTTGAATCCCAGCCCTGGTGGCTTGAAAAACTCACTGGGCGTGTGCGTGTGCGTGTGCATGTGGGTGTGCATGCACTCTCTATTCCAGACAGGGTGCAGGAATGAAAGAGAAAGGATCGTAGTGAAGCCACACCCCATTCGGGGCGCTTTCTTCCTCTCCCCCTCTCCGTCTCTCTCTGACAAACACATGCCCTCTGGCAAATTAAAAAAGAAGGAAGGAGCTGAGGTCCGTGAGGCTTGGGAGCACACGCGACCTACCGTCAGGTTGCCCGGCCCAGCCTGTGCTGACCTGGGAGGGCTGCAAGTTCACCAGAGGCAGAGGCTCTGTTGCTCCACCAGCAGAGGGCGTGGGAGTTCATCTACTCTGATAGCAGGAAGAGTCGGGGCAGAGTTGGAACGGCTCTCAGAGGTCCGGTCAGGCGGCTGGTCAGGGGCCGCCTTGAGCCATTCTCTCTGAACACTGCAGCAGTCAGTTTGAAATGGAACAGGAGGGGACCAGCAGTTAGCGTAGTGGCTATGTCGCTAGACTCCCATGTAGCCGACCGCGGTTCGCGTCCCGGACCCGGTGACTTAAAAACTCACGCCAGGCGCGTGTGCATGCATGCCAAGATCCCGAGAGGAGAATGGAGGAGAAGGGATTGCGGCGTGGCCATCCCCCCTGGGGGGTGATTTCTCACTTTCTGTCTGTCTGTCTCTCTCTTTCTGGCGAGCACATGTGCCCTATAGCAAAATCTGCCCCCCCCCACCACCAAAAAAAAAAAAAGGAACAGGAGAAGAAGCAGTAGAAATTCAGAATAAGTAGGGATGACGTAGCTTTTGTAAAAAAAAAGAAAACACAAATCTTTGGCGACCTGAAGGGACACAGCTACGCGGCAGCCAAGAGCACCTGCCCTGTTCGGGGCCCAGGCCGGTAGCCTCCCAGCACAGCACATGGTCCTCCCCCGGGGAGTTCATAGACGCAACGCACGTCAGAGGAGCCCTGCAGAGGTTGGAGCATTTGCCCGGGATGCACGATGACCGCGACGCGCCCTGGCAGGTAGCACAGAGAGGCCTCACTCAGATGTTACTGGAGCGTCAGGAAAGTCGTGTCGCATTTTTGCATAGAAAACCACATCATGGGAACCAGCAGTTAGCGTGATGGCTGTGTCGCTGGACTCCCACGTAGTCGACCTTGGTTCACGTCCCGGACCCGGTGGCTTAAAACTCACGCCGGGCGCATGTGTGTGCGTGCCCAAGATCCCGAGAGGAGAATGGAGGAGAAGGGATTGTGGCATGACCATCCCCCCTGGG
>NW_006159771.1:1109983-1110717 GCF_000334495.1 Tupaia belangeri chinensis
CGGTGAGCATCCGCCCCCTATACAAAAACCCCTCAAAAAAAAAAAAAAAAAAAAAAAGAAAACCACGTCATGACTTTACCACCGACCTCATAAAACAAGCCATAGGACCCTAGATACTTTTTTTTTTTTTTTGAGAATTATTTTACTTTTTCTTTATTTATTATTTATTTTAACTTGGCCAGAGGGGGAGGGGAACAGGGGGAGAGAGAGAAAAAGTGAGAAAGCAAGCCTCCAGGTCTGGGACTCGAACCATGGTCGGCCATGCAGGAGCCCAGCACTCTGAACCACCACGCCCCCAAGGCCCCAGGTATTCTGCAAGTATGCTGCTGGTGTCAGAAGCTGCCAGCTCACAGGCAAGAAGGGCCGGCTCTGCCACCTGATGATCACTGTGTAGGAGACACTGGGTCCCAAGTGGTGACCGCGGCTTGACTCCCTGAGTCGCACTGGGCATGTGCACAAGTGTCCACAGTCCCCTGAGCGGAGTGCTGCAGGAAGGGGGTCATGGCGTGACCAGCAGGGACAGTGCCTGCCTCCTCCCTCCGCACCCCACCTCGGGATGGGCACATGTGTGCTCTGTGATGAGTGGGGAAAAAACCGGAAAAGCAGTTTGAAATGAGCTAGTCCCTAGTAAGTGAAGGTGTGGTAAAATTCAGGTGCCCCTGGAGAGCAGAGCACTTGGAAATACACTAGTTTTTTTTTTTTTTTTTTTTTTTTAAAAGGGGGTTTCGCTTTAG
>NW_006159771.1:1110880-1111715 GCF_000334495.1 Tupaia belangeri chinensis
ACCGCAATCCCTTCTCCTCCATTCTCCTCTCGGGATCTTGGGCACGCACGCACACCCGGCGTGAGTTTAAGCCACCGGGTCCGGGACGCGAACCGCGGTCGACTACGTGGGAGTCCAGCGACATAGCCATTACGCTAACTGCTGGTCCCATGCATTGACTACAGTATATCCCAGAGAGAGGGAAAGTTTAATCGTGAGCTGGAAGCAGGGGTGAACGTTTGGTCTATACTTAAGGGAGGAAAGACGCGCTGCACCGGAAAAAGCCGTCTGGAAATAAGGATTGTAACCACAGGAACAGCCCGAGGACTGTAGCAAATGACAAATAAAACTAAAGGTCGTGCTTGCCCTGAAGCCTAGTGGTTAAGGGAAGGAACAGGATCCCATGTGGCCAACCACAGTTTAATCCCAGCCCCAGCAGCGTGAAAAACACGCTGGGTGCATGCGTGCGCGCTCCCCAAGTCCCGACAGTTTGGAGAAGTGGAGGAGAAGGGGTTATGGCGTGACCATTCCCCGTTGGGGGTGCTTTCTTCCTCTCCCTCTCTCTGTCTCTGGCAAATGCACATGGCCTCTGGCAATCAGAACAAGATTAAACTTAAAGCAAACAACCAAGAAGGAATTTGAATAGTTTATTTTCATTGAGATAGATAAAGCTTCCAAAAACACCTACAGCAAAAAGCCCAAGATAAGCTTAGGAGAGCCTCGATAAGAAAACAGGCCCCAGCCCAGGCACGGAGGGTGCGTGCTGCTTACAGGCCCTTACAGGCCGTGCCCTGGCAGCGGGGACATGTGGTTCCATTCTTTTTTTTTTTTTTTTCTTTTTTTTTTTTTTTTTTGA
>NW_006159771.1:1112943-1117239 GCF_000334495.1 Tupaia belangeri chinensis
GAGAGATTTTCGCTTTAGGGCGCGTGCGCTCGCCAGACAGAGAGAGACATAGAGACAGAAAGCGAGAAATCACCCCCCAGGGGGGATGGTCACACCGCAATCCCTTCTCCTCCATTCTCCTCTCGGGATCTTGGGCACGCACGCACACCCGGCGTGAGTTTAAGCCACCGGGTCCGGGACGCGAACCGCGGTCGACTACGTGGGAGTCCAGCGACATAGCCATTACGCTAACTGCTGGTCCCATGCATTGACTACAGTATATCCCAGAGAGAGGGAAAGTTTAATCGTGAGCTGGAAGCAGGGGTGAACGTTTGGTCTATACTTAAGGGAGGAAAGACGCGCTGCACCGGAAAAAGCCGTCTGGAAATAAGGATTGTAACCACAGGAACAGCCCGAGGACTGTAGCAAATGACAAATAAAACTAAAGGTCGTGCTTGCCCTGAAGCCTAGTGGTTAAGGGAAGGAACAGGATCCCATGTGGCCAACCACAGTTTAATCCCAGCCCCAGCAGCGTGAAAAACACGCTGGGTGCATGCGTGCGCGCTCCCCAAGTCCCGACAGTTTGGAGAAGTGGAGGAGAAGGGGTTATGGCGTGACCATTCCCCGTTGGGGGTGCTTTCTTCCTCTCCCTCTCTCTGTCTCTGGCAAATGCACATGGCCTCTGGCAATCAGAACAAGATTAAACTTAAAGCAAACAACCAAGAAGGAATTTGAATAGTTTATTTTCATTGAGATAGATAAAGCTTCCAAAAACACCTACAGCAAAAAGCCCAAGATAAGCTTAGGAGAGCCTCGATAAGAAAACAGGCCCCAGCCCAGGCACGGAGGGTGCGTGCTGCTTACAGGCCCTTACAGGCCGTGCCCTGGCAGAGGAGACATGTTATTTTTTTTTTTTCCTTTTTTTTTTTTTTTGGAAAGGTTTTTGCTATAGGGCGCGTGCGCTCACCAGACAGACAGAACAGAGAGACAGAAAGCGAGAAATCACCCCCCAGGGGGAATGGCCACGCTGCAATCCCTTCTCCTCCATTCTCCTCTCGGGATCTTGGGCGCGCGCGCGCGCGCGCACACACACGTGCCTAGTGTGAGTTTAAGCCACCAGGTCCAGGACTCGAACCGCGGTCGACTACGTGGGAGTCCAGCAACATAGCCTTTACGTCATCTGTTGGTGCCCACATGGTTCCATTTTCTAAAAGGCTGAGTGTGGTGGCATGCGCCTGGGGTCTCAGGGACTCGGGAGGCTGAGACGTGAGGCTCAGAAGCTTGGCGTTGGCCTGGATACCATAGTGAGACCCTATCGAAGAAAGAACTGGGAGAGCAGCAGGTGGAGTAATGGTTACTTTGCTGGACTCCCACCTGGCTGACTGTGGTTCGGGTCCCAGACCCAGAGGCTTGGAGCTCGTGCTGGGTGCATGTACGTGCATGCCCCAAATCCTGAGAGGAGAATGGAGGAGAAGGGATTGTGGTGTGGCCATCCCCCTGGGGAGTAATTTCTCATTTTCTTTTTCTCTCTTGTCTCTTTGATGAGTGCATTTCTCACTTTCTATCTCTGTTTCTGGTCAAATTAAAATAATAATAATAATAATAAATTAATAATTCTTTTAAAAAGAAGGGCAGCGGCCACATGAGAAGTTCTGGAAGGAAATAGGACAGAGAGGAGTTAGGTCTGATCATCGAGGGAAATGTGAGAACAGGACAGTCTTTTGCCCACAAGCTTGCTTGTCAGAGGTTCATAACTTGTTCATAACTCTCTTTAAAAAAAATTAATTTGACCAGAGAGAGACAGGGAGAGGGGGAAAGCAAGAAGGCAAGCCGTCAGGTCCCAGACTCGAACCATGACGGTCAGCCATGTGGGAATCCAGCACCTTTTACCACCATGACACCTGCTGGCCCCATTCATAACTCTCAAAGTCCTGGCTCTGAGAGGAGCAGACAAGGAATGCCAGGCCCTAGGTGGGCGGCAGGTTAGACGGGGAGCATGGGGGTTCTTTTTTTTTTTTTTTGAGAGATTTTCACTGTAGGGCGCGTGCGCTCGCCAGACAGACAGAGAGAGACATAGAGACAGAAAGCGAGAAATCACCCCCCAGGGGGGATGGTCACGCCGCAAACCCTTCTCCTCCATTCTCCTCTCGGGATCTTGGGCACGCACGCACACGCGCCCGGCGTGAGTTTTAAGCCACCGGGTCCGGGACACGAACCGCGGTTGACTACGTGGGAATCCAGCGACATAGCCATTACGCTAACTGCTGGTTCCCAAGCATGGGGGTTCTTGAGGGCCTTGAAAGGAGAGGCCGCAGTGGGCGTTGGGGTCATAGAGGCTGCGGAGAAGGGCCAGTGCCACAGCCGCTGCTCTGCTATGTGAGGGCAGCCCAGCCTGTGTCCGGCCAGGACCACAGGCCACCCACATGCCTCCTGCCTCGCAGATCCTGGAGCCGGGCCGCAGGGAGCGGCTGGGGCTGAAGATGGCCAACGAGGCCGCTGCCAAGAACCGGGCCAAGAAGCAGGAGGCCTTGCGGAGAGTGACCGAGAATCTGGCCAGGTAAGGGGCGGCCTTGCCTCGGGTCGGGGAGGGTCGGTAGGACGTCCACACCTGCTCCGGCCTGGCCCCTCCTCCAGCAGTATGGGCACCCAGCCTGCGGTCCAGGGTGACCCGGCAGCTCTCCTCAGTGTCCGTGGCCTGTTCCTAAGACCACCCTTAGGCCCAGTGTGCACTGGGAGCTCCCGTGGAGACGGTCGCCATTCCTGTTGGGGAGGACTGGGGAACACCCTGCCCTGGGCAAAGGCAGCCCTGCCCCTTGGCCTCGAGTTTGGCCCCACTGGCTGTGTGCCAGGCACCCAGGGTCCTTGTACCCAGGTCAGAGAGACTGGGCATCTGTGAGGCTCTTCTGGTGCCCAGGGCGGCACGCAGCCTGCCTCACCCTGCTCTCTCGCCCACCCTCCACTCAGCCTCACCCCCAAAGGCCTGAGCCCGGCCATGTCTCCAGCCCTGCAGCGCCTCGTGAGCAGGACAGCCAGCAAATACACAGACCGGGCACTGCGGGCCAGCTACACACCATCCCCCGCACGACCCACCCACCTCAAGACCCCCGCTGGCGGGGGGCAGACCCCCACGGGCACCCCAGCCCCCGGCTGGCCCACACGCACCCCGCTCACGCAGGACCCCGCCTCCATCACAGACAACCTGCTGCAGCTCCCTGCACGGCGCAAAGCCTCGGACTTCTTCTAGAACTGGGCACGTGGACCCCTGATGGAGCCCGCAGGGCACCCGGCTGCCCAGCAGAGGACTCCGGCCTTTGGGGGACCCAGGCCAGGCCACGAGCGGCTGGCTGGGACGGAAGCTGCTGCAGCCGGGCCGGCCCGGGCCACACTGCACCCGGAACTTGCCGAGACTGCACTCTGTGAACCCCCACTCGCCCCGTCATTAAAGGACTGCTGGCATGGTCTGGCAGTGGCCTGTCCTGCGGCTGCCCTGGGGCTTCAGGTCCCCGGGGAGGAAGCCACAGTGGGAGGTGGGGTGGGCGGAGACTCCTGCATCGCCTTCTGTGGCACCAGAACCTGCCTCCACACAAGCCACCCCCCAGTTCTTTCTGCTTCTCGGAAGTTGTGCCCCTCGGCTTCACTGGGGCTGTGTGCCCAGGTCCAGAGCCTCCCAGCTGGGCCTGGCCTGTGTGGTGTGCTGGTTACAGGCCCCCGCCCTACTCCCTGCACGAGGCCCCTTCCCCTTCTACCTGCTCCTGTCAGCGCCGTGGGGACTGTCGTTGTTCCCCTCGGAAACGGATGGCTTCTCCGTCGCCCTGCCCTGCTGCTGGGCACAAGCCACCACCACATGCTGCTGAGGCACCAGCCTCACGCCCCCGCGGCCCCAGCGAACAGTAGCCGGGCTGAGGTGTAGGAAGAGCAGGGTCAGGCCCCACGCGGACCCAGCAGGTGCGTACATCGCCCACCCTGGACTAGGTACGGTTGTCCGGCCTGCAGGAAGCCGGCAACCAGCTGGCCCCGACCTGCTCCCGCAGAGGTGGAGGCACCCTGCTGCACTGTGCCATGGCCTCAGGCAGGAGTCACACTGCCCCTGGGCGACGGGGCTCCACTGCTGGAGGCACACCTGGCTCAGGCCGGAGCCTCCCTGCTTTGAGCACACCAGTGCTCACCTGGCCCTTTCGGCCCTCTCTGGCCCTCCTGCATCGGTGCTCTCACCCCTTTTCTCCCCCACATCCTCTGGGGACTGTCCCTGCCCCCCTGCCTGTGGTTATTGCTAACCTCTGCTCCTGGACGGGAGTTCCTGCAAACTCAGGGACTGCT
>NW_006159771.1:1117952-1128243 GCF_000334495.1 Tupaia belangeri chinensis
GCTGAACCTAACGTGCCCTGTGGGTTGGAACTGTGCTTCGCGTGCTTTCTCCCCACAGAGAAGGCAGGCCTCAGCCCAAGGTGGCCCTGAGCTCGAGGAGGAGGCCCTCTGAGGGCATAAGTGAGGGAGACGGGGGAGCTGTCCAGGTGCTGACCACAGCCCTCAGCCTGTGTGGGGAGAGACTGCCAGTGCGCCATGGGGGAGGGCTGTGGGCCAGACCCGCAAGTTCATGGGATGGGGAGGACCCAGGAGGGAGGTCTCAGCTGGGACTGCCCCTGGGGGAGGCTGGGAGGCTCGAGGGACCAAGGTCACCAATCTCAAATGACCCAAGGGAATAGAGGGAAAGGAGGACCCCGAGCCCCGGGCTGTGCGAGGAACAGGATGGGGTCAGAGTGGCCTGTCCTGGAGGCCGCGGGGACAGTGGCAGGTCAGAGGAAGACACACACGAGGCCCGGCAGGGGGACCACGGCAGCGGTCCCCCTGCCCTCGAGGCCTCAGCATGAATCTGCCTTTGCCTGCGTCACTCGCTGCAGACCCCCGTGCCGCAGGGGGGGGCAGCTGGCTGAGTCCTAGAGAAAAAGACTCTTCGCCGGGCACTGGATGCTTGTACACACTTAGTGGTTTATTTGGTGGTCGGTAATGAACGTTCCTGCTGCTACGTGGAAGAAAGCTAATAGAACGTAATCAAAATAGCGGTTTAATTGACGGGTTTTACTTGTTCCTTGCACACCTGTGCCTTCTTCAGCGCCTCCCTGTCTACTCAGTTTACGTGCGTGTAAGGTGCATGCCACGCCACGCCCCCCCGGGGCCCTCGCCACCTCTAGGTGCTCGCCTTCCCCACCTCGGCTCCCGCGGCGTGGTGGTCTTTGGCTCTGGAGGTCTCGGCCAGCCTGTCCTCCATCCTGTCCTCGTTCTCGGGCAACACCAGCAGCCGGTGCTGGGTTTTGGCCCCCAGCTTGTGGTCCGGCCGGTGCTCAGGCCTTGAGCCTGGCCGGGTGTCCAGTTTGCATTCGGCCCTGTACTTGCCCTCCCCCTCCCTCTTGAAGGAGGCGGAAGACATGGCCTTGGCCTTGGGGGGCTGCAACCAGGCGTGGCTGAGGATCTCGTCGATGTGCAGCCGCCGGTTGACGTCGGGCTGCAGCATGCGGTAGATGAGGTCCTTGCATTCGCCCGTGAGGTTCTTGGAGCGCGGGAAGTCCACGCGGTGCTCCTTCTGGATACGCAGCATCTTCTTGATGTCGGAGTCGTCGTAGGGCATGGAGCCGCAGACCATGATGTAGAGGATCACGCCCAGGCTCCAGATGTCGTACACCTTGGGCTGGTAGGGGATGCCCTGCAGGACCTCGGGGGCCGCGTACGCCGCCGACCCGCAGAAGGTCTTGCTCAGGGCGATGCGGCCACTGCCGTCCCGCTGGCAGCGCTTGGAGAAGCCAAAGTCGGACAGCTTGATGTTGAAGTCCTTGTCGAGGAGAAGGTTCTCGCACTTGAGGTCCCGGTGGACGACGTCCAGGTCGTGGCAGTACTTGACGGCCGAGGAGAGCTGGCGGAACATCTTGCGAGCCACGTCTTCGTGCAGGGCTCCCCGGCACTTGATGAACTCCAGGAGGTCCCCCTGGACCCCGAGCTCCATGACGATGTAGATGCGGCCATCCGAGGTCTCAAAGATCTCGTAGGTCTTGATGATGGAGCGGTGGTTGACGGTGGCCAGGATGTCCATCTCCCGGGGCAGGAACCTCTCCACGAAGTCGGTGGGCGTCTTCTTGCGGTCGATGATCTTGACGGCCACGTTGAACTTGAGGCGCTCGGAGTAGGCGGATTTGACCTTGGCGTAGGAGCCCTTGCCAAGGTTGATGCCCACGATGTAACCCTTCTTCCTTAGGACCGTGGCATCGTCCATGGTGCCAGGAGCGGCCGGCGCCGCTGCCCTCTACATCCCCTCCCCACGTGGGCCAGCAGGCATTGTCCTCATTGACGCTGCGGGGAGTCGTCTGGCTGGGCTGGGCCTGGACCTGGCGGGGTGGAACGCTCAGCATTGTCTCCGGGTGACTTCAGCGAATGAAGTCATAAAGCCAGGCTGCCGGGAGTGGGCCTGGGCGGGGGGGAACGGAGCCCCTGGAACCCTGGAAGCCAGGCCAGTCTGGCAGGAGCACCCCCTTACTGCCCGCTGGAAGGAAGCTGGCCCCCAGGACTTGGTAACCTCCCCTGCTCCATGTCTTTCCCTGTCATGGCTCAGATCTGTGGGGAGGCCATCTGGGTCCAACTAGGGTGCCAGCCCTGGACCTGTTTTCCTCCCCTGGCCATGGGGACTTCCCCGTCCTGGTCCTGGTTCCACCAGTGCCAATTTCCTGCAGCTCCTATGGAGTGTGAAGAAAGCCTCTTCTAGGGACCAGCAGTTAGCGTAATGGCTGTGTTGTTGGACTCCCATGGAGTCGACCATGGTTTGAGTCCCAGACCCGGTGGCTTAAAACTCATGCCAGACGCGTGTGCTTGTGTGCCCAAGATCCCAAGAGGAGAATGGAGAAGGGATTGCAGCATGGCCATCCCCCCGGGAGGTAATTTCTCACTTTCTGTCTCTCTCTCTCTCTGGCGAGCGCATGTCCCCTATAGCCCCCCCCCCAAAAAAAAAAAAAAAACACCTTTCCAAACAAAAAAAGAAAGCCCCTTCTAGGGCTTGTGTCCTTGGAACTGGCGAGCTTGGGAGAGAGGGCCCGCCCCAGGCCTGGCAGGCAGCTCAGGAGCAGGAGCGACGGGCTCCTTGGGGCAGAGAGCGGGCAGGGGACTTGCTTCTCCGGCAAGCAGGGGCATGCGTGTGGGTGGAGGGCGGGCAGCCTTCTGGGAGGCAGTGCCCACTGGGTGCCCAGGGTTTGGGCAGGCAGATGCATGCTCTGAGGCAGGGGTGGACCTGGAGGCCCAGCTGCCAGGGTGTGGCCAGGGCAGCCTTGTCTAGGACGTGCGTGCTGGACAGACGGATGGGCTCCAGCTGTCTGGAGGAGGGTTGTGGCGGACCTGGTGTCGGCAGGCTTACTCCTAGCGTTGCAATCCTGAGAGGCCCCCTGGACCTGCACTGTGGACCAGGTGGAGCAGATGGGGAGACCCCCAGGCAGGAAAAGCCTGGGAAGTGACAGGGCTTATTCTGAGAAGGGCGGAATCATAAAGGTCTGGAGGGAAGTGGAGGAGGAAGAGGTCGGAGGGTTTTTCTCCGAGTGATGGACAGCCCTCGCAGGGTGCAGTCTGGGAGGAGGTACGCTCCACGTCATGGTGAAGACGGTCGCTGGCAGGGTTGAGAATCCGCTTTGGGGCAGGAGTACGGCCAGTGTCTGCCAGAGGAGTCTGGGCTGGGATGAGTTTAGAGTCAAAAAGGGGAAGCCTATCAAAGAGGAAGCCAGAGCACTCCAGTCAGGGAGTGGACAGGGCTGCGGCAGGGCCTTGTTGCTGGGGGGCCTGGGGGTCAAGCACCGAGCGCCTAGTTGAGGGGGGATTCCTGATCATGTCATCCTTTTTTTTTTTTTTGGAGAGGTTTTTGCTATAGGGCATGTGCACTCACCAGACAGATAGAGACAGAGAGACAGAGAGACAAAAAGCAAGAAATCACTCCCCAGGGGGGATGGCCACGCCGTAATCCCTTCTCCTCCCTTCTCCTCTCGGGATCTTGGGCATGCACGCACACGCTCCCGATGTGAGTTGTTTAAGCCACTGGGTCCAGGACTCGAACCGCAGTCGACTACATGGGAGTCCAGTGACATGGCCATTACGCTAACTGCTGGTCCCACCCGGAACCTTCATGAGGAGTGGTTGCCCGTTGGAACCCCGCGTTGTGCGTCGTTCCTGTCTCACGGATGGCCTTTTCATTGGAAGCAACGTGGAAATCCTTTCTTCAGATCACATAGGTGGAAAATGTGGCTTGCCGTGTGCGTCTCTAGGGGACTTGGAAAGCCTTGGTGTTGTCCGTCACAGATGTCCCTTTTCCATCACAGGCGTCCTTGTCCCCAGGGAGCTGCAGGGCAGGCTAGTGTCTGGAGGAGAGGTCATGGAGCGGGAGGTGTCTCGAAGAGGAAGTGACATTGGATTTGGGTCCAGGGGATCCAGCAGCTCTCCAGCAGGTTGACAAGAGGGGCAGGACACGACAGGCAGGCATAACACCGTGGGCAGAACTTTGGCCACGTGGACATACCTGGCATGCCCAGGGAGCACCCCATGTCCGGAGGCTGCTGTGGGACGTTGCAGGAACCGGGTGAATTGCCAGATAATGAGGCCGAGGGACTCAGCACGAGCCAAACTTTGCCAATGTGCATGGTGACCACCTTCCTGCAGTGACAGACTCCCCAGGTCCCACGCCCTGCTCTTCAGAGCATCTCTCGCTATTGGGTCACCCCCTGGGGCTCCTTTTTGCTGAACTGAGCAGAGTTTCTCTCCCTGGTGTGCAAGAAGGGGCTGGCTGTGTAGACTTGTGGGCCAGGGCCCAGGAGCACTATGTCCCCATGCCTGGCCTCCCCAGTGCCCAGTGCTCTGCACGGGGCATCCCTCTGCATTCGGCTTTCTTGGCTGTCTGCAACTCATTGTCCCTTTTGGGTGTGGTTCTGCTCCCTGACAGCCTGCCCCTGGCTGGGACGGGCTGGTTTTGCAGAGACCTGCTGGAAGAGACGGGCAACACCCCTCAGCAGAGCAGCCGGGGCCTGTAGCGGGCAGCCCTTACCCGGGGCGTGCACACAGGCCCGGGCTCCTGGTGGGTTGGAGGGAGGGTCTACAGTGAACCCAGGACCTCCAGGGTTGCTCCCAGAGTTGCACACCGTATGCATGGCGCGTGTTGACCCTCCATCCCGCAGGAACTCGAGGGTCTGTTCCAGGTGCTGAGGGTCGCTGATGGGCTCGAGACAGCCCAGGCCTTCCTGGGGCCGGCGAGGCTCAATGACACACCTGCAGCCTGAGGACAAAACACTGGGGGATTGGACTAGGGAGCCCAGGGAAGGCGGAGGTCTGAGGAACTAGCAGGGTGGAGGAGGAGAACAGCCGTTCACGTGATGGCCTGAGAGTACGCAGTGTGGGTGGGCCATGGAGTGCCACCTCTGAGGGTCCCTGAAGGGATCTGAGCCAGGACTGAGCCTGGTGGGGGCGAGGCCACCTGGAGCTCCTACCCCGGGGGCGTGGGGCATGCTTCAGACAGGTCATTCACTCTCTGAGCCGTTTCCTGCTCAGGTCACCTGGTGGGGCTGCAGTGAGTCACTCCCAGCCCTCTTGCCATGCGCCCACTGCCCCGAAAACCATGGCAGGCCTGTGAGATGGTAGGGGAGAAGGCGCATGAGCCTCAGGCCCTCCCCTGGGTGGGTTCCAAGAGTCCTGGGGTCCTGCTCCCCCACCAGCGTCTTCATGGGAAAAATTGAGCAACTTTTGCAACTGCCATGCGGGGCCTGTTCTGTGCCCAGACCCTGGGTACCCACAGGCTGCCTTGGCAGTTTGCAGTGGCAGCTAGACCCACTGCCAGGAACTCCGGGGGGCTCTGCAGAGGCCTTGTTGCCTCTGAGCCTAGAGAGATGAGCAGAGCAGAACCTGCAGCGGAGAGTCCATGGTTTGATGTGTGTCTCAGGTGCGGTGGTGCAGGACGAGAGGGAACCTGAGAGGTCCTCAAAGACCGGGCACTGGGGTCCTTCCTGGAAGCAGTGGGAGCAGGACTGGGTTAGAAGGGGGACCCTGGCTACTGGGAAAGGTGATGGGAGGGGCAGGGGTGGAGCCCAGAGCCACGTGGGAAGGAGTCTGTGGGGAGAGGGAGGATCTGGGCAGGAAGTGGACTTGATGTGGCGGGAGGGCACGGGGGCAGGTCCAAGGAGACTGGGTTGCCGGGGACAGTTCAATGTCTTCCCGAGACACAGATAGGCCAGGGAACAGGTGAGCCTGCGGCCCTTGTTCTCCTTTGTGTGTTAAACCCTCTGGCCGTGTGAGGTTGTCCAGAGTAAGGCGAGGACGGCACTGCCAGGGTGTGCAGCAGGAGGCCGTCAGCGGGGCCCGATGCAGGCCCTGCCTGCCGTGGGACAGTGACGGCCACCTTCCTCTGCCCACAGGTCGGGCACGTGCTGTGAGGACCAGCGTCAGCTTCTCAGCTTTGGCAGGGCATCACCCCTGGGGACAGACTGGGACCAGAGAGGAGGATGTCCCGGGACTGGGGGACATGCTCAGGCTGCAGTGTGGCTGGGCCCACCAGTGACCCCCCATCTCTCCCAGGCTGGGGAATGGCACGGGGTGGGTGGCTTGGCACTGCTGAGAACTGGGTGCTGGCTGAGCGCAGAGGGGACTGTGTGGACAGGGCGGAGCAAACGAGACATTTAGCAGGTTGGGAAAGCTCTAGAAGGGCCGAAAGGCTGGTCCCCTGCCCTCTACAGTCTCCCCACTTGTCCCCACTGGCAGCCTGAGGGGCCGGACGCCCTGGGCGAGGAGGACAGGTGTGCTCAGACCCACAGCCCCAGGTGCGTACAGAACCAGCTCTCCCAGCTGGGCCCCTCCCCTCTGCAAGCAGCCACCTCGCCCTTCTCAGTTCTGTTCTCACCCTGCCTTGCCCACTGTCCCTGTGCTCACGGGCACTCCCTGTGGAGCAGCATCTTCTGCACCCACCTCTCTGCCTGCCCCCACCTCACCTCTGGCCCCAGCCTCTAACTGGTGCAGAGGCCTCAGCCAGGGCCTGGGGGCCCCCAGGATGTATTTTCCAAGTATGTTGGGGGTCTTACTGCAATCAGAGTGGGAAACCGGGGTGGGGGTGAGGGGGGAGGCCAGGACTGCTCTTAGCTGGGGCAAAGACATTGACCTTGGGGTGTGCACTAATATAGTGATTTATTGCTTCTTTAGCCATGTGGGTTACTAAGTTCAAAGGGAGGGAGAAGAAATTGACGAAAATAGCGGCTCATCCAGAACTCTTCCTTCTCTGGCTCGTCCTTTGACTTCTGAGCTCGGGCTGGAAGCCGTGAGCTCTGCCTCATTCCCCGCTTGCCCCCTGGGCCACACGGGGCTCGCTAGGTGTGCGTCTCTGGAGGCTGTGGGGGGTGCTCTTCCTCTGTCTCCCTGGTTGACTGCTCGCCCAGGGTCTCCAACTGCCTGGGCGCTTGCACGTTCTCGTCCTCGGGTTTTGTCTCAGGCCGCGCCTCTTCCCGAGGCTCCAGCTTGGTGGTAGACTTCTTTTCAGAGCCGGGTTCAGGGGTCCATGAGGCCTCGGTGCCCCGGGAGTTCTCCCCCTCCTTGTTGATGGCTCCAGAGGACAGGCCCCGGGCCTTGGGCTGCACCCAGCAGTGGCTGAGGATCTCGTCGATGTGCAGCCGCCGGTTGACGTCGGGCTGCAGCATGCGGTAGATGAGGTCCTTGCATTCGCCCGTGAGATGCTTGGAGCGTGGGAAATTGACGCGGTGCTCCTTCTGGATACGCAGCATCTTCTTGATGTTCGAGTCGTCGTAGGGCATGGAGCCGCAGACCATGATGTAGAGGATCACGCCCAGGCTCCAGATGTCGTACACCTTGGGCTGGTAGGGGATGCCCTGCAGGACCTCGGGGGCCGCGTACGCCGCCGACCCGCAGAAGGTCTTGCTCAAAGTCAACCGGCCACTGTCGTCCCGCAGGCAGCGCTTGGAGAAGCCGAAGTCGGACAGCTTGATGTTGAAGTCCTTGTCGAGGAGAAGGTTCTCGCACTTGAGGTCTCGGTGGACGACATCCAGGTCGTGGCAGTACTTGATGGCTGAGGAGAGCTGGTGGAACTTCTTGCGAGCATCCTCCTCTTGCAGGGCTCCCCGGGTCTTGATGAACTCCAGGAGGTCCCCCTGGACCCCGAGCTCCATGACGATGTAGACCTTGCCGTCCGAGGTCTCGAAGATCTCGTAGGTCTTGATGATGGAGCGGTGGTTCAGCATGGCCAGAATCTCAATTTCCCGGGGGAGGAATTTCTCCAAGAAGTCCGTGGGGGCTTTCTTGCGGTCGATGATCTTGACCGCCACGTTGAACTTGAGGCGCTCAGAATAAGCAGATTTGACCTTGGCGTAGGAGCCCTCTCCCAAATTTATCCCCATGATGTAGCCTCGTCGCTTGAGGACAGCAGCGTCGTCCATGGTGCTAGGAGAGCCCAGAGCCTCTGAGGCTGCCCTCAACCTCCCTGCAGGACATGGGCCAGCAGTGTCCTCATTTACACCGGGGACACAGTCCTCTGGGCTGGCTGGGCCTGCTGTCTCTGCCTCTTAGAGGCCAAGACTCTGGGGTGGAACATTCAGCCCTGTCTCCCAGGTGATTCCAGTGAGTGAAGTCACAAAGGAGGAACGTCCTGGGGGAACGCGGCTCTGCACTGAGCCACGTGGACTTGGAACCCAGGATGGCCGGCCAGTGAGCAGGAGCAGGCTGAAGACCAGCAGAAGGCGGCTTCATGCTTGGCCAGGACTCGAGGTAGGACGAGGTTGGGGGGATACCTCGATCTGCCTTGCTCCCCAACCCCACAGCCAGAACTGCTATGGAGCCCATGGGCCTGATTATTGCAAACCCGGGCATCCCAGGAAACCAGGGTGGGTGGCTGGGGTCAGTCCGGGTCCCAGCAGGAAAAGAGCAGACACTCAATTTAGGATAATTAAAGGAGGGCTTAATTATAGGGAGGGTTTACAAAGGTGGAGCGGAGTAGGGAATCCCGAGTAGTCTAGGTACCCCTAAGATGCTCCAGCTCATGTGGGAGTAGGAGAAGGTGATCACCAGAATTCAGAAAGAGGGGTGCAGAGAGGACCCCCTTGAGAAAGGCAGTGATCCTTGGTGGGGTAGGGGATGGTGCAGTGACCCCATAGCAGGCCCGGGGGTGGAGGCAGTGGCTGGGGAAACGTCCCTGACCTCTCTTGTTTTCCAGCCCTCAATGCTGTCTGTGCAGGCCATCTGCAGGGGGTGCAGATCAGAGCCAAGAGGGTGGAGGTGGGCCAGGAGGGCAGAGGCTCGTGGTCCAGATGTTGCTGCAGTTTGGCCAGCCAGGACTCCACCCTCCCTGCTTGGTTCGATACTCTCCCCATTAGAACGTCGTCTGGCCTGCTTCTCTTACAGTGACTCCGCAGGGGGACAATTGGCAGGATTCTGCTCTTGGCCATCAGTTCCCATCTGGGGACCTGCCCAGCCCATGGTGCTGGCTGGACTCCCAGGGCAGATCTGGGGCTGGGGGCAGGCGGGTGGGCCTGGGTCTCATTCTGAGCGCTAGAAGCTGCTCCTGATGTGGTGGCAAGGACAGTAGTGGATGGGGGTTAGTGTTTCTGGGTAGTGGAGGGCCTCCCTGCTGTGACAGGTCCTTCATCCGGCACCTGCTGTGACCTGCTGCTCTGCCCCGAGGGAGTAGGACCAGGTAGGTCTAACCTGGCTTTGGATTTGACCTCGGCCTTAGCCTGGAGAGAGGGAGTGCCCCTCCCTCACATGACCCCACTTGTCACAGGCTGGAATCCTGGGACCCTCAGGAGTTAGTCCTTGGGGCTGAAGGCTGGCTGGGCTGAGAAGCGTCCTCACCTGCCTTGGCCCTTCTGCCTTCTCTCTGCCGCTCACTTTCGCCTTCCTCCCCAGGCCTGACAACCCACTGCCAGCCCGTGTGCACGGCTGGTGGTCCTTCCTCTGGACAGCTTGCTTCTCCCTCCTGCCGAGGACTCACCATCTGCTGTCTCCCTCCCATGGCCCTGCGTGATGACAGGTGTGAGGCCGGCCCTGGGAGCATTGTTCCCAGAGACAGTGGCCTCCTCGCTGCCCCAGCGAGCTCTCCCGCATGCAGATGAGCCTCCCAGGCCTCCTGCACTGTGTAGGCGGGTCCTTCCTCCAGAGGCGCACAGGGCCTATCTAAAACCTGAGCTTCCCGCGAGCTCTCGTGCCACCCTCCCTTAGGCCATTTTCCCATCTGTTTGAAACATTCCCACCGTGTGCTGGTGAAGCTACAATTGCCCGCCTCTCACCCGGTGGATCTTTTCTCACTTTGAAGACCCTCCGGGCCCTCCAGTTTTCTTCCATATCCTGCACAGTGGTTTGGCCTTAAAGACCTCTCCACGACGCTTCTCCGGACCAGCGGACCTGGGTCAGCAGGTGCAAAGACTCTTCGAGTCTCAGTGTCCCCTCCGCCCTCCAAGGCCGTCCGCAGACCTCTGCTCCGCCCCCTCCACGTCTGTCACTATGGTCCGGCGCCCGCCGCCCCGGCTCAGTGCCGGCGGGGCGCCCTGGGACCCCAGGCTCTTTGGAAGTTGTGCCGCTCAGGCTCCGCTCCCGGCCCCACCTCCCTGCTTAGCCAATGGCACGCCTCACTCCTTGTAGTCCCGCCTCCCCTCCGGGC
>NW_006159771.1:1128700-1140690 GCF_000334495.1 Tupaia belangeri chinensis
AGGCCTGGCTCGCAGGGCTCGGCGCCCCCTGCTCGCCCACCAGCCCGCAGTGCCAGAGCTCACCTGGGCGCACCTGGGCGCGGGAGGCCGCGCGCACACCGTGCAGCCCTGTGCCCGAGGGTGCTGCCACGGGACCCGTCCTCCGAGCGCCGTCTTTGCGAGTGCAAAGACGGGGTCGGGCCGGAGGGCTGGGCCGAGAGCAGCTCTCGCGGGCACCTGGCTTCGCAGGCGTCCGCCGCCCGTGGCCCAGCCGGGACAGGGTGGCTTGTGCGCCTCATTGTCCCTCGGCGCGGCGCCGCACCGGAGCCCGGGCGGCGAGGTCCTAGGAGCCCGCCAAGCTTGGTGTGCGGGGAGCGAGCGCTCCGCTCCGTGTCTGTGCTGAATGATTAAACGCTTTGGAACTGCCCTGGAGCTTGTGTGTTTGTAAGTCCGGGCTGGGCAATCAGGACCGTGGCAAGCAGAAGGCCTTTTTCTTCCCATTTCTGGTCCCCGTGAACCGCACCGAGGAAATCAAACTCATTTCCCAGACGTGGGGCCGGTCTCTCCATCAGGCGCAGGAGTCCCAGTCCCACCTCTTTTGGGGCCGGGAAGATGTTTTAAAATCAAAAAAAAAGAACTTTTTGACCAAAGAAAATGTTTTCACGGCTCCATATGTATTAATACAGTCATCTTTATACCGACTCTGCGGGAAAAGATTGTTCATGCTTTTCAGGAGAGGAAGGGGCCCGTGAAGATCTCCCGGAGTGCTCCTGGCCACCACCTGAGAGCTCCAACCAGCCTGGGTGGGGGAGGCTTGGGCTGTCCTGAGCAGGTTGTCCTGCCGGGCTCCGCCTTTGTCATCTGCATGGAATGTGTGTCTCCTCCGGTGTCCACCTGGGCCCACGCTCAACCTGGGAGACTGGGAGACGCCATGATCCCTCTCTGGGCTCCCTGAGCAGAGCTCTCTGGGCAGCAGGGACTGGCCTTGGTAGGATCAGAAAGGGGCTGAGAAATGGGCCACCTGGGGGCGTTACCGCCCTCCAGGCTCCGATCCAGGGGGTAATTAAAGTATGTGTGTACACGTAGACGCTGGGAAGCCACGTACAGCGTCCTGTTCTAGCCCTGGCTTCGGAGAGGAGGTCACTGTGTTCACAGGTGAAGCCTCACGTCACCTTGCCTGTCTTTGGGCTGCCTCTGGTTCTTGATCCAACATCTCTTGCCTGGATGGTAGAGGTGATCCTGTCCCCATGTCCCATCAACCGGCCAGCAATTTACAGAGCGTCTGTGAGTGCTTGCGCCCTGCCCAGCGCTAGGGATGTTGCAGCGAGAACAGACTTCTCCCTCTCGGGGCGGCGCAGACGCAGACCAGGTGTAAATCTGTCTTCACACTCCCGTGTGCCCAGTGCCACCAGGTGTGGGAGCTTCAAGGTGGGCAGTGGAGGTGGCTGTGCGTGTGTATCAGTGAGCAGGGGAGGCCTTCCCAGGAGACCTCAGGTTGAGGTCAGAGTGGACGTAGTGGGGGTGGGTTCCTACTACAGGGCGAGCAGATAGCTCCATGATTCTGTGGCTCTCCAGATCAGCAGCCCCGAGTGGCTGAGTTGCCCAGCAGACCCCGCGGCTCCATGTGGCTCCCGATGTCGGTTGGATGTTCCTCCATGACTGCCTGATGTTTCCTCTCGCGCTGGCGTGGCCTGTTCACATGTGCACCCTGTGTCCTTACGGAGCTCTGGGGTCTCCTTGCCTGCGCCTGTGAGGGGAGGGGGCGTCTTGGTCTTAGTCTGCGTTCTTTCTGTCTGGGTCTTGGCTTAGCACCTCTTCTTGGGGGTGAGGTGGGTGGGGATGGGCCCCCAGGGCCGGGGCCAAGCCACTGTGGTCTGTGTGGTGCAGGGGGCAGGACATGAGGCCTCTCGGGGCATGGGCTTGATCTTCGGCCAGTTGGTTTTAATGCACATCTGATCTCGGTGACTGAGGGTGTGTCACCTGTCAGGGCTGCTCTGACGACCTCTCGGTGGTCCTCGGTAGATCTCGGTGACAGGGTGTGTCACTTGTCAGGGCTGCTCTGATGATCTTTCCGGTGGCCCTGGGTAGATCTCGGTGACAGGGTGTGTCACCTGTCAGGGCTGCTCTGACCACCTCTCAGGCTGTCCTGGGTAGATCTCGGTGACTGAGGGCGTGTCACCTGTCAGGGCTGCTCTGATTACCTCTCCGGTGGACCTGGGTAGATCTCGGTGACTGAGGGCGTGTCACCTGTCAGGGCTGCTCTGACGACCTCTCAGGCTGTCCTGGGTAGATCTCGGTGACTGAGGGTGTGTCACCTGTCAGGGCTGCTCTGATGACTTCTTGGTGGCCCTCGGCAGCCTCATCGTACGGCTGGGGAACCTGGAATTCAGAGCACTCGTGCAGCTGGGCGGCTGAGGTGATGCCCCGAGGTCCGGCCTGTGCTGCTGTCTGCGCCCCTGGCTGGGGCTCTGTCCCCCAACTGTCTGCATCCAGCGCATACTTAGGAGAACCTGTCTGTGCTCTGGAAGGTGTCCCTTAACCCCACGGTGGAGCCCAGGCTGCCTGTCTCCAGGTGGTCCCGGCGGCCCTGTAGGTGGACACAGACCTTTTCCCCTCCGAGTACTCGGTGAAGAACAGAGCCACAGCTCCTCATGTCCCCTCTGCACCAGCGCTGATGACCGCAGTGACGGGTAGAGGGGTCTCTGCTGAGGAAGCCACGGCTGCACGGTGGGGCCCTGGGCGCCCCTGGCTGTGATGTCGCCTCCTTGGCCCCTTCGCGGCCTGTGCAGTGAACAGGTGTCAACTGCAACAGCTTTTCTAGCAGCCGGGCTGGAGGTCTCCCTACGTTGCTGGCAAGTGACTTGTGTGAAGGCACAGCTGGCGCAGACCCAGGCGAGCTGGCTCCTAGTTCAGGGCCTCCCCCCTTTGTCGGGAGGGACCGGGTGGCCACAGCCTGCTGCCCTTGTTAACCTGCTGCGTTCTCTGAAACCCGGGAAGCTGAGAAGTGGCCACAGCACCTTGTCTGAGTCCGCATCTGCCTTCCATTGAGGAGCACTAAGGCTGGCGCCTGGGAAGACAGAGGGAGGAGCAGCTGGGAGGTGGAGACGCCTGCACCTGCCCTGCCAAACTCGTCCTGAGTCCCAGTGCTCCTCTCCAGGCCCTGTCCTGTGACACTTTGCAGAATTTGTCCTCCTGGCAGGTTAGGCTTTTGGGTTAAAGTTTCTATAGGGCGCGTGCGCTTGCCAGGAAGACAGAGAGACAGAAAGCGAGAAATCACCCCCAGGGGGGATGGCCACGCTGCAATCCCTTCTCCATTCTCCTCTCGGGATCTTGGGCACGCACGCACACACGCCCGGCATGAGTTTAAGCCACCAGGTCCAGGACTTGAACCACGGTCGACTACGTGGGAGTCCAGCGACATAGCCATTACACCAACTGCTGGTCCCAATAGTTTCACATTCTCTAACTTTATCAACTAATGAATTGTCTTGTCTTTTTCTTTTTAAGAAACCTTTTATTTGGGAACAATTTCAAACTGAGAGAAGAGTTCTAGTGATAGAATTGGCAGGAAGGCCGCCTGTGAGTCATCTATCCAGGGTTAACTATCAGCATTTATCCTTATTTGCCTTACCCCACGCCCGCGTGTGTATGCATGGGTAGACATGCAGTCATGTGTATACACTACACACACTTTTTTCTTTTTGAAAAGTACCTTATTTATATAATTCAATTTGTTGTTATTTATTTATTTTAATTTGACCAGAAAGAGAGAGAAAGGAAAAGTGAGAAAGCAAGCCACCAGTTCCGGAACTTGAGCTGCGGTTGGCCATGTGGGAGTCCAGCGCCTTAGCCACCTCGCCACCTGCCGGCCCCATGCAGGTGTTTTTTCCTGAACACTGGAGAGCAGGTTTTCTCCATTATGGCGCTTTACCCTGAAGCACGCTGAACCCGTTGGCCATTGCAGAGGGCAGGAAGCGACCCCCATTAGCACCATCTCATTTCCCTCAAGAACACCCGCCCTGTGCCAGGCGCTGCGTTATCAAGGACACAGGAAGCCTGTGGTTAAAGCCAGGCTGGCCCAGGCGGGGGTGAGTTGAGTGTCCCTGCATGGCAGGGTGGAGGTTTTAGTTGGTGGTTCTGGTCCAGGAGTGAAGGCTGAATGCTTGCGCTGGTGTTAGGCTGTGTCTCTCCTGCCCCTTCCCTGGTCCACTTGCCAGGTCTGGCCCATGGGAACTGGTTTGTCCCTTCTCTGCTGGGTACTTCCCGAAGTACTGAATCAGGCTACGTCCTCCTAGCCGTCCCTGCGGGAGATCTGTTGGCCACGCTTCTCCAGTAGCCCTGAACCTATGGCCAGCCTCCACATTTAGGAGCCAGTGGAGAGCAGAGTCCAGGATCCTTCAGTTCACCCTTGCTGTGCTGTAGGGTGGTTCTTCTTCTTCTTTTTTTTTTTTGGAGAGCTTTTTGCTATAGGGTGCGTGCGCTCGCCAGACAGAGAAAGAGAGACAGAAAGCGAGAAATCACCCCCCACGCCACAATCCCTTCTCCTCCATTCTCCTCTCGGGATCTTGGGCACGCATGCACTTGTGCCCGGCGTTTTTTAAGCCACCGGGTCCAGGATGCAAACCGTGGTCGACAACATGGGAGTCCAGCGACATAGCCATTACGCCAACTGCTGGTCCCTGTAAGGTGGTTCTTCACAGCCAGAAGCTCAGGGCTTTGACCAGCCTCTCCTCCTTTCTCAGTCTGCACAGCGGGTGGTAATCCCCGAGAGCCCGATCCCGGGCCAACACTGCACCCAGTAGTCACGCCTGGCTTAGGGTAGAGAGACCATGTTTTTTTGGAGAGGTTTTTGCTATAGGGCGCGTGCGCCCACCAGAAAGACAGAGACAAAGAGACAGAAAGTGAGAAATCACCTCCCCACATCGCAATCCCTTCTCCTCCATTCTCTTGAGATCCTGGGCACGCACGCACATGCGCTCGGCATGAATTTAAGCCAGTGGGTCTGGGACTCGAACCGCGGTCGGCTACATGGGAGTCCAGCGACAGAGCCACTGCACCAACTGCTGGTCCCATATTTTTGGTTTTTGTTTCTTCCATGGGGGAGATAGAGAAGACATGCAGAGCACCCCTAGCAGCGTCCTCACGCCCTATCCGTATTATGGGATGGCTATATTTCAGTTTCTGCCATGGTTACCGGTCGTCTTGGCGTGTTTAGTGAAAGCCAGCTACAGCTCGACCTGCCAGTGTGAGCTGGGCCGTGCGCCTAGCCAGCGTGGCCCCGGTGGGCCTCGGCCTCGGGCCTGTGGTCGGAGCACAGTGGGGCTTGACCTGGAAGGTGGGAAAGGCCAGGCCTCCTTTGCCTCCGAGTGCCTGGGGTGGGTCAGGGCTGCTTTTCTTGTCCGGGTCTGGGGTGGGCGAAGAGGGTGGAGCCCAGAGCCGCACTGCAGGGTCGGCACCTCTGTTCCCTCATTCGGAACACGGACATCACGATGGGACCTCATGGCGCTGTTGTGAGGGCTCCTGGCTTGGGGGCGCAGCAGCGAGCCAGGTGGGAGTTCGGGGTCAGGTCCTCAGAGGGTCCGGACACGCCTTGCACACACCCACGACCCTGGCTGACCGGGGAGGCTGGGGGACCCCAGCACAGGACCCTGTTGGGATGCTTGGTTTTCTCCTCTCTTTCTCTGTGTCTCCCTGTGTCTCTCCATTGAAGAAAATCAGCCTTGAGAAAAGTATGTGCTATGAAGCAAATGCTCGCTCCAGGCTAACCGACCCTGTGGCCCATGGCCGGGCCTCCGGGAGTCTCGGGGCTCTCGAGTCAGTACCGAGGTTGTGTAGCGGGGGCCGGTCTCAGGACAGGGCTCTGTCTGGGGAGGCAGCCCAGGACAGTGGTTTCTGCCTGCGTCTGCCTCCCGGGGAGCTGAATGATCCCAGCCGCTCCAGTGGGATCCGAAGGAATGTGTGAGACTCACCTCCGGCCCCCCAAATCCGCAGAGCCCATCAAACAGGGCTAGGATTGTTCATGCTGTGTCCTCTGGGCCTGGTCGAGTACAGAGTGGAGACTCAGAAATCAGTTATTGAACAAGTGCACAAACGGCTATTTATGTTTGGTCCTAAAGAGCAGGGCTCCCCCAGCCAGACCTTGCAGCTGCGTCTGCCTGGTGCGCGGCGAGGAGGCCGAGCCTGTGGCCGTCCTGCAGGAACGCCTGGTGGGATGGGGGACCGGGTGTGGCATGGCTGCAGAGCCAGCTGCGGGCTGCATGTGGGGAAGCTCACTTCTGTGCCGGGCGAGGAGGTGAGAGCAGGTGACGCTGCTCAACAACATGGGCCTCGGGGGCCTCACCAGCCTGGGGTGGGTGGCATCCGAGGGCTCCTAGAGTGGGGGCTGGAGCCCCCTCTGGGATGGCTGCTGCTTCCTGCGTGGGGGCTGGCCGGCCCTTATTGGCGTGGCATGCAGGCCTTGGCGGGGAGCTGCGTCCCCTGGGCTGCTCAGCGTCCTCAGTGCCCTGCCCTCAGGCCCCGCCCTGTAACCGACTTCCAGCTGGTGTCTGGCAGGCAGCCACCGGTTTGGTTAGCCTGTGGCCCATCTTCCCTCAGCTGTGGGCTGCTACCTGCTGGACGGGACAGGGCTGGGGGCAGAGCCCTGGAGGTGGCTGGGCCGGGGCCCGCAGGGATGCTGCTCTTCCCCTCGCTTCCTGAGTCTCACCTTCTGGGGGCCTTCCTGGAGAGGACTTCTTGGGGCTGGCCAGGGCACCAGATGAGGCATGGAGGCCACAGTAGGGAGTGCTGGTCAGCCTGGGCAGCTCAGCAGGAGACACGAGGCTCCAGGACTGACCATTGGAACCAGGTCTCCTGGCAGGAGGCCCACCCACGCCACTGGCCGCCCCTTCGGTCCCCTGCTCTGCTAGTCTGCCTACAAAGTTCGGTGCGCGGTCTGCCAGGACAGCACCTGGGGGCGGGAGACCCGGCTGGGCAAGGTAGGACGTTGCTTTCGCTCTAGGTGAGCCCTGCCACTTCACCCCCCCGCCCTGTCTACCTGAGGGCTGTCGGCACAGACCTGCCTGGAGAGCCCGGGACATGCTTTTCAAGCCTCCGGGGTTGGGAGAAAGGGAAATCATCCCCCGTCCTCCATTCTCCCGTGATTCTGGGCACGCACGCTCACATGCCTAGCATGATTTTCAGGCTCCCCGCAGTTGGCCATGTGGGGTCCAGTCTTCTCAACCTGTGCCACTTGCTGGCCCCTCAACCTCACTGTTTTTAAAAATCTTTTTACTTTGGGAACATTTCAAATCTACAGAGAAGTCCTGAGAATAGTGCCGTGAACCCCTCCTGTACAGTTCACCTGTCTTTTCCAGTTGGTAACATTCAACCCACCGCGTTTGCAACTCCTCTTTCTCCAGGAGTCTGTCTGCACACACACACGCACGCACGCACTGTAAAGATAGGCTTTTGCCCTGTGTCCTCATCCCGCTGCAGCCTTCCAGCTGGGGATACAGGCACAGGCCCACGCCTGGCTCTTCCAGGATTTTGCCATAGGGCACATGCACCAGCCAGACAGAGAGAAGGAAAGTTGGAAATCGCTCCACGCCGTAGTCCCTTCTACTCCATTCTCCTCTCAGGATCTTGGGCACATATGCACATGTGATCAGCATGATTTTCAAACTGCCAGGTCCGGGACTCAAACTGTGGTCATTCAGTGCCTTAACCACCATGTCACCCCCTGGCTCCCGGGCACGTTTTTTAGATAGGGTTTCTCAGCCCAGCCTTGAGTTTGTGAACATCCTGCCTCAGCCCTGCACGTCATGGGGATTACACTGTACCACTTGTGCAGCCTTCGGGTTGAGCCAGGAATCGAACCTGGGCTTTCCATGTGGTCTCAGCCTATGGAGCACAGTGTCTTAAAAGCTTAAACCAGGGCCAGCAGGTAGTGTAGAGGTTAAGGTGCTGGATTCTCACGTGGCTGACCACAGTTTGAGTCCCAGACCCTGCGACTTGAAAGTCATGCTGGGCATGCGTGCCAAAAATCCCGAGAGGAGAAGGGATTCTGGTGTGACCATCTCCCTTGAGGGGTGACTTCTCACTTTCCTTCTCTCTGTTTCTCTCCAGCAAGTACATGTGCCCTAAGACCAAAAAAAAAAAAAAAAAAAAAAGGCTCAAACCTCGTGGCCGGGCCTACACACACAGGTTTTCTTTCTGACTTCCTCTTTTTAGGTTTTTGCTATAGAGCAGGTGCCCCAGAGAGAGAGACAGAGACAGTGAGAGGGAAAGTGAGAAATCACCCCCAGGGGAGGAGGACCACACCGCGTTCCCTTCTCCATTCTCCCGGCGTTTGGGCGTGCACGCACATACACTTTGTCATTTTCAAGCTGCCAGGTCAGGACTAGGATTGCGGTCTGCCGTGTGGGAGTCCAGCACCTTAACCACTGTGCCACCTTCTGGCCCCACACACCGTGTTTTGCAGAACTATTTGAAACAGTTTGAAGCTGCAGACATCACGATCCTTCGTTTCGAAATCCCTCTGTTTTTATTTCCGAAGAATATAGCCATTCTCCTATGGCCACAGTACAGTTACCAAATTAGGAAGTTGAGCGTGGATGTAACACGGTTACCCATCTCCTCATTCGCCAGTTGTCCGACTCACAACAGGCTCTCCCCCAGTCTAGGCTCCAGCCTGCAGTCCTGTGCTCCATTTGAAATGATGCGTTCAATCTCTTAAAATCTGGAAGAGCTCTCTAGCTTTGTCTCCCATGGCATGGGTTTTTTAAAAGAGTACAAGCCAGTCACCCTATAGAATATCCTTCGTATTGGCTTTATCAGATCGTTCGCCGGTGATAAGGTTGAGTCAGTGCGATTTTGGCAGGAGCGAGAAATGTCTTAGGATGGCGAGTCCTCAGCGCATCCTGTCAGGAGGCACGTGCTGTCCGCTTGTCCCAGGAGGAATGGTGACGGTCACCTTAGCCACGTAGGCAGACAGTGCCCTCTGGATTTCTCTGCTACTGTGTGAAGCGCTTTTTTCCTTCTGTGATCGGCCAGGGCTCAGTGGGGGAGAGAGGCAGCCTTGCCCGGTAGGTTTAAGCGTCCATTGATGCTGCTTTCTTGAATCAGTCCGCCACTGTGATGGGTGCTGAGCGGTGATTGTGCTCCCAGGAGTCTTTCTACTCGTATTCTGGTATTCTGTAAACGAGAGCTTTCCTTCCCTTCCCTTCTTAGTAAGTTTCTTTTCTTTTCTTTTTTTTTTTTTTTTAATTTTTAAAGAATTGTTTGTTTAATATTTTCTTGCTTTAAATTTGACCAAAGAGAGAGGGAAAGTGAGAAAACAACCCACCAGGTCCAGAATGCGAACTGCGATCGTCCATGTGGAGAGGTCCGTCACCTTTACCACCATGCCACTTGGTGACTCAGTGAGTGTGTGTGTGTGTGTGTGTGTGTGTGTGTGTGTGTATTTGTCATAGGGCTCATGTGAGACGGAGGGAATGTGAGAAATCACCCCCAGGGGGAATGGCTGCTGCAGCCCCTTCTCCTCCACTTTCCCCTTGGGGTTTTGAGCACACGTGCACATGCTTCTGGCATGATTTTCAAACTACTAGGTCTGGGACTCGAACTGCAGTGAACCGTGTGGGAGTCCAGCATCTTAACCACCATGTCATCTGCTGGCCCTTCTCTTTTTTTTTGTTTTTTAGATTTTTTTTTGTCATCTGCACTTGCAGAGAGAAAGATGGAAAGTGAGAAATCACCATGCCGCAATCCCTTCCCCTCCATTCTTCTCTCAGGATGTTGTGCACACACGCACATGCACCCAGCACGTGTCTTTCAAGATGCCTGGTCCAGGGCCGGCAGGTGGCATGGTGGTTAAGGCAGCTGACCCACATGGCTGACTAAGGTTCAAGTCCTGAACCTGGCAGTTTGCTTTCTCACTTTCTTCTTTCTCTCTCTGGTCAACTTCAAAATAAAAATAAAATAATGACAATGAATAAAATTAAATAAAAAATAATTATTTTAAAAAACAAAAAGACGCCAGGTCCAGGACTTGAACGCAGAGTTGGCCAGGTGGGATCCAGTGCGTTAACCATCATGCTACCTGTTTGCCCCACCTTCTTTTTTTTTTTTTTTTTTTTTTTTGGAGAGATTTTCACTGTAGGGCGCGTGCGCTCGCCAGACAGACAGAGAGAGACATAGAGACAGAAAGCGAGAAATCACCCCCCAGGGGGGATGGTCACACCGCAGTCCCTTCTCCTCCATTCTCCTCTCGGGATCTTGGGCACGCACGCACACGCGCCCGGCGTGAGTTTTAAGCCACTGAGTCCGGGACACGAACCGCGGTCGACTACGTGGGAGTCCAGCGACATAGCCATTACGCTAACTGCTGGTTCCCTGCCCCACCTTCTAATAGTTAAAAAGAAAGAAAGAAAGAAAAAAGACCTTGGAGGGTACCTGTGTGTGTGTGTGTGTGTGTGTCTGTCTGTCTGTCTCTCATAATTGCCAGAGGGTGTGTGCACTCACCAGAGAGAGTCAAGAGAAAGGAGGAGAGGGAGAAAGCACCTCTCTATGGGGTGTGTCACACCACACAGTCACTTTCCTCTCCATCCTGTGGATTCTGGGATCATGAACGTGCACCCAGCATATTTTTCAAGCTGCAGGGCCAGGATTTGAAACATGGTCAGCTATGCGGACTTGGGCTCCCTTAACCACCAGGCAGCAGGGCCACCCCTGTTGTTTTTTAATACAAATTTTGAAAATTTGTGATAGAGCCACGTGTGCATGCGTGTGAGAGTGAGAGACAGAGCCAAGCGCCTCCCACGGGCCGGTCATCCCAGGTCCCCTTCCTCCAGCCCACGAGGTCCTGGGTACTCGTGTGCTTGCCAGGCGTGTTTCAGATGGACCAGGCTGGGTGTGTAAGCCGTGATCACCATGTGGGTTCTGGCTCTCCCAAGCGGGGCACTCCTACTGCACTGCGGGGCTGGCTCTGTAGGTTCACTTCAGAGGACCCCGAGGGCCAGAAGGTAATTGGCTCACCTGGTGGCGTCACTTAGCTTTTAAGTAGAAGCAAGAACAGGGAACCGAGGATTGTCATCCTGAGCCCCGTGCTTTGCCTCCCGCACCGTGACTCCCAAACCAGATGGAAGAGCCGTGTGGCCAGGGGAGCCAGTGCAGTCGCCATCTGGTGCCTTTGTGCCCACGGAGGCACCTTCCACCGAGCAGAGGCTTTTCCGTGTCACGTTCTCTGGCTCCACCAGCATCTTGTGTAGACACTGACACTGTCACAGCTCTTCTGAGCTTGGCGACCAGCTCAGGCCACTTCTGCCCCCCTCCCTCACCTCACGCCCTGTGGTTGCAATCAAAGGAATGTGTGCTTGTCCAGAGCTTGAGAGGCTTACTCATGATCTGACCTGTGAGTCCCCGCCCGCGGACCTGGAACCACGTAGACGCGCCACCTCCTAAGAAACGTTCATGACAGTAAAGGTGAGAAACATGCTTTCATACAACTGATGTTACAAAAAGAAAATAGAGAATCCTAAAACACTAGAGCATGCACATGGGACCAGCAGGTGCGTAATGGTTACATCACCGGACTCCCACATAGTTGACTGCGATTCTGAGTCCTGGACGCAGAGACTTAAAACTCACGCTGGGTACCTGTGTGTGCGTGCCCAAAAGCCCAAGAGGAGAATGGAAGAGAAGGGATTGCGGTGTGGCTATTCCCCTGAGGGGTGATTTCTTGCTTTCTGTCTCTTTCTCTCTCTCTGGTGTGTACACATGCCCTCTAGCGAAATTCTCTCTCCAGAAAAATTTTTAAAAAAAGAACATGCACACAGAATTTTATAAAATTGTAGCCCTGGGCCAGCCCCATAACTCAGCCCCGATCCCAGATGGTTGACTGCAAATCCTGACCCTGGAGGCATCAAGCCGGGCAGGCGTGTGCATGTATGTGCACCCAGGAACCTGATGGGATGGAGGAAAGGGGGTTGTGGGGTGAGCAGCCGACCGAGGGAGTGCTTCCCCTCTGTCTCTTTCCC
>NW_006159771.1:1140721-1150709 GCF_000334495.1 Tupaia belangeri chinensis
TATGGTACATGCATACGCTCTCTGGCATGAAACACAATTCTCGCTAAATGCCATTGCGTGTTTCCACTTTATAGTTGCAGCGTGAGCTGTGACACCCTTTTTACAGGAAGTGGACGCTCACATTAACCTCCTTTTCCAGATGAAGAGACAGCTCGGGAGACGACGTGACTTGTACAGTCGCATAGCTTGTGAGCAGGGAGCCGGGCTGCGGAGCCCGTGCGGCCTGTGCTCGCTCAGTGACTGCACGGCTGTCGTGGGTGCTTCGTGGTCTTCAGCCCTTCCTCCCTCTGCGTCTCACCTTCCTTCTCCCTTTTCCGCTACTACTTCTTGCCCTGCTCTTCCTGCTTTCCTCCCGCAGCCTCAGCCACCAGTGCCACGGCCCTAACTCCCTGGTCTCACCTGTCCCCTGGCCACCTGCCGTGAATGCCCTTCGGGAAGCCTCACGGCCTGCAGAGCTGGACACATCCCGTCCTGTCTGGCCTGCAGTCCCAGGCTTGGTTCTTAACTGGCGTTGTTATCATCCTCATCAGTACTCCCACCCCCATTCCCAGGTACTTACTATTCTAAAAAGTTTACTGACTGACTTCCTCCATGAGAGAGAGACAGAGGGACGGACACTTCCACTCGGGTCTTGATGCTCTGACCAGCCCCAGCCTGCCAGGATCACAGGCACGCACACGTCTGGCACGGAGGCCTCAGGATACGAACCTGGGATCGTCCACATGTTCATTTCAGAGTGCTGTGGTACTGCTGCGCCGTTGCCTGGCCTCCCTCCCGCCACTTCTGAGCATCGCGCACTCTCCTAAGCCCTGAGTACGCAGTGGCTCAGTTAGCAGTAGTTGTGACTCTTCTTTAGAGCAGGTTTTTGGTGTGTTGAGCACAGCCAGTGGTGTGGCAGTTAAGGTGCTGAATCTTACAGGGCTGACTTCGCCCCATGAGTCCTGGACCTGGTGGCTTAAAAAACACACCAGGCAGGACCAGCAGGTGGTGTGTTGGTTAAGGTGCTGGACTCCTGTGTGGTTGACTAAGGTTCAAGTACCAGACCCAGTAACTTGAAAATCAGTCTGGGTTGGGACCAGCAGTGTAATGGTTACTTTGCTGGACTCCCATGTAGTTGACTGTGGCGCAAGTCCTGGACTCAGTGGCTTGAAACTCACACTGGGCGTGTGTGCCCACGTGCCCAAGGTCCCAAGAGGAGAATGGAGGAGAAAGGATTGTGGCGTGACTGTCACCCCTGGGGGGTGAGTTCTCACTTTTCCGTGTGTCTCTTTCTGTCTCTCTGGCAAGTGCACAGACCCTATAGCAAAAATCTCAACAACAACAAAAAAATCCCGTGGGGCACATGTGTGTACATGCCCCAAATCCCAGAAGAGCATGGCGAAGGGATTGCTGCGTGGCCATCCCCCTAGGGGTGACTTCTTACTTTTCTTCTCACCGTCTCTCTTGTCTATCTGGCAAGTGCACAACACCGTATGGTGAAAATCTCAAAAAAAAGAAAAAAGAAAAAGAAAAAAGATTGAAAAAGAAAACACGCTGGGCACGTGTGCGTGCGTGGCCTGAATCCCGAGAGGATGGAGGAGAAGGGACTGTGATGTGACCATACCCAGTGAGGGTGGTTTCTCACTTTCCCTCTTTCTCACTCTGTTTTCTCTTTCTGGCGAGCATATGTGGCCTGCAGAAAAAAAAAAAAAAAAGAAAAAGAAAAGAAAAACATACTTGCTGTGTTGAATCTGGCTCTCCGTTTAGGTTTTGAAATAAGCATATGACTTGAAGCTTCCAGGCTGTCAGTGTTGTCTTCGCACCTCCTCTAACGAGGCCTGGTGATCAGTGCAGCTCGTGTGTGTGTGTGTGTGTGTGTGTGTGTGTGTGCATGTGTGTGTCTCTCTCTCTCTCTCTCTCGCTGGGCCCAGTGCACACTGAAGGTCGGACCTGAGCAGGCCGGAGCGGGGAGCTGGGCAGAGCCGCCTGTCCTCTGTCCTGGGCTGGGCCTCAGGCTCACTCAGTCTCCTGGCGCATCTCGGATCTCCCATCCACTTTCCTGCAGAAGGTCCTCCGTTCAGATTTAGGACTTCGCCACCCCATTTGGAAAACTGGCCCAGAGAGGGACTTGACGAGTCCATCTCTTATTGTCTAAATGAGGATAGTAATAGAATGAACCTCGGGACCAGCAGATGGAGTAATGGTTACGTTTCTGGACTCTCACATAGGCAACCATGGTTCAAGTCCCGGACCCAGTGGCTCAAAACTCGTGCCATACGTGTGTGTGCACACCCAAAATCCCAACAGGAGAGTGGAGGAGAAGGAATTGTGCATGGCCATCCCCCCTGGGTGGTGATTTCTCACTTTCTGTCTCTCTGTCTCTGTCTCTCTAGCAAGTGCATGCGCCCTATAGCAAAAAATCTCTCTCTTTAAAAAAAAAAAATCAACCTCAGAGTATTGTTGACTGGATCCAGGGAAATAAGGTTCAGTTTGGTTTCTATTTTAGTTTTAATACAAACAACATAAAATACACTAGCCTACCAGCTTTAAGTTCAGGAGTGTTAACTTAACCTCGTTATGCAGTGGTTCTCTAGAATGTTTTCATCTTGCAAAATTAAAACTCAATACCCATTGGACAACCGCCCCTTTCTCCCCTCCCCACCCTCCCACCGTTCCGCTTCCTGTTTCTGAGGCTTCCACTACTTGAGGTGCCTTGTAGGTGGGAACACACAGTACTTGCCTTTATGTGCCTGGCCCGTTTCACCTAGCATGACGTCCTCAAGGTCCTCTGTGTCGTAGCGGGAGTCAGAAGGTCTTTCCTTTGACAGCTGAGTGACACCCCGCCGTGTGTGCATCACACGTGCTTTGTCTGCACACTCACCCGTGGACACCTGGGTTGTTGCTTCCTCTTGGCCACTGCCAATAATGCTGCTGCGAACCTGCTCTCTGCTGCTCCCTCTTGGCCACTGCAAACAATGCTGCTGCAAACCCGCTCTCAGTCCTTTGGACTTTGCGCCCGCAGTGGGGTTGCTGGGCCATACGGTGATTCCATGTTTACGTTTCTGGGGAACCTCTGCACTGTTTTCCATAATGACTGCATCATTTTACATTCCCACCAACAGTGCACAATTTCTCTACATCCTCGCTGACACTTATTTGTTTATTTTATTTTAATTTGACCAGAGAAGGACACAGTGAGAGAGAGAACGTGAGAAGGCAAGCCATGGAGGTCTGGGACTTGAGCCACAGCCGGCCATGTGGGAGTCCAGCGCCCTTAACCACCACGCCACCGGCTGGCCCCTGCCAACACTTACTTTTATTTTTTCACAGCGGTGGTCCTAACAGCCATGAGGTGGTATCTCGTTGTGGTTTTGACTTGCATTTCCCTGATGACTGAGGATTTTTTTTTTTTTTTGAGATTTTTTTTTTTAAGGGTTTTTTGCCATAGGGTGTGTGTGCTTGCCAGAAAGACAGAGAGCAAGAAATCACCCCCCTGGGGGGATGGCCACGCTGCAATCCCTTCTCCTCCATTCTCCTCTCAGGATCTTGGGCACGCACGCACATGCGCCCAGTGTGAGTTTAAGCCAACAGGTCCAGGACTCGAACCGTGGTCAACTACATGGGAGTCCAACAATGTAATCATAATGCCACCTGCTGGTCCCAGAGTTAGGATCTCATGTTGTATCCTCTGCACCAGCTTCCCAGCCCACCAAGTTGGTCCAGGCTCTAAATCCTGCCTCCCATTTGTCTCCAGACTTGGCAAGATGTCTTTCCACCACTATGGCTGGGCCTGGGGGTCTTTTTTTTTTTTTTTTTTTTTTTGGAGAGGTTTTTGCTATAGGGTGCATACACTCAATGAGAGACAGTGAGAAATCACACCCCCCCCACCCCAGGGGGATGGCCATGCCACAATTCTTTTTTTGAGGGGTGGGGAGAGGTTTTTGCTATAGGGTGCATGTGCTTGCCAGACAGACAGAGAGACAGAAAGCGAGAAATCACCCTCCAGGGAGATGGCCACGCCACAATCCCTTCTCCTCCATTCTCCTCTTGGGATCTTGGGCATGCACGCACACGTGCCCGGCGTGAGTTTTAAGCCACCGCGTCCAGGACTCGAACCGTGGTCGACTGTGTGGGAGTCCAGCAACATAGCCATTACACTAACTGCTGGTCCCATGCTACAATTCTTGTTCTCCATTCTCCTCTTGGGATTTTGGGCATGAATGTATATATGCCCAGTGTGAATATATATATTTTTTGGGGGGGAGAGATTTTCACTATAGGGCGCGTGCGCTCGCCAGACAGACAGAGAGAGACATAGAGAGAGAAAGCAAGAAATCACCCCCCAGGGGGTGTGGCCATGCCGCAGTCCCTTCTCCTCCGTTCTCCTCTTGGGATCTTGGGCACTCATGCACACGCACATGACGTGAGTCTTATGCCACCGGGTCCAGGACGCAAACCACGGTCGACTACGTGGGACTCCAGCAACATAGCCATTACGCTAACTGCTGGTTCCCCAGTGTGAATATTTTTAAGCCACCAGGTCTGGGGACTTGAACCATGGTCAACTATGTGGGAGTCCAACAACGTAACCATTACACCATCTCTGTTGTCCCTCCTTTCTGTGTGTGTTCACCAGAGAGAGGAAGAAAGCTCCCCTTCTTCCCCAGTGGAGGATGGTCAAGGCTGCAGTCCCCTCTCCTCCATCTTTCTCGTCCCACACACGTGCCTGGTATGTTTCTCAAGCCACTAGTCTGGGACTTGAACTGTGTGATTGGCCATGTGGGATCTGGCTGCCTCAACCCCAGGCCACTTAGCTGGCCTGAGGTTCCTTTTTTGATAGGTAATGTGTGCTTGTTCCAGCATTACTTGTTGCATTTCTCCCCTGAATTGTCTTTGCCCCTCTATTTAAAAAAAAAAAAAAAAAGAAAAAAAAAGAAAGAAACCCATCGATCGCATTTGCTGTGGGTCTGTTTCTGGAACCTGTATTCTGTTCCATTGATCTGTGCATCTCGACTGAGGTTTAGATCAAAGACGTTTTTTATTTATTTATTTATTTTTTTGGGGAGAGATTTTCACTGTAGGGCGCGTGCGCTCGCCAGACAGAGAGAGACATAGAGACAGAAAGCGAGAAATCACCCCCCCAGGGGGGATGGTCACGCCTCAATCCCTTCTCCTCCATTCTCCTCTCGGGATCTTGGGCACGCACACACACGCACCCGGCGTGAGTTTTAAGCCACCGGGTCCGGGACACGAACCGCGGTTGACTACGTGGGAGTCCAGCGACATAGCCATTACGCTAACTGCTGGTTCCCAAAGACGTTTTTAATTTTGAAGTCCAAGTTATCAGTCTTTCCTTTTAAGGTAGTGCGTTCTGTTTCTCCCTCCCGTAAGGTTACAGAGATCATCTGGCTCCCTCCTAGTATCGGCTGGGGGTGGGGTGGGCAGACACTTTGGACTGCTTATTCTTTTCACCTCTGTCCAGCGTGGTATCTGGTGCCAGGAGACACAGGCTCTGCTCACGATGGAGCAGATGGGCTGTCCTAGGGTTTATCGTAGTGCATCCCAAGCTCTCCACGTACTGCTTGGCACACGCAGAATGAGCATTCAGGAAGCTTCTCTGACTACGGCTATTCCTCTCAAGATGAACTTGCTATACTGCACCGTGGCTGTGATCGAATGTGGTGTGGGTGGTTCGGCTCAGAAGTGGGTGAGGTGCTGCTCAAGACAAACCAGATTCCATATGACGATTGCAGTTCGAATCCCAGCCCAGTCTGTTAGAAACACTCCAGGCACGTGTGCAAGCGCCCGAGAGCCAATGGGCAGGAGGATTGGAGGAAAGGGGTCCTGGTGTGGCCAGAGCCTGCGGAGGGCGATTTTTTTTTCTCCCTTTCTCATATGCATATATGCTCTATCATGAATAAAGATTTTTCATGGTCTGGAGGGTGACACATTTAAAAAACTTATTTATGTCATTTTATTTGTTCTTAGTTTTTAATTTGAGTAGAGAGAAAGAGTGGGAGGAATGGAAAGTGAGAAAGCAAGCTATCAGGTCCAGGTCTAGGACTCGAACCATGTTTGGCCATGTCGGAGTTCAGTGCCTTAACCATCATGCCACCTGCTGGGCTCAAGAGCTATACGTTCATTGATGATGCAGCTCTGGTGCTGGGCTCTAGTGGGCGGCTCCTGCAGCATCCCTATATGCACCAAGGCACGTCCCATGTGCCTGAGACCCAGGCCAGCTGGGGGTGGATCGTGGCATGGGGACCCTGTGGAAGTGTCAGCGTCTATCTCTTACTCTCTCTCTACCCCCCAACTCTCTCTTGGAAAAAAGAAAAACTTTTAAAAATGGTGTGAGTGTGGGGGAGACTGCTGGTTGATGTTACATGAGACGCAGGGTAGCCATTCTCCAGACCTGGTCTTACTGCTGAGGATTGAGGCTCCCTCACTGCACCCAGCCCCCAGAAAATGTAGACACGTTGCAGGTTGGTCTTCTTTTCTAGAGAGTGTCATCATTTAATGGCTATGGTAAGCCTGCCTCTCTGTCTTTTGTCACACCCTATTTCTTAGGGCTCCTTTCTTTGGGGATACCTTGTTTGTTTGTTTGTTTTAAGAGTTATTTACTTTTATTCATTTTTTTATTTTTTTAACTTGACCAGAGAGATACACAGAGAAAGAGAGAAAGAGGGAAAGTGAGAAAGCAAGCCACCAGGTCCAGGACTCAAACCATGGTCAGCCATGTGGGAGTGTCCAGCGCCTTAACCACCATGCCACCTGCTGGCCCCCAGGGATACCTTGTTTTAAGTAGGGCTATCTTCCTTGGAGGCACCAAGGCAGGGCAGGGCAGGGCTGATGAGCCAGTGTCCTGGTGTCCAGCATCTGTAGATAAAGTCCAGCGACACCACTCAGCCCCGGACCGATGAGAAGTCAGCATAGGCCTGGCCTCGCTCTCCTCTGGCACGGCCCTGTCCGGTCAGCCTTATGACCCGTGAGTCTCCGGGGCGGAGTGGCTGGTGCTCTCCCGCTTGGCTGTCTTAACCCTGTCCACTGTCACTGCAGAGCTGGCCGTGTGCCTGCCCTCGCTGGGCCTCTGGTGACGGGAGCAGGGTTCTGTGGTCCACACGGAGCTGGGACGGAGTACAGGGCCCACCTGCCCCTGGGGCTGTTGGGAATGGGTTTGGTGGTCACAGTGTCGGGCGCGGCTGCCACTTAGGAAGACGTATGGAAGAAGTCGACAGGAGTGTTGACGAGTTTAAAATATTTTGGTACATCCCTGGCCCTGTGCCAGACCAGTGTCTCCAGGTCCCTCCATGGAGGCTCCGTTTAAAAATCTTATTTATTTTTGTCTCTGTCCTCTCTCACAATGAAGGAGATAGGTCAGAACTGGAAGTTTGGACCCAGCACAGGCCCTGGAGGGGCAGCTCTGCTGGCTTTGGGGATGGGGTTTGGGTGCAGGAGCCTGGACCGTGGTTCCCAGAGCCTGCTTCCGATGCCTCGCCGTGAGCCCCTCGGGATGCTGGGCGGGGCTCAGCCCTTCTGTGATGGGAGATGGGCGTCCTAGTAGATAGGGTGGAGGCCAGCCCGTGGTGTGGTGGTAAAGGCCGCTGGCTCCCACGGGATGACTGCAAGGTTCAAGTTCTGGACCCGGCAGTTTGAAAACGTGCCAGGTGCATGTGCCTGGGGAATGGAGAGGGGAGGCACCCAGCCTGGCCGTCACCCCGGGGGTGCTCTCTCTCTCTCTCTTGTTTTTTAGAGATTTTTGCTATAGGGCATGCACTTGATAGAGAGGCGGAAAATGAGAAATCACTCTCCAGCCGTGTGACCATGCTGCCATCCCTTCTTTCCTCTCCTCCTGGGATTCTGGGCACACACGCGCACGCGCACACGCGCCCAACGCACCCAGCGTCAGTTTCAAGCTGCCGGGTCTGGGTCTCCAACCACATTTGACCACGTGGGAATCCAGCGCCTTAACCACTGCACTCCCTGCTGGCCCCGCTTTCTCACTTTCTGTCTCCAGTGAGCACACATGCCCTATACCAGATTAAAATCTATCAATCAATCAGTCAGTCAGTCATCGGCCCGCCTTGAGGGTCGCCAGTGAGACGACTCCTGCTCCTGCATTTCCCTATGAGCTCTGGGCCCTGGTGACCGTGTCTGAGTCAGGGCCAGCACTGCTCCGAGTGAGTGTCTCAGACTGGAATGAGATGCAGCGTCCTCGGTGCTGTACCCGGTGGCTGCCAGGACAGAGGCCGCCTGGCTTCTGGGTGAGGCCCGCTGCAGGCCAAGCTGGGCACAGCTCTGCTCCTGTGCTCCCTCCGCCCACGTGGGTCCCCTGAACGTCCGCCTCTGCAGAGACCTGGAATCGTTCCTAGGGACGGCCGTGTGAGAGCCCGCTACCACGCACGCTCGAGCAGGCTTCTCCTCGGGGCGTCCTGCCGGCCCGGACATCTGCAGGGCAGGGCCCGTGTTCTAGTCCATTTTTCTGCTCATAACGGGAAACGCCTGGAACTGGATGAATTACCAAAACAGGGGCTTATGTAGCTTCCTGTTGGAGGTCCAAAGTCCAGGGGCCATTTGTGGTGGGGACTCGTGGGGTCCTGACCAGAGGACAGAGCAGAACGACTGTGTCCCTCCCTGTGTCTGTGTTCTGGTCTCCTTTCTCTTTTATTTCTTCTTTTTATTTCATAACTTTTTTCAGAGGAGAGATTTCTGCTGTTGGGCTTGTGTGCTCATGAGAGACAGAGAGAGACAAAGTGAGAGATCACCCCCACTCCGGGGATGGTCACACTGCAGTCCCTCCTCTGTTCTTCTCTCAGGCTTTTCGGCACGCACACACATGTGCCTGGGTGTGAGTTTGAAGGTGCTGAGTCTGGGACTCGACCCACAGTTCGCCACTGGGAGTCCAGCTCCTTAACTGCTGCACCACCTGCTGGCCCCCATTATTTCATAATTTCTTAAAAACATAAAACACGGCCTGACTTGGCACGTTGCCCTTGCGCAGGGCCCTGCCGTCTGCCCTGTGTGTTCGTTTAGTGCCTGCGCGGCTGAGCGAGCTGCCCTCCTCCTCAGAAACTCCCCGGAGCAGGAACCAGCCACAGGCCTGCCCTAGCATGCGATCCCCCAAGGGCCCACCCTCAGAACCGGATTACAGCTGGGAATTTGGGGTACACAGACCACAACACGCTGATGGAGCGAAGCCCCACGAGGCGTAGTAGGCGTTGCGAGGTCGGGGCTGAGGCCCCCGGTTTTGTGATGTTGCCCCCAGGAAGCTGCAGGTGCAGAGCAGTTACAGCAGGGGCTGGGGAAGGCTGCAGGTGGCCGTTGGCCTGTGATAGGGCAAGCAGCAAGCAGAGCCCTCCCTAGAGAAGGCGGGGAGTTGATTCCAGAGTGCGCTGCTAGGCCGGGCGAGTGGCCGTGGGCTGGGGTGTGGGTAGGTGGGCTCGGAGCTGCTGCAGCCCTCAGGTGGGATTTTAGACTCCTTCAGTGTGTGCCTGTGGGCACGCGCTCCTGCTAGCACTCTCTCCTATTTGCTCTCTGTGGGCAGAAGTCGAGAAATCCATTCCACACTGTCCAGAGCACGTACTGCGTTTCACACGGTACCTCGAGACAGCTCAGTTTACATCATTTAAAAGGCCGCGGCCTCCTGACCAAGAGGAAATGGAAGCCAAAGGATCTGTATTGCACGGACCGCTGCATTTCTGTGGGGCGTGGGGTCTCCAGTTCCCGCACACCGCATCATCTACAGCAGGGCGTCTGTCCACGTGTGCCCAGGGTCTCCGCGAGGCCCAGGCAGTTTGCATAATGCCGCGGTGTCATTTTGAACCTCTCCCAATCTCTCATAAGGGCCCAGTGGCACTTTCAGACTGCAGTGACATCGTTGCTCTGAGGGCTAATGACATATGGGCTTGAGAGTCTTACACTTTGTTTCGTAAGGATTTTTTTTTTGGAGGGGGTGACAAAGTACAGTTTACCATTTTAACCTTTTTTTTTTTTTTTTTTAAGGGTTTTTTTC
>NW_006159771.1:1151083-1189647 GCF_000334495.1 Tupaia belangeri chinensis
TGAGCATGCACACACGTGTGCCAAGTAAAATTTTCAAGCCTCTGGGTCTGGGACTCAAACTGCAGTTAACTACGTGGAGGTGCAGGGACGTAACCACTATGCCATCTGCTGGTCCCGATATTATTATTATTAATTCGTGTGCTCGCCAGAGAGAGAAAGTGAAAGAGCTGCCTGCCAGGCCTGAGACTCGAACCGTGGTAGGCTTAACCACCACGCCACCTGCTTGCCCACATGCCAGCCACTTTTAAGTGTGCAGCTCAGTGGTATTAAGTACATTCCCAGTGTCATGCAGTCGCCACTACCCATTTTCAGAACTCGTTTTCCTCGTCCTAGAAACGACTGTGTCCCCATTAAATCCTAACTGCCCATCCTCCCCTTCCCCAGCTCCTGGCAACCACTAATCTCTGTCCCCACGGGGTTGCCTCTTCCGGGCACACAAATGGGATCACACTGTGTGGTCCTTCGTGATTACCTTTTTTCACTTAGCTTAATGTTTTTGTTTGTTTGTTTGTTTGTTTTTTTGAGAGGTTTTCACTATAGGGCGCGTGCGCTCACCAGACAGACAGAGAGAGACAGAGAGACAGAAAGCGAGAAATCACCCCCCAGGGGGGATGGTCACCTGCAATCCCTTCTCCTCCATTCTCCTCTCGGGATCTTGGGCACGCACGCACGCACACGCGCCCAGTGTGAGTTTTAAGCCACCGGGTCCGGGATGCGAACCGCGGTCGACTACATGGGGGTCCAGTGACATAGCCATTACGCTAACTGCTGGCTCCCTTAGCTTAATGTTTTAAGGTCTGTTTTGTAGCACATGCAAGTATTCCATTTTTCTATCGGCAGATATTCTCTTTGATTGGGTATACCCCATTTTATTTATCCATTCTTCAGTTGGTAGACATTTGGAGTGTTCTTTTTTTTTTTTTTTTTGAGAGACAGGTTTTTGCTACAGGATGTGTGTGCTCCCCAGAGAGACAGAAAGCGAGAAATCACCCCCCGGGGGGATGGCCACGCCCCAATCCCTTCTCCTCCATTCTGCTCTCGGGATCTTGGGCACGCACGCACACACGCCCAGCGTGAGGTTTAAGCCGCTGCATCTGAGACTTGAACCACAGTCGACTACATGCACACGTGTCCTGTGGGAAGGCAAAACAAAAACATTCTCAGTTTGAAGAATGGCCCATAGCGTAGCAGTTAAGGGAGCTGGATTTCACGTGGCTGGCTGTGGTTCGAGTCCTGAACCTGATAGTTTGAAAAACATGCTAGGAAAGTCGTGTCTGGGCCCTAAGTCCTGATGGGATAGGGAAATGGAAGAGAAGGGACCCCACCCATTGGAGAGAGCTTCCTCCCTCTCCTCTCTCTGCCTCTGTCTCTCACTTTGGTGAGTGTACATGCCCTCCGGCAAGTAAATCAATTTCTCATTTTTAATTTCTGGTGAAGTAAGTATTGATAGATATAATTCACATAAACAAAAGGTCTTTGAGGTCCTTGGTAGTTTTTTCTTTTTTTTTTTTTTGCCATAGGGCACATGCCCTCACTAGAAAGAAGAGAAACAGATTTAGAGAGAGGAAAATGGAAATAACCCCTCGGGGTTGGCCACACCACGGTCCCTTCTCCTCTTGGAATTTCGGGCATGCATGCACATGTACCCAGCGTGATTTTGAAGCCGCTGAGTCTAAGACTTGAACCACAATTGGTCATGTGAGAGTCCAGCACCTTAACCATTAAACCTGCTGGTCCCTTAGTTTTCTTAATTTTTCTTCTCCTTCTTAAACTGTTTTGGCTATAGGATGTATGTGCTAACTGGAGAGAGACAGAAAGTGAGAGATCACCCCCTTGGGCGGATGGCCCCACAGCAGTCCCCTCTCCGTTCTCCTCCTGGAATTCGGGCATGCACCAGGCTCAGTTTTTAAGCTACTGGGTCTGAGGCTTGAACCGCACAGTCGGCCATGTGCACATGAGTGAAAGGGGGAGGAGTGCCCTCCATGGGGCGTGGCTGTGCTGTGGTCCCCTTCCCCAGCCCGCCAGATCCCGGGCACTTGCCCCGTGCCCGGTGTGTCTCAGGTGAGCCTGGCCAGGGGTTCTGAGTGCAGCCAGCAAGTGGAACGCGGCTTCTCTTACGTCCTGAGCCACCAGGGGCCTCGGTCATCTTCAGTGAGTGAAGGAGGTTGGGGATGAAGTTTGAAGCCTGCCAGTGCAGTGGAAGTGAGTTCTTTGGATTCTGTGGCCTGGCACTTGCTCGATCGTTTCATTAGGTGTGACCAGACCAGTCCACCGGCCAGGAAGAGCTGGCCTGTCTCTCCCACGCTCCACCAAGGAGATAGTCGTCAGCAGGAGGCCCAGGACCCGGCCTTGGCAAAGCCGGCACTGGGAAGCAGAGTGACTGTTTTTGAGCAACTTTGTGTGAGGCAGGAACTGTGGCCGCTCTACCGAGGGCCGGGGAGGATATTGAGAAAGAGGGGGCAAGAAATGTCGGTAAGCAGCTGGAGCGATGCCAGGTGGCCCCACCGAGTCCCCACCGGGTACGCTCTGGGGGGCGTGGCCCTGCCCAGTCCTGGAGTTCACCTGCCCGGTTCCCCACCACAGCCCTGGCCGGGAGGTGCTTCATGAATGCTTAAAGGCATGATTCCCATGTCAGCGGGTGACTGCCATGTTGAGTTTTTTCCAGAACAGCTCCCCACTGCAGCGGGTCAGGACGGGGGCGGTGCGGCACTCTGTTACCCACTGCAGCGTGCCGGGTCTCAGTGCCGTGCAGGTTAGCACACAGGGCCTCCCCGCGCCCGTGCCCGAGGTGCCTGTAACGCGGGGTGTGGGGCAGGGATGAAGCTCAGTCCCTGAGCTCATGTAGCTGGAACAGGGTTTGGCAAACGACACAGTGGCTGGCCACTCCCTGTGTTTAACCATCAAGCTTCGTTGGAACACCTCTGCCCAAGGAGTCGCCACGCAGCAGAGCTGAGTCAGCGGGCCGGGTAGTACGACCTGCACGCTGCAGTGTTTGCTGCCTGGCCTTTTAGGAGAAGCCTGCCAGGGCCAAGTGGGCACCGTGGTAACGCAACTGGGCCCCCATGGGAAGGTCCTGGGCCCTGTCCCGGAACCTCGCTGAGCACGTGCCCGCACCCACCACCCAGCTTCACAGCATGAAGACCATGGGTCGTGCCTGCCTCTCCATCCCTCCCTCCTCTTTCCTTTCTCTCTCTCTGTCTGTCTCTCAGAGAAGAAAAACTTTTTCTAAAAAGGAGAGAAAAGCTGTGCTTATTATTTTTTTTAAAAAGAACTCTTTTATATTACTTTATTTGCTTACATATTTATTTAAATTTGACCAGAGAGGGACAGAGTGAGAGAGAGATAAGGACAGTGAGAAGACAAGCTGCCAGGTCTGGGACGCGAACCATGGTTGGCCATAGGGGAGCGCAGCGCCCTTAACCACCACGCCACCTGCCGGCCCTGAGGAAAGCTGCGCTCGCTCTCTAAGAGACAGGTGTGTCAGTGGCTATGAAGAAAGGAGGGGTCAGGGCAGAGCTGCCCACAGCACTGGGCCCAGACCCAGTGAGGGGAGGTTCAGAAGGTTCTGGAAGGCGTGTCCTGCGCCTGGGCAGGGAGATGCCATAGCTGAGGCCCGCAGCGGGAAGGCGGGGGCATGCAGGGGTAGCAGACAAGCATTCTGCTGACAGCTTTTGTTTTCTTTCTCTTGAGAGAGATTTTCGCTGAGAAATCACCCGCCTGGGGGGATGGCCACACTACAGTCCCTTCTCCATTCTCTTCTCGGATTTGGGGCACGCACGCACACGCACCCGGTGCATTTCAAGTCACCAGGTCGGGTACTCACACCCTGGTCGACCATGCCGGAGTTCAGAGACGTAACCATTATGCCATCTGCTGGTCCCATTTCCCCCCTTCTTTTGATAGCTGTTTTTAAAAAGTCTTTGAGAAGAGTAGGAAGAAATGGTCAGGGAGTCTCTGGGAGCGGACGTCGGCACATGCGTCTGGGTGCAGGCGAGGTGGGAGGAGGGAGGGACTCGGAGGCACGTCTCTGAACCCAGAGGAAACTCGGCCGTGCTTGGGTCCTGGGGGTGCCGGGGGGGGGGGGTGGCCGCCTTCCTTCAGGGTCTCAGGAACCGGCTTTGCCCCAGAGCGCACGTTCCTGAAGTGGTTTCAGTTACTTCACAGTCCGAGGTTGGCCCAGCTAGAGGTAGGTGGCCATCCCAGGAGCAGTCAGGTGTGCCCTGGCTCCTGCCCCGGGGCGGGGGTGAGAGCTGGCAGGCCAAGCCTGGCTTTTCCAGGCGAGGAAGCAGGTCAGGCAGGTAGTGTGATCTTAGCCAGTTAGGGCTGGTCTGCACTTCCAGGCAAGTCTAGTCCCAGAACACAGGTGCCTGGATTTTTAACCTCATGCTCAGTGTGTTTTTACCTTAGAATTATTGCCAGGCTATTAAAACCAAAACCTGTGTGTTTTTAATTTTGTTTTGTTTTATTTTGGGAAGAGGTTTTTCTATTAGGCACGTGCGCTCACTAGGAAGACAGAGACAGCTTTTTGTCTAGAAAGCAAGAAATCACCCCCCCCCCCGGGGGGATGGCCACACCGCAATCCTTTCTCCCCCATTCTCCTCTCGGGATCTTGGGCACACACACGCGCCCTGAGTGAGTTTGAGCCACTGGGTCTGGGACTCGAACCATGGTCGACTACATGGGAGTCCAGCAACATAGCCATTACGCTAACTACTGGTCCCCCAATGGTAAGTTTTTAAACAGCCTCATTGAGGTATAACTGACACACACATATATACATATATTTATTTGGAGTAGGTGAAAGTGCCTTTTGTGTTTTTTTGCTTTTGGGTGTGTGCTTGCTAGAGAGAGGCAGAGAGAGAGATCTAGAGAGAGAAGGTGAGAAATCACACCCTAGGGAGGATGGCCACACCACAGGCCCTTCTCCTCCGTGGGTACACACACACGTGTGCCTGCCTGGTGTGATTTTCAAGTTACTGGGTCCAGGATTCGAACTGCGAATTTGATATGTGAAGTCCAGCCTTCTTAACCTCCATGCTACCTGCTGGCCTTGTATTTTTAAATTGAAATACCAACAGGTTGTTACATTATTTTCTAAAACAATAGAAGAAAAAAAAAAACACAAAATGAGTAGGTTAAGTCCCAAAGTAATGCATTTAAAGGTGACAGGGTTAGAAATTAAAAAGCAGGTCCTCGGGTCCAGTTCGGGAGCCCTGCTCCATGCAGGCCTGTCACCACCAGTGGTGCTGGAACTCCTTGACTCCAGGAGGCTGGAAGACACCCTAATAACCCCACCCAGAACATTTACTTCAGGGAGCCTTTTTCTGGTTTCCAGCTCATGAAGAAAGATAATATTTTGTTAATTCTGTTTTGGAAAACTTTCCCCAAGTTGCTGTATTTATATGCCAGCTTTTTAAAAGGTCACCACAGTTAACTGGATAATCAGCTAGGCTGGAAGGCTTTCCAGAAAGAGGAGCAGGCCCAATGCCACTTTTCTTGTTATTTTTTAAATCATTATTTTATTTAACTTAATTTAGTTTGACTACAGAGGAGGGACAGAAGGAGAGAGAGAGAGAAATCAAGTCGCGGAGTCCAGGACTTGAACTGCAGTCGGCCTTAACCACTGTGCCACCTGCTGACCCCAACCACTTTTCTTTTCTTTTTTGAGAGGTTTTTGCTATAGGGCACGTGTGCTTGCCAGACAGACAGAGACAGACAGAAAATGAGAAGTCACCCCCCAGGGGGTATGTCCACGCCACAATCCCTTCTCCTCCATTCTCCTCTCAGGATCTTGGGCACGCATGCACATGCGCCCGGCATGAGTTTAAGCCACCAGGTCCGGGACTCGAACCGCGGTTGGCTACGTGGGAGTCCAGCCACATAGCCATTACGCTAACTGCTGGTCCCTCAACTTTTCTGTAGAGAACTCACAGTTCAGTTTTATTCACAACAAAGGAGAAAAAAGAGAAAACTGCGGGCCACACTAGAAGATTCAGCCGTGGGTCTGGAACCCGCACAGATCACACATGCAGTGAGGACGGTGTTCTGATGCTGCTGAGGGCTCCGCCTCTGTGCTGTTTGTTGACTTTTTTTCTTTTTCCCATTTATTTATTTTTACATTTTTCCACAAACATTTACTTTACATATCAAAAAATTTTTGCTCATATGCCATAGTTTGTTGATTTTTTTAAAAAGAATTATTTTATTGGGACCAGCAGTTAGCATAATGGCTATGTCTCTGGACTCCCACGTAGTCGACCACAGTTCGAGTCTCGGACCCGATGGCTTAAAATTCACGCCGGGCACGTGTGCATGCATGCCCAAGATCCCAAGAGGAGAACGGAGAAGGGATTTCGGCATGGCAATCCCCCCTTGGGGGTGATTTCTCACTTTCTGTCTGTCTGTCTCTGTCTGGTGAACGCATGTGCCCCATAGCAAAAAAAAAACAAAGAAAGAATGAAAAGAATTATTTAACCTTATTTATACATTTACTTATTTCCGTTTGACCAGAGATGGACACAGAGAGAGAAAGTGAGAAAGCAAGCCACCAGGTCTGGGACTCGAACTCCCATATGGAGTCAGCCTTAACCACCACGCCACCTGCTGGCCCATTTGTCGACACTAACAGCCGCACACCGCAGGGCGACGAGCACGTGGAGCAGCCCTCGGTGTCGCCAGGCACAGCCCCTCACCCTCCACGGCTGCTCCGTGTACCGGGCTTCCTCCCCGCAGGGAGTCAGTTGCCGATGAGGGTCTCGGTGTCTCCTCGGCCGTTGCCCTTGGCTTGCGGGCTGCGGTCTCACATGGAGCATTGAGCAAACCTTGGATGCCCATGTTCTCTGCCGCCAGGACAGGTTCAAAAAGTGCTCCCTGGTCAACCTGCGGGGAGTCTCGGTCCCCAACAGGAGTGCCACGTGCCGGCCCTTCTCTGCTCTCGTCCTCCTCTGGGGGAGGTCGGCCCGAGGTCAGCACAGCACTCAGTGACTTCTAAATATGGCCGCGTGAACACTTGGGAGAGGAACCGGGTCGCCTCCTCCTTCGTGGTCCATTCCCAGATGTCCCGACGGCCTGGACAGTCACAGGTGGTCAGTTTCCATGCCACCCTCGGGTCTCTCCCTGTCGGCGCTGCAGCTGGATTGCAGGCAGGGCGTTCGGGCTCTTAGAGACGGCTCGCCGGAGGCTGGGGAGAGTGGGGCAGCATCAGCGGACAGGAGAATGGTGGCAGAATGTATTTAAAGTACGTAATTGAGGGGCCAGTAGGTGGCATGGAGGTCAAGGCACTGGATTCCCACATGGCCAGCTGTGTTTCGAATCCTGGATCTGGCAGCTTGAAAATCAGGCCGGGCACACGTGTGTGTATGCAAAAGGTCCCAAGAGAATAATGGAAGAGAAGGGATTGCAGCATGGCCATCCCCCCTGGGGGCGATTTCTCTTTGTCTCTGGCAAGCACACACAGTTTATGGCAAAAATGAAAAAGGCGAGAAATTCAAGAACTTTTGATCCATAAGGGAATTCAAAAAGTTCATGGAAAGGTAGAATGAAAGTGTAAGTTTATTGTTAAATTTTTGTTTATTTATTTTAGGTTTTTGCTATAGAGCGCATGCCCTCATTAGAGACAATGAGAGGGCAAGTGAGAAGTCACTCACCAGGGGTTTGGCCACGCGGTAATCCCTTCTCCTCCATTATCCTCCTGGGATTCAGGGCAGGTCCGCACACATGCCCGGTGTGTGCAGAGCGGGTTTTCCCAGCACGAATGCAGCACCTATCAATCAAATCAAAGATGTTAGCATACCTCTTATCATCAGCAGATCACTTTTCACTTTTGTGTCTATTAATTTTTTTCCTTGACCCCCCCCCTTTCCCTTCACCCTCAATAGTCACCTTTTTAAGAAGCCACTTGTTTTCAGGGGGCCCAGCAGTTAGCGTAATGGCTATGTCGCTGGACTCCCATGTAGTCGACCACGGTTCGAGTCCCGGACCCGGTGGCTTGAACTCACGCCGGGCGCGTGTGCGTGCGTGCCCAAGATCCTGAGAGGAGAATGGAGGAGAAGGGATTGCGGCGTAGCCATCCCCCCCGGGGGGTGATTTCTCGTTTTCTGTCTCTCTGTCTCTCTCTGTCTGTCTGGCTAGCTAGCCCCCCCTAAAGAAAAACCCTCTCAAAAAAAAAAAAAAAAAGAAAAGCCAATTGTTTTCCAAAGTAGTTGCATCATCTTACAGTGTCACTAGCAATGCGGGGTGTTCCAGTGGCTTCCAGTTCCTGCCAACCCTCCTGTTTAATTTCAGCCTCACTAATGGTTATGCAATGATCCCTCTCTGTGGTCTGCGTTTCCTAATGACTGACGGTGTTGCACAGCTTTTTGTGTGCGTGTTTACCTTCTGTCTGTCTCCTTTGCTTAATTACGTTCATCCAACTCTTTTGCCCATTTCGGGTTACTTGTTTCTCAGATTGTTGAAAATTGACAGCACTTTATATATTATGAATAGAAGTCCTTGAGAAAAGAAAAAAAAAATTATAATAATAATAATAAAAAAAAATAGAAGTCCTTTAGCAGGTATGTGATTTGCAAATGTTTTCTTTCAGAATGTGACTTGTGTTCTCATCATCTTTTTTTTTTTTTTAAAGAGATTTTTGCTACAGGGCATGAAGGTTCATTGGAGACACAGAGGGAGAGAGAGAAAGTGAGAAATCACCCCCTCCCCAGGGGGAATGGCCATTTTGCAATCCCTTCTCCATTCTTTCGGGATTGTGGGCATGCGAGCACACATGTCCAATGGGAATTTTAAACCACTGGGTCCAGGACTTGAACCACACACAATCAGCCATGTGCAAGTCTAACACCTTAACCACTATGCCACCTACTCACCACTCCCATCTCATTATCTTAACAGTGTCTTGTGCTTTTTCTTATACGGATTGTGGGTTTTGTATATGTATCCAAGAAATCTTTGCTCAAACCAAGGTCACAGAGATTTTTCTCCTTGTCTTTTCTTTCTATAATTAGATGCTTTACATTTAGGCCAGTGATCTATTTTGAATTCATTTTGGTATTACAGAGCAAGGAATGGATCGAAGTTCTGTTTCTCCCTGTTCTGCTTCATTTTTTTAATGGGTAGTCAGGTGTCCCAGTTCCATTTGTGGAAAGGACTGTTCTTTCTCTAGCGAATGACATTTGCACCTTTGTCGTAAATCAGTTGCTCACGTGTCCGTTTCATCACTCTCAGTTCTGCGCCGTTGGCTTTTACGTCTGTCTTGTTTATACCACACTGTCCGGATCACAGTGTTGTTCCTGGGTACAGTAGTTAGTCTTGAAGGCAGGTATGTTTGTCGTCCAACTTTGTTCTCCCTTTTCAAAATTATTTTGGGGGACCAGCAGATGGTATAGCTGTTATGTCGCTGGACTCTCGCATAGTCGACTGAGGTTCGAGCCCTGGACCCAGTGGCTTGAAACACACACTGGGCACTTGTGTGCATGTGTACCCAAACTCCCAAGAGGAGAATGGAGGAAAAGGGATTGCTATGTGGCTACTCCCCCCGGGGAATGATTTCTCACTTTCTGTCTCTGTGTCTCTGGCAAGTGTACACACCATAGAGCAAAAATCTCTTAAAAAAATTATTTCTGTAAAAAATAAAAAAAAATAAAATAAAAAAAAATTAAAAAAAATAAAAAAAAATTATTTCTGGGGACCAGCAGTTAGCGTAATGACTATGTCGCTGGACTCCCACGTAGTCAACCACGGTTAATGTCCCGGACTCGGTGGCTTAAAACTCACGCCAGGCGCGTGTGCGTGCATGCCCAAGATCCCGAGAGGAGAATAGAGAAGGGATTGCAGCATGGCCATCCTCCCTGGGGGGTGATTTCTCTCTTTCTGTCTCTATGTCTCTGTCTGTCTGGCGAGCGCATGCGCCCTATAGCAAAAACCTCTCCAAAAAAAAAAAATTATTTCTGATACACTAAGTCCTTTGCATTTCTGCATAAATTTTAGATTCCGTTTGTCAGTTTCTACATAAAGTCCTCCTAGAATATTGATTGGGATTGCATTGAATCTGTAAATCCATTTGGGTAGAATTTTGGTATGTATTTTTTTGGAGAGGTTTTTTTCGCTATAGGGCGCATGCGCTCGCCAGACAGACAGAGAGAGACACAGAGACAGAAAGCGAGAAATCACCCCCCAGGGGGGATGGTCACGCCGCAATCCCTTCTCCTCCATTCTCCTCTCGGGATCTTGGGCACGCACGCACATGCGCCTGGCGTGAGTTTTAAGCCACCAGGTCCGGGACGCAAATCGCGGTTGACTACATGAGAGTCCAGCGACATAGCCATTACGCTAACTGCTGGTTCCTGAATTTTGGTATCTTTACAATGGAAATAAAATTAGTGTGTATGTGCTCACAGAGAGAGAGAGAAAGTGAGAAAGCACCCACCCTCTCTACCCCCTCCCTTCCAGGGGGAATGGCCACACCACAATCCCTTCTCCTGTTTTCCTCTTGAGATTTTTGGGCACACATGCACATGCACCCAAAGTGTTTTTCAGGCTCCCTGGTTAGGACTCAAACTGTGCGACTTGTGGGATCCAGCCACCTTCACCACCATGCCGCTGGCTGGCCCCAATGTCTTCACGATTTGAATCTACTGATCCATAAACACTGTCCATCTCCCCATAGGTTTAGGTCTTTTAAAAATTTCTCTCACTGGGGCCAGCAGGTGGCATGAAAGTTAAGGTGATGGGCTCCCATATGTCTAACCATGGTGCAAATCCCGGTCCTGGTGGCTTTAGAATCATACTGGGTACTTGTACGTGTGCCCAAAGTCTCAGGAGGGAAATGGAGAACGGTCTTGTGGGATCCAGATCCCGGTAACTACTGCACTCCCAGGCCAGCCCACCCGTTCTTGCTTTTCATCTTGGTTAGGCCGGACTAGAGCAGTGTTCAGCCCAGAGCGGACTTTTTCCTGCCACTGAGCCGACTCTCCTGAGCTGATGGTCTCTACCCAGAGCCACGGGCCCCGGGCATGGCGAGTGTTTCCAGCCTGGCTCGCGAGAGCAGGCACTGCCTGTGGCCCTGCTGAGCCAGGTTTGGTGCTCCCTGTTGTCCCTGTAGAGTGGCTCTGTTCTCGCCCTGGGCCGCTGTCCTCGCCAGCTCTGCCCAGGGTGTGTCCTACGGCCTTGTCTTTGTGCCGCTCCCTCCTTCCTGAACTTTTTCTGCCTTGATTGTCCCAAATTTTTTTAAAATAACTTCTGAGAAAGGCAAAGAGAGGTGCCCCAACAAGGTTCTTCATACCAGGGTCTACCCGTGTCAGCTGACCCAGATCGCTAGCACGCGTGTGTGCCCCCGGGATGTGAACTAACGACTGCTCTCACATGAGTCCCATTCATTCCCACTGTGCCCCCATCTGGTTCCCATCTCCCCAACTTACTTTACATATATTTGGAAGTCTGGGCACACACATCCCTGGCATACTCAGGGGGGTTCCTGGACTTGAACTGGGGACCTTCTCACTTGGGGTTGCATCAAGGAGTGTCGTTCTTTACCACTGCCCTCCTGTCTGACCCCTGCTCAGTTTTCAGCTGCATCTCTAGGAGTCTGGCAGCTCTGCCCGGGCTGCAGCTCCCTGCCTGGCAGCTGGAAATGTGTTGCAGGCTCCCCCCATTCTCCCATGTGCTTCTGACGCTTTTTTTTTTCTTTTCTTTTCTTTTCTTTTCTTTTTTTTTTTTTTTTTTTTTTTTTTTTTTTTTTTTTTTTTTTTTTTTTTTGAGTGTTTTTTTCTATAGGGCGCTTGTGCTCGCCAGAAAGACAGGAGAGACAGAGAGACAGAAAGCGAGAAATCACCCCCCAGGGGGGGTGGCCACACCACAATCCCTTCTCCTCCATTCTCCTCTTGGGATCTTGGGCACGCACGCACACACGCCCGGCGTGAGTTTAAGCCACCGGGTCCGGGACTCAAACTGCGATCGAGTACATGGGAGTCCAGCGACATAGCCATCACACTAACTGCTGGTCCCGTGCCTTTTTAATTTTTTTCTTTTAAGAAGCATTTATTTAATTCCATTTGTTACTATTATTTTTTAAATTTCACCAAAGAGAAAGGGAAAGTGAGAAAGCAAGCCACCAGGTCTGGGACTGGAACCACGGTTGGCCATACGGAAATCCAACGCCCCTAACCATCACACCACCTGCCAGCCCCGTGCTTCTGACTCTTGGGGTTCACTGCCTGATGCCCAGTGTCTGGAGAACTGGCTATGGGCTGGTTGGTTTGTCCTCTTAGGAGTTTTAGGAAGGCAATGAAATCCAGTTCCTATAACCTCATCTTGGCCAGAGCCTTTATCCGACAGACCAGCCGGTGACTGCTTCATCAACGTTCTGTATGTCGTAAAGGTCGCCTTTTACGACCTGTTGGATTGATTTTCTGCGTGTGTGGGAAGGAGAGAGCACTGAATTACGGCTCCTTCCCTCGGGCCCGCCCTCCCTTTCCCATCTGAGAAATCAGCCCGTCCTGAGCTGGGGGCCTGTCCATGTTTGTCCGACCCTGTGGGTGTGTGGGTGTCCCAGCCTGTGTCCACGGCCCTCCTCCCCACGGCTCAGCGCGGGCCAGGTGTCTGCCTGGGGTAGTGGTAGTCGGGGCCGGGGACTCGGGCGTCACTTGCAAGTCCCACAGGCACGTGGTGAGCTCATCTTCCTGGACAAGTGCAAGCGGTGTCGGAGCACTGGTGGGACAGGTCTCCCGTGCGAGAGGAGATCCCGCTTCCTCCTGTGTGTAAATGGGGAAGGGGAGGGGCACGGCGGGGGTGCTTGGTTCCTCCTGCGTCTGCGTCCGCGGGCTGGCCAGCGGGACTCCCTCCTCGCCATGTGGTTTACCCGCCTGTCCATCAGCGGCGCCAGCCTGGGTGTCTGCAGGCTTTGTCTTCAAGGGCCGGCCACTCTCAGCTCTGCAGGCCTGTCTGTCGTGGTCACCGCTCCATGGCAGCCATGGACAATGCATATTCATGGCCGTGTTCCAGTAAAGCATTATGTAAACACCAGGTGAGGGGCAGTTGCTGGCCCACAGCGGCTGTTCACCCTGCCTGGGCTCACGCTGTGCGCTGCTCCGTGATTTAGTGCCTTTCTCCAGGCCCCCGCCACGGTTGCTCCCAGGAACTGTCGCCAGCTTCACAGTGCATAATAAAACAGAGATCTTAGCGGAACGGTCTGCTCCGGCTCCGTCTAGCACAAGGACAGGTCAGGGCGGGCCCCCTCCAGGCCTCCGGTGTCTGACCCTCCTTCCCTTTCCAGTCCCGGGTTTCCAGTCCTGTCCCAGCCAGGTCCCCATCTGTCAGGCCCTCCTGTCTCTGGGATCTGCTCACCCCCACTGGCTCTGGAACACTCCCCTCACTACATGATAAGTACCTGGGGACCCTTGGCCGGCCTCCTGGGAAGCGCGGTAGCACCCGCCTGCACTCAGATGCACCCCAGGGCCCTCTGCTAGGCCGGTCTCTCTGGTGGTGGTGGTGGGCCTGCTGTTTGAATCCTCCTGCGGGGGCTGCTTACTTCGCACACACAGGCACCTGTGTATGTGTCCCTGCCCTGGTGACCCAGGGGCCCTTAGGGGGTGAGGCTGTGCCCTCTTGTCTGTCTCTTGCACATCTAGCTCTGTGTGTGTGTGTGTGCGTGTGGTGTGTCTTGTCTGCCCTGGTGACCCAGGATCCCTTAGGAGGTGAGGCCGTGCCCTCTCGTCTGTCTCTTGCACATCCAACTCAGTGTGTGTGTGTATTTCTGTCTGTCTGTCTGCCCTGATGACCCAGAATCCTTCAGGAGATGAGGCCATGCCCTCTCAGGTGTCCCACGCTGCCCAGCTGTGCATCCTTGCCCTGGTGACCCTGACCCCTTGGCTGGTGAGGCACGCCCTCTCACCTGTCCCGTGCAAGGCGCAGTGCAGGGCCTGAGTGTGTCTGAGGGGTGCACAGATGTCGTTTGTGGGGGTGCCGCCTTGCTGTGCTGTTGTCTTCTCAGTTCTTGGTGCTTCCCCTGGGACTGCGCGGCCAGCCTGGAGGAGGCAGGCTGTGGGCCACACACCCGGCCTCGGGCTCTGCCCTTCCCGCTGCGTCCTCAACGGCCTCTGCCTTTGGTCCCACAGAGCTGCGGTGCAACCCCGGGCAGTTCGCCTGTCGCAGCGGCGCCATCCAGTGCATCCCTCTGCCCTGGCAGTGTGACGGCTGGGCCACTTGTGAGGATGAGAGCGACGAAGCCGACTGTCCAGGTGAGCGTGTCGGGCAGCGGCATGCACGGGACCCGTCTGTCGTGTCTGGGCGTGTGCCTCTCCTGAGCGGGGGGACGCTGGGGCAGGAATCCGGCCTCTCCACGTGCGGGCACCTCTGTGCACGCTGACCCCTCTGTCCCGTGCGTTCTCTCGCCGTCTTTTTGACAGGATGCTCCACATGGGGACCCTCAGAGCCTGCACATGGCAGACGCGGGCTGTGGGGAGGCAGGGAGGCCCTGCAGCCCTGCTCCAGCATCGCCCCGGAGTGGCCCCCCGAGGGCCGTGCTCAGCGCCCACCTGGCCGCTCTCACCTGTCCCCGGATGTGGGGCCTCCGGAGGCGTGTCCGGGACCCTGGCGAGTGTGTTATTTTAGGCCAGCCTGTGCACTGCCCGCCTCTTCTGCTCGCATGTGCTCGGGCGGCCTCACTCGTGGGCTTCTCCGGCGACAGGGGGGCTCCCGGCGATGAATGGCGAGGCCACCGCAGTCTAGTCGTTCTCCACCCGCTCTCCGCCCCGGCACCCTCGAGGGACGTAGCTCACCCCAGGAATAGCAGTTCCCTGCATCCACAGTTCTCAACCCGGGCTAGGGCGGCGGCGCAGCACCCCTCGTGGGTGAGCGGGCGGCTCACACATACGGGCCTCCAGAACTTCATGGAAATGTGCAACAGTATGGATTCCAGGGTTTTTCTAGAATTACTTTTTACTTATTTTTTATTCATCATTTTTAAAATTTGGTCAGAGAGATAGGGGAAGTGGGAAAGCAAGCCACCAGATCTGGGACTCGAACCGCTGTTAACCATGTCAGAGTCCAGCACTTTAACCACTATTCCACCAGCTGTTCCCCTCAATTTTTCTTTTTCTTCTTTTTTTTTCTTTTTAGAGAGGTTTTTGCTATAGGGCACGTGCGTGTGCTCGCCCGAAAGAGAGAGACAGAAAGCAAGAAATCATCCCCGCCCCGGGGGGGGGATGGCCACGCCGCAATCCCTTCTCCTCTCAGGGTCTTAGGCACACATGCACACACACCCGGTGTAAGTTTAAGCCACCGGGTATGGGACTCGAACTGCAGTCGACCACATGGGAGTCCAGTGACATAACTGTTACACCAACTGCTGGTCCCTCTTTTTCTTCCTTTTTTTTTTTTTGGAGAGGTTTTTGCTATAGGGTGCATGCGCTCGCCAGACAGACAGACAGAGATAGCGCCTGAGGCACTGGTCATTCTTGCTGTGGCAGATGCCTGGTGCCCAGCTCCCTTCAGACCGCGAGCCCCGAGGGCAGGAGGCCCACCCCCGTCACATGTGGAAGCATGCTGCAGTCCTGTGCGCCAGGTGTCCAGAGAAAACGGGTCATCCCGACCAGTGGGACGTGACACTTGGGCTTGGCACAGTTCTTCGAGGGGAGGTCTGAGAGAAGAAGAGGTGGTCTGGTCAGACTGCGTCTGCCGTGGGTTAGCTGTCAGAGGGGCCCTCAGAACCGTGTCCCCAGCCCGTCTGTCCCTCCCGGGGTCTGGTCGGGCTGCATCTGCCGTGGGTTAGCTGTCAGCGGGGCCCTGGGAACCGTCTCCCCAGCGTGTCTGTCCCTCCTGGGATCGTACCTGTCTCCGTGGAGGTGTCAGAATGGCCACGGCCCAGTCGGGGGCCTCTAACCTGCACCTGCAACCCAGGTCGTTCTTGGGCCCCAAAGGCCCTAGAGAGTGGCTCCCCTAGTGCTTGGGTTGCAGGTGGTCTATGGTTGTCCAGCTGGCAAGGGCCACGGGTCATGAACGGGGTCCCCCCGGCCCTGCTGGTGGAGCGGGACCTCATAGCCAGCCTCTCGGAGACTTTGCTCAGGAAGGACCCGAGCGGTTCTTGGCTGACTCACAAATGAAAGCACCGCTCCCTGTGGTCCTCGAAGTGCCACTTGGTCTCCTTGTGTGTAACAGCTACCCTGGGGTAGACCCTGGAAACCACGGGGGTCACGCTGTGGTCGTCATCGCGTTGTCTCTACCCACCGTGAACCTAGGGACGAGGACTAGCTCTGCTGCTCGCAGCTCACACGGCTGGCACAGAGGAGGCGTCGGCTCTGTACGTGGGCGTCAGCCTGAGTTAAGAGATCGCCGCACGGCTGGCCAGACAGAAGGGTCGAACGTATCTTGCCAGCCAGAGCTGTGAGCAAGCGGCATGGCCTTGAGGCGTGGTGAAAGGAATGGTGTGCGCAGACGCACAGGGGACAGGGCTTGGGTGTGTGGAGGAGGGCCGAGGGGGCGGTCGCCCTGTCAGGTCTCACATGGTTCCCGCTAACTCGTGCCACCGTGTCTGTCCCGTGCATAGTGCCGTGTCACACTCCGGGGGAAGCAGATTGATTTCTGGTGTTTTTTTCTTTTTAAAGAATTGTTTCTGTTATTTTATTTATTCATCCATTTATTTTAATTTGACTAACAGAGACAGAGAGAGAAGTGAGAAAGCAGGCCACCTGGTCCAGGACTCGAACCGTGGTCAACCATTTGGGAGTGTCTGGTGCCTTAACCACCATGTCACCTGCCCCCTTTTAAAAAAATTTTAACTTTTATTTATTCATTAATTTATTTTAATATGACACAGTGAGAGAGAGAGATAGAAAGTGAGAAAGCAGGGATGTCCAGTTCTTGATATTGGAATTCTGAGTATTTTAAGTTATAAAAACATGCAAAGAATAGGGACCAGCAGTTAGCATAATGGATATGTCACTGGACTCCCACGTAGTCGACCACGGTTCAAGTCCTGGACCCGGTGGCTTAAACTCATGACGGGCACGTGCGCGTGCATACCCAAGATCCCAAGAGGAGAATGGAGGAGAAGGGATTGTAGCGTGGCCATCCCCCCGGGGTATATATATATATAAAGAATAATATACTTATCTCTTAATTTCCCTGAGTTTAATAATTACTGAAATTTCATTATTTCTCTCTTACTTAAAATGTTTTTTAATAATTATTTTAACTTTATTTATTTATTTTAATTTGACCAGAGAGGGACAGAGAGAGAGAGAGAGAAAGGGAAAGTGAGAAAGCCAGCTGCCAGGTCCGGGACTCCAACCACAGTCAGCCGTGTGGGAGTCCAGCGCCCTTAACCACTGCGCCACCTACTGGCCTCATCTTTTAGTTTATTTTCAAATAAAATTTTAAAAACAATGAATTTAGAGGCAAGTCCCCATTTATGTTCTCGCTCCCCCCAAAAAAAGAAGAAAAATCTTTGTGTGGGAGAAGTAAGGGGCTAGCAGAAACCTACTTTCTAGAAGGTTCTAGAAGCGTGGCCTTCCTGTCCCGGGGAGAGTTTGAACAGCCCTGGGAGAAGCCCAGCTGTCTCAGTCAGGTGCTTCTGGACAGAGACGGCAGGGCTCTGGGGTGACCACCTGGGGTTGTCCACTGCCCTGATAGGAGCAGAGAAGGCACGAAGCCAAGCCAGGTGCAGTGGGAGCACCCGTGGCTTCAGCTGCACAAGAGGCCATGTTGTACTTCGTTGACTTCATTTATGCCATTGGGTCTTGTTTCTTCTGGGGTATCTTTCTCTTCTGTGCAACCTCCTCATCTGGTTTAGGGACAGCTTGCTCCTTTTCAGTGAGGATCAACTCGATGTGGCGGGGAGCCCCCGAGTGGGTTAATCCGCCCGTGCGCACTGTAAGTGCAGCGGTGCATCTTGGGTGCCTCGTTCACCCGAGTATGCCCGTGACCAGAGTCTCCATGTAACCCCTTACGTTCCGCACTGCCCTCTGCACTTTTAAGCACGTGCAGCAAAAATTCAGCACTCTTTCTGGGCCACCGACCCCGGGTCCAACCCCGCCGTTTGGCCTGGGCACATCTGCCAGCTCCACATGGTAACGGCAGAATGGCACACCCGGCTTCCGTGAAGTGACGTCTCTCAGTTACTTGGTGGCTTTTCGGACAGGTATACCCACGATGGCCTGGGCAGTTTCGGGGATGTCCTTAGAGTGAACACGAAGGTTTGACCCCCTTGACTTGCATGACTCTGTGGGGTTCTCTGGGTCCGGTGAATGGTGGACCGTTTTCAAAGATCACCTCAGGCTGCTTATGAGACCAGTGACCCTGCTTCTAACAAACAGGTAGCTAGAGAGAACAAGGTACCTACCCACAGGTACAAAGAAATGCAAGAAACGTGGCAGGTCCGCGTTTTCAGAAGACAGAGGGCAGGTGCTGTGCAGGTGCAGCCCGGGCACGTGGCACCTTCCCTCCCCCAGGCCCATCCCTGTAAGCCAGAGGCTGGGGCTGGGGCTGGAGCGCTCAGGGGCCGTGGGAAGTGGAGGTAGGCAGATGCCTCCTCCCTCTGGCACTGGGCTGGGTGCAAGGCCGAGGCCAGGGCAAATCTTGCAGTAGCTTGCGGGTTCCCCCACCGGCCAGCTGTCTCTGCAGCTGTGCTCTGCAGCCCGGGTTCTGGCAGGTTTTCCGCTGTTTGTCCTGACCCAGGTGGCAGCAGAGCTTCTGGACTCTGGGCTGCAGCTGCCAGTGTGAAGGGAAGGCTCGAGGTGCTGCTTCACATTTGCTTCCGCTCTAGGCTTGGCTTGGAGGCACCTGATTGCCTGTATGAAATCCCTTTGTGTCTGAAATCCTGCAGTGGTTTCTGTTTCCCTGACGGAGCCATCCTTGGTGTAAGTGGGAGTTAATAAAACATGCATGCAGAAGTCTGTTCATTTCCCTCTTGACAGAGTGCCAGTGTGCACAGTGCGGGGCAGGGGAGAAGCACCCTTGGCAGTCTCATCACACCATGACCCCCTTCCCCAGCCCTCCCGCTCGTCAGGGTCTTGGGCAAGCGCGTGTGTGCCTGGTGTGTTTTAGGTCAGCCACGCCAGGGATCCGACCCGGGTCAACCCTTGTGGCTTCCAGCACTGCCATTCAGTTTGTTGCCAACTGCCCCACTGAGGCTGGGCCAGGTGTGTGTGTGTTTACTATGGGGCGTGTGCACTTGCTAGAGAGAGACAGAGACAGAGAAAGTGAAAAGACATCCTGAGGGATGCCGGTGCCGCTGGCCCTGGGGCTGGAACTGCGTCGTCGACTGTGTGGGATCCAGCCACCTTAGCACCACACCGCTGGCTGGCCTGACACGTGGAACAGTTTCCGCTTGTTGGTTTTTCTGTAGGGCATGTGTGCCTGCTGGAGAGAGGCAGAGCGAGACAGTGAGAAGTTGCCCCGCCCCCTGGGGGTGTGGCCATGCCACAGCCTTTTCTCCTTTCCCTTCTTGGGATCTCAGCCATAGATACACACACACTGCAGTGATGTTCAAACCTCCGGGCTCGGGACCTAAACCACTCGTCCAGCCATATGGGATCCAGCCACCTTAACCCCCATGTCACTTGCTGGCCCAAAATGTATAAAAAAATTTTTTTTGGAGAGGTTTTTGCTTTGGGGTGCGTGCACTCACCAGAAAGACAGAGAGAGACTAATCACCCCCCGGCGGTGGATGGCCATGCCGCAATCCCTTCTCCTCCATTCTCCTCTCAGGATCTTGGGCACACATGCACATGCGCCTGGCATGAGTTTAAGCCACCAGGTCCGGGACTCGAACTGCGGTCAACTACATGGGAGTCCAGCGACATAGCCATTACGCCAACTGCTGGTCCCAAATGTGTACAGTTTTTCATGCAGACGTATTTATGCCTTTAAGAGACATACATTACAGAGACCCGAATCTACATAGACAGGAGGTCTCCGCTGGGAAGACTCCTGTGGGAGAGCTGCTGCCCACACGGGTCTGCATCTCCAGCCAGAGTCTCCGGGGGCGTTTATGGGAACCCGGCGAGTCGATGGTGGGGCTGGAGCACACAGTCCCGAGGCTGAGAGGGCTCACCTTACCAGCATCAGGCTTACTGTAAAGCTGGCTCGTGAGGCAGAAGCTGTCAGAAACAGACCCTGGAGCCCTGAGAGTTGGCAGAGGCAGTTACAGACCCTGAGCAGGCGGCAGGCCAGGCGTGTATGCGCAGTGCAAGGCAGCTGGAAAGCAGCAAAACTGGGTCCCTAACTCAGCACGCCGGAAGTCAGTTTCAGGTAAATTTAAGAAAATCTTCCAGAAGACCGCAAGGGCTTGATAGGGAAGATTGATTGATTGATTGATTGACTTACTTACCATAGGAGGCATGAGTTTGCCAGAGACTGAGAAAAAGAAAGTAAGAAATCACCTCCCCCAGCCCGGGGAGATGGCCACACTGCAGTCCCTTCCCCTCTTGGGATTTTGGGCACAGACACACACACATTTAGTGTATTTTTTAGGCCTCCAGATCTGGGACTTGAGCTGTGGAGTTGGTCATGAGGGGTCCAGTGCCTTAACCACCTTGCTACCTGCTGGCCCAGTACTTCCTTTTAATCACAAAGAAAAAAAAATAGCTCTAAAATAAAAATAGGGACCAGAGGCCAGCAGGTGGCATGGTGGTTAGGGGTGCTTGATTCCCACATGGCTGACCGTGGTTCAAGTCCCAGACCTGGTGGCTTGAAAATCATACCAGTTACATAATTCGTACGTGCCCAGAGTCCCAGGAGGAGAACGGAGGAGAAGGGACTGCAATGTGGCCATCCCCCAAGGGGGTGTCTTCTCACTTCCCCTCTCTCTTTCTCTGTTTCTCTGGTAAGTATATGTACTCTGTGCAAAACCTCAAAGAAAAAAGAACATGGGGCCAGGCAGCACAGTGGTTCAACACGGCTCTCGGAAGCTGACCCACGTGGGAAGGTCCCAGATCCGTGTCCAGAGACCTCCCTGAGTTCACCAGGGCGGTGGGCTTCCTGAGGCCAGCTAGATCGTGGCATCGAGACACTTTGGGGGTGTTGTCTCCTGTTCACAGAGGAAACAAAAAACACGTGAGTGCCAGCAGATGGTGTGGCGGTTACGTTGCCGGGCTCCCACATAGCTGACCACGGTTCAAATCCCAGACCCGGTGGCTTGAAAATCACACTGGGTGCATATGCCCACCCAAAATCCTGAGAGGAGAAGGGAGAAGAAGGGATTGTGGTGTGGCCTCCTCACCCTGGGGGGTGATTTCTCACTCTCTCCGGTGAGCTCACGTGTGCTCTTTTTGCCTAAGTGCTCCAGTGTGCACTTAGGCAAAAACTAATTTAAAAAAAAAAAAAAAAGAAAGAGGGACCAGCAGTTAGCGTAATGGCTATGTCACTGGACTCCCATGTAGTCGGCCACGGTTCGCGTCCCGGACCTGGTGGCTTAAAACTCATGCCGGGTGCGTGTGCGTGCGTGCCCAAGATCCCAAGAGGAGAATGGAGGAGAAGGGACTGCGGCGTGGCCATCCCCCCTGGGGGGTGATTTCTTGCTTTCTGTCTCTATGTCTCTCTCTGTCTGTCTGGTGAGCGCATGCACCCTATAACAAAAAAAAAAAAAAAAAGAAAGAAAGGTGAAAAAGCCAAGCCACAGAGTGGGGAAAAGTTGTGTATATATTTATATACATTTAAACATTTATTATCTATTTATTTGTTATGATTTTCAAGCCACTAGGTCTGGAACTTGAACCACTGTCAGCCATGTGGGAATCCAGCTCCTTACTCACCAACCACCTGCTGGCCCTATGGGAAAAGATATTTTTAACAATTGTAGCCTAAAAGGATAATAATTTGGCATATATAAAAGCCTCCTACGGATAGACAGGAGACTTAGACATTCCATAGAAAAATGAACAGGAGTGGCAATTAAACATAGGAGGAAATATCCAGCTTCCTAAGTATTCTGCGACTGTATGTGAGAGCGTATTTTCCAGATGCTTAGACTGTCAGAAATGAACATGGCTGACAAGCCCAGTGCTGGAGAGGATGCGGATGGCTCGGAGGTCTGACCGCCTACTGCTGGGAGAACATAAAAGGGCCCGTCCACTTCGGAAGACCAGCGTCACTCCTGCGAAGCTGAACGTCCCCCTGTCTGTGGTCACGGGTTTCCATTTGGGGAAGCTCTAGAGAAATTCCGCAGGGTGGTTTGTACTAACCTGCATCGTGTAACCCACCCGGTGTCTGTGCTCATGGAAATAAGCCAGTCACAGAAGACAAGTACTGTCTGGCCCACTCACACGGGTACTTAGAGCAGTCACATGAGTAGAGACAGGAGGTCGCATGGTGAGTGCAGGGCCTCGGGGAGAGAGCGTGGGGGGCTGGTGAGTGAGGGGTACGGGCAGCCGCTGGGGAAGGTGAGGTTGGAGAGATGGGTGGTTGCTGAACGGTGGGAACATGCTTATGCCACCGAGTTGTCCACTTGTGAATGGTTCAGTGGCAGACCTTGGGCCAGCCAGTGCTGTGCTGGTCCGCATGGCTGACTGTGTGGTTTGGATCTTGGACCCAGCAGCTTGAAAACCACACTGGTGGGGACCAGCAGATGACATAATGGTTACATTGCTGGACTCGTGCATTGCCAACCATGGTTTGAGACCCAGACCCGGTGCTTGACACTCACACCAGATGTATGTGCGTGCGTACCCAAAATCCTGAAAGGAGAATGGAGAAGGGGTCGCGGCATGGCCATCCCCAGAGGAGTGGTTTCTCTCTGTCTTTCTCTGTCTCCCCGGTGAGTGCACGCGCCCTATAGCAAAAATCTCTCTCTTAAAAAAGAAAAAAAGGAAAACACAGGTGTGTGTGCGTGACTATGCATGGCCATCCCACTTAGGGGCTGATTTCTCCCTCTCCCTCTCTGCCTGTCTCCAGTGAGTGCATGTACCCTATATCAAGCTTAAAAAAATTTTTTTGGAGAGGTTTTTGCTATAGGGCACGTGTGCTTGCCAGAAAGACAAAGACAGAGAGACAGAAAGCTAGAAACCACCCCCTGAGGGAGATGGCTACACTGCAATCCCTTCTCTTCTCAGAATCTTGGGCACGCATGTGCACATACCTGGCGTGAGTTTAAGCCACCAGATCTGGGACTCAAACCACGGTCGACTACATGGGAGTCCAGTGACGCAGCCATTATGCCAACTGCTGGTCCCATCAAGCTTTTTTTTAGAGAGAAATTTTTTGCTGTAGGGCACATTCACTCACTGGAAAGACAGAGAGACAGAGACAGGAAGTGAGAAATCACACACACACACACACACCCCGCCCCAGGGAGAATGGCCATGTCACAATCCCTTCTCTTTCATTCTCTTGGAATTTTAGGCACACACACACACATAAGCCCAGTGTGAGCTTCAAGCTTCCGGGTTCAGTCCTTGAACTGTGGTCGGCCGCATGGGAGTCCAGCAATGTAACCGCTATGCCATCTGCTGGTCCCTCAATCTTTAAAGAGAAAAAAATGAATTAAAGTGAATTTTTTAAAAAAGAATTATTTAACTTTTATTTATTATTAGTTTAATTTGCCCAGAGAGAGAGAAAGGGAAAATGAGAAAGCAAGCCTGCAGGTCCCGGGTCGAACCATGTCAGTCACGTGAGAGTCCAGCACCTTAACCGCTCCTACGCGTGGCAGCCACAGAAAGGCAAATCTTGGTACAGCTTTTTTTTTTTTTTTCTTTAGAATTATTTATATTTATTTAAATTGTCATTATTACTATTTTTAAAAATCTGACCAAAGAGAGAGTAAGGGAAAATGAGAAAACAAGCCACCAGGTCCAGGATTCCCACCAAGGTCAGCCATGTGGGAGTCTAGTACCTCAACCACTGTGCCACCTGCCAGCCCCAAGTTAACTTTGTTTTGTTTTGTTTTTATTCTAAGTGTTGCTATAACGTGCATGCACTTGCCCAAGAGAGACAGAGAGGGAGAAATAAAGATGGAAAGTGAGATGTCACCTCCCAGAGGGATGGCCATGCTGTAGTCCCTTTCCCTCCGTTCTCGCCTTGAGATTTCGGGCATGCATGCGCTTGAGCCCAGTGTGATTTTCAAGCCACCAGGTCCAGGGGCCCAGCCATGTGAGGTCCAACTGTCTTAAATCCCATACCACCTACTAGCCCAGTTACTGATATTTTACCATAGTCAAATATGTGGGTATTACAAAAAGTTAATGGAGGTACCAGCAGATGGCATAATGGCTATGTCGCTGGACTCCCATGTAGTCGACCACGGTTCAAGTCCTGGACCCGGTGGCTTAAACTCATGCCTGGTGCGTGTGCGTGCGTGCCCAAGATCCCGAGAGGAGAATGGAGGAGAAGGGATTGCGGCGTGGCCATCCTCCCTGCGGGGTGATTTCTCGCTTTCTCTCTGTCTCTCTCTTTCTAGTGAGCGCACGCGCCCATAGCAAAAACCTCTAAAAAAAATGCAAATAAGTTTCAAAAGTCATAACTATATAAAACCGTATTCCTAGAAGCTGCTTCCTGTCTCTGTATCTTGTTGCCACTCACATCCTGTACTTTCTCATTTGATTAGCTCCTAGCTTATCTTTTCCCTTTTTCCCTTTTTTTAAAAAAAATTTATTATGGGAAATGGCAGAGGGTGAGAGGTATGGAATCCAGGGGGAGGGGAGAAACAAAATACGTAAGAAGCCAGAAATGGGAAATTGTTGACGATAACACATATAATAATATCCTTGATTGAGCCGATATACAGTGTATTCTGGATGGAAAATATCTCAATTTGTACACTATAATGATAGACAGTGAATGAATGTAAGTGAATAATTTTTTAAGTATTTTATTTAACATTATTTGTTCATTTATTTTAATTTGACCAGAGAGGGAGAGAGAAGAGGAAGTGAGAAAGCAAGCCGCCAGGTCTGGGACTTGAACAGTGTCAGCCACGTGGGCTTCCAGCCCTCCTAACCACCACGCCACCTGCCGGCCCAATAAATTTGAAGTTAAAAAGAAGAAAGAGAAGGACTTTGCGCGCTCTGTTAATTCAGAGAGAGCTTTCTCGTTCTGTTTTATAGCTCTCCATCCTCCACTCTAGGGACCTACCTTCCTTTTTGTTTTTGAGAGAAATTTAGGGCAGGTGCGCTTGCTGGAGAGACAGTCAGAAAGCGAGAAGTCATCCTCTGGGTGGGTAATCACGCTGCAATCCCATCTCCATTCTCCCCTAGGATTTCGGGCATGGACACGCACGCACGCACATGCTCACACACGCCCAGGGAGAGTTTTAAGCTGCCGGGTCCGGGATTAGACCTGCAGCCAACCACGTGGGAGTCCAGTGATGTAAGCATTACGCCATCTGCTGTCTCTTGCTCATTTCCTCAGTGTTGCAGTTTCCCGGCTTCAGGCAAAACCCATTGGTTTTCCAAAAATAACTAGCTGGTCCCGTCCCCTCCCCTCCTGCTGCACTCCAGCGGGCGGCACCCACTCACCCTGGCCTCCAGCCCATGCGGCTGAGCAGCAGTCTCTGTCACTGTCACCTGCTCATCTCTTCCCTGTTCCCTGCCCTAGATCCAGCTCTTTGCTTGTCAGCAGTTTGACCAGGTACGCTCTTAGTTTGGGGACGAGGCCAAGATTCCAGGTGGAATCACAGGTCCTGCCCGGTCGAGCAGACACAAGGGATATGTAGGGATTTAGCCACTCCCCAGCTGGTCCTCAAGCCTGTCCCAGATGTGCCAGCCTGTCCCCATTGCTCAAGCAGGTCCCTCTCCCTGCCCCCGCTGCCCACCTCACCCGGCCATCCCTAGGACCCTCCCATGGCTCTGCTCTCCAGCAAGTGCTCAGAAGGCCTGTCGGTGAGCCACTCTGCCTGCCCCACGGGGGCCTGCTGTGACCCCTGCATCAGAGCCACATGGCTGTCCGCCATCTCTCCCTGGAGCGTTGGGTGCTGCAGTGGCCTCGCTCAGGCATGGGACAGTATGCGCCTGCCCCAGAGAGCCGACTGTCCCCAGCAGATGTTCGCAGGGAGCAGCCACCACAGGAGGCTCGTTGGAGCGCGGTGACTGTCCCGCACTGTCAGTAACAGCAGCGAGGTGGTGAGATTCCGTGTCCAGCCAGCCGAGACCAGGCGGACTGTGGTATGAAGACCGTCCAGGGCTGCCCCACTCTCCCATGAAATAAATAAACTTTAAGGAGAATATGGAAAGTTGTTTATGGTCTCAACGTTTACAGAGCAAGTTACAGAATAGAGTGTGTGGGGACCAGCAAGTGGCATAACGGTTATGTAGCTGAGCTCCCATGTAGTCGACCATGTCCTCACGCTGGGTGTGTGTGCATACGTTCCCCAAATCCCTAAAGGAGAGTGGAGGAGGGACTGATGTGGCCATCCCCACTTGGGGGTGATTTCTCACTTTCTGTCTCTCCAGCAAGTGCATGCGCCCTATAGCAAAAAAACAAAAACACCTCTCAAAAAAAAGTGTCTGATGGGATCCCAGTATTCTTAAGGATTTGTGTAGGAAAAAAACAAAACAGTAACGGTGTGTAAGTTTTCTTTTCAGACTTTCCTGTTTCTCAAATATTTCACATTGACAGGGCCGGCAGGAGGCATGGTGGTTAAGGCACTGGACTCCCACATGGCTGACTAGGGTTAGAATCCTAGGCCTGGCCGCTTGCTTCCTAACTTTTCCTCTCTGTCTCTGGTCAAATTAAAAAAAATAATAATAATAATAAATTAAATAAGTCTTTAAAAGAATTTCACATTGAGCATTGAGCTGGTATTTATATTGAGCCCATGATATCAGGCTGCAGGAACTTTGGTCTTGGGACTGGCTGCCCACGAGCAGTACGGAGGGACCTCCGTGCTAGGCCAGCAGGGGGAGCAGACCCCCTTCTAGCTGGCTGCACTGCGCGGCATCTGTCTGTCTGCAGCCACAGACCAAGCTCGTCCATCTAAGCGGACCTTGCCTTGAGCGCCTTCGCTGTCTGTCAGGACACTGTAGCCCGAGCGGGAGGCGGGCGTGGCCTTGGGTACATCAGCTCACTCCTGAGCTCACCTCCCACGCTGGGACACTGGGACGGGAGGGGCCTGGTCCTCATCAGGGCGGTGGAGGACTCCACAGAGAGGCTGTTTGTGCAAGGACCTACCTGCCCGCTGTCATTAGCTCATGCCACATAAAGCTACACTTCTCCCTCGTCTTTGGCTTCCTGTGTCACACCTCCTGTCACGCATTGAGGCCTGCTGCATGCCTGCGTGTATGCCAGGCACCAAGCAGCCAGTCAGGAGCAGACTGAGCCCTGGCTGGAGGCTGTCGCAGCCTTGGGGGCTGGGCAGGTGGACAGACAGGCAGCCCAGGCCCAGGCCCAGGCCCAGGGATGAGTGGTGCGGACAGAAGAGCGTTGCACGCAGTGGGTTCCCCTCTCACACAGCAGGAGCTGGGCGAGAGCAGGGGGAAGACCTGTAAGTCCCCATGACTGACCCTTTGGTGTGCTATTAGAAGCCTGTTAGAGAATTCAAAGAAGAAAATTACCCCATTTCATAAGAGTAAATGTGTCAAAGGGAGACTGCCAAAACTTATTTAATTTTATTTGTATTTTTATTTTTTTGCCACAGGGCACGTGCTCTTGGCAGAGAGACCAAGAGAGGGAAAGTGAGAAGTCACCCCCCGGGGGGTTGGCCATGTGGCAGTTCCTTCTCCTCCAGTCTCCTCTCAGGGTTTGGAGCACGCACATACACATGCCCAGAGTGATTTTGAAGCCTCCCGGTCTGGGACTCAAACCATGCTCAGCCATGTGGGCGTCCACTGCCTCCACCAGCCCACCACCTGCTGACCCCAACCAAGGCACAATTTCACAGGAAGCGTGAGTGACACTTTTGCAGGAGCAGCAGTGTTTCCAGAGCCCTAAGGAGAACCCGAGTCAGTGAACCTCATCCCTCCACGCATCCCACCTGGCCCTTCCGGGCCCAGCTACGCCGGTCCAGGCTGTGGTTCGGCTCGACGCCAGCAGGAGAGCTGCCCGAGGCTGCCCGAGGGCTCAGCGCCTTCTCCTTTTGCTTTCAGAAGTGACCGGGGAGGCACGTCTCTACCATGGGAAGGAAGCTGTGGATCCGCGGCAGGGACGGGCCCGAGGAGGCGACCCCACGCACTTCCACACGGTGAACATGGCGCAGCCCGTCCGCTTCAGCAGTAAGTTGCAGACCTGCTCCGACCCTGACACTTGGGAGCCGTGGTCCCCCGAGGGTGCCGTCTGGCTGGGTCCAGGCTGCCCCAGGGCCACTCTGCTGCAGGACGAGGTCGTCTCCTGAAACGGCCCGTGTCGGGGTGGGAGGCCAGGGGTGTGGCCACCTGCTCCAGACCACCAGCTCCCGAGTGGTGAAGCGTGGCTCGAACCCTGGCTTCGGAGTCAGCCTGCTCGTCCCCGCGAGACGACTGCCTTCCAGGGCTGTCAGCACTGCAGTGCCTCTGGGAATCCCGTGGTCCTCTCGTTTCCTGTTAGACATGGAGACACTGCGTCCGAGAGGTCAGGTGCAGCCGACCTGTGAGTTTGTTCAGCTCTGGATTCGTGAAGTTCTCAATGAGTTACCTCTGACGTTCATTCTGAGCTTAGGGCGGGAGAAGCCTGAGCAGGCGTGTCAGGACGCACTGGGGAGACAGTGTGGCAGCTGTGGGGACAGGGAGAGCCGACCCTCACTGTGGCTGCTGTGGTGCTTAAGGACCCGTTTGCCATGTCAGTGACCGGCCCGGAGACAGGGCACTGCGCTCCTCCCAGCGTCCGTTACTGCGCCTGCAGCGTCCACACTGCCCACGCCTGCAGCGGTGCTGACTGCTGGCAGCCCCAGCTGGGTACTCAGACTGCAGCGGGCCCTGCCTGGACTGTGAGCGGGGAAGGGCCTGGGAAGTCACCTGCCCGCGAGGCCCCGCTCCCCCTGGACCCTGATGGAACCTCCTTTCTTGTCTGCTGAGGAAGTGAGCAGTGGTGTGGGCCGTCTGTCCTCTGAGCCCTGATGCTGCCTTGCCCCACAGCAGCTGTGACTCCCAGGAGTTCTCGCAGTGGGAGGGTGTCACAGGTCATACAGCTGGGAGGGGCAGCCCTGGGAGGTGGCCCCCTGGGTCCTGACACCGCCCAGCTCCACTGTGAGCAGGGACCGCGTCCACCTAGGCGATAATTCCACAGAGCGAAACACAGCAGCAATGCGGCAGTGACGAGGAATCCTTCCTGAGCCAGCCGGCTCCCCTCGCGGGTTTCCCGTGGGCGGTTCTGAGATGAGAAGGCGCCCGCCGCTGCTGCTGCTCCGTGTTTGTCTCTGAGCCAGACAGGACCACCTGCCGGGAGCGGGGCTGGGACGTGCCCACCTGGGCGGGCAGGTGTGGTTCACTGGCACCTTTCTGTTGAGAGCTGGGTCCTTGCCTAGAGGGCTGTCCTGCCCTCGGTCTTACCAGGCCCTCGGGGACAGCTGCCGCGGGACAGGCCGGAGCCGCCCTTCTTTCCCTGTGTCCTGCGCCTTTGTTGGGAAGTCTCACGCGCACACGCGCCAACAGACGCGGGCAGCGTACGTCTCTGGGGGATTTCGCTCATTCTGTAGGGCGTAGGTGCATTCCCAATTTTCATTTCCCCTCCCCCCCACAACTGGCGTCCCTAAAGTCTGGGAGTCCTCTCCGGTGTACCGAGAGGAGGTACCCCAACATCCCAGGGTCATAGACTCCACAGCACAGGGTCGATGTGACCTGAGTGAGCCGAACGGGGCCAGGCCTTCCCGTGCCCAGGGCTGGGTTGACAGAGTGCCCTGTGAGAAGACTGGCCAGTCTTGGGGAGACTCCTGCCCCAGCTGGCTCCCCAGCCTTGTCAGGCACCTTCTTATTTGTGGGAGTCCTCAGAGCCTCCCCACTCTGATCTGCCAGGCTGCCGTTTTAGGGGAGCACTGTCTAGCACACTCCTGCAAATGTCTGTGGGAACAGAAAAGGAGGGCGAGGAACCCGCTCAGAAAGTGGTGGGCTGGCAGGAGAGGCCAGGAGAGCCAGCGTCAGGGAAGTGTGGACCGGGCAGGGGTGTCCCCACTCACCCCACCAGGGCTGGTCAGGGGTATTCCCGCTCACCCCACCAGGGCCAGGCTGGGGGTGTCCCCGCTCACCCCACCAGGGCCAGGCAGGGGGTGTCCCCGCTCACCCCACCAGGGCCAGGCAGGGGGTGTCCCCGCTCACCCCACCAGGGCCAGGCAGGGGGTGTCCCCGCTCACCCCACCAGGGCCAGGCAGGGGGTGTCCCCGCTCACCCCACCAGGGCCAGGCAGGGGGTGTCCCCGCTCACCCCACCAGGGCCAGGCAGGGGGTGTCCCCGCTCACCCCACCAGGGCCAGGCAGGGGGTGTCCCCGCTCACCCCACCAGGGCCAGGCAGGGGGTGTCCCCGCTCACCCCACCAGGGCCAGGCAGGGGGTGTCCCCGCTCACCCCACCAGGGCCAGGCAGGGGGTGTCCCCGCTCACCCCACCAGGGCCAGGCAGGGGGTGTCCCCGCTCACCCCACCAGGGCCAGGCAGGGGGTGTCCCCGCTCACCCCACCAGGGCCAGGCAGGGGGTGTCCCCGCTCACCCCACCAGGGCCAGGCAGGGGGTGTCCCCGCTCACCCCACCAGGGCCAGGCAGGGGGTGTCCCCGCTCACCCCACCAGGGCCAGGCAGGGGGTGTCCCCGCTCACCCCACCAGGGCCAGGCAGGGGGTGTCCCCGCTCACCCCACCAGGGCCAGGCAGGGGGTGTCCCCGCTCACCCCACCAGGGCCAGGCAGGGGGTGTCCCCGCTCACCCCACCAGGGCCAGGCAGGGGGTGTCCCCGCTCACCCCACCAGGGCCAGGCAGGGGGTGTCCCCGCTCACCCCACCAGGGCCAGGCAGGGGGTGTCCCCGCTCACCCCACCAGGGCCAGGCAGGGGGTGTCCCCGCTCACCCCACCAGGGCCAGGCAGGGGGTGTCCCCGCTCACCCCACCAGGGCCAGGCAGGGGGTGTCCCCGCTCACCCCACCAGGGCCAGGCAGGGGGTGTCCCCGCTCACCCCACCAGGGCCAGGCAGGGGGTGTCCCCGCTCACCCCACCAGGGCCAGGCAGGGGGTGTCCCCGCTCACCCCACCAGGGCCAGGCAGGGGGTGTCCCCGCTCACCCCACCAGGGCCAGGCAGGGGGTGTCCCCGCTCACCCCACCAGGGCCAGGCAGGGGGTGTCCCCGCTCACCCCACCAGGGCCAGGCAGGGGGTGTCCCCGCTCACCCCACCAGGGCCAGGCAGGGGGTGTCCCCGCTCACCCCACCAGGGCCAGGCAGGGGGTGTCCCCGCTCACCCCACCAGGGCCAGGCAGGGGGTGTCCCCGCTCACCCCACCAGGGCCAGGCAGGGGGTGTCCCCGCTCACCCCACCAGGGCCAGGCAGGGGGTGTCCCCGCTCACCCCACCAGGGCCAGGCAGGGGGTGTCCCCGCTCACCCCACCAGGGCCAGGCAGGGGGTGTCCCCGCTCACCCCACCAGGGCCAGGCAGGGGGTGTCCCCGCTCACCCCACCAGGGCCAGGCAGGGGGTGTCCCCGCTCACCCCACCAGGGCCAGGCAGGGGGTGTCCCCGCTCACCCCACCAGGGCCAGGCAGGGGGTGTCCCCGCTCACCCCACCAGGGCCAGGCAGGGGGTGTCCCCGCTCACCCCACCAGGGCCAGGCAGGGGGTGTCCCCGCTCACCCCACCAGGGCCAGGCAGGGGGTGTCCCCGCTCACCCCACCAGGGCCAGGCAGGGGGTGTCCCCGCTCACCCCACCAGGGCCAGGCAGGGGGTGTCCCCGCTCACCCCACCAGGGCCAGGCAGGGGGTGTCCCCGCTCACCCCACCAGGGCCAGGCAGGGGGTGTCCCCGCTCACCCCACCAGGGCCAGGCAGGGGGTGTCCCCGCTCACCCCACCAGGGCCAGGCAGGGGGTGTCCCCGCTCACCCCACCAGGGCCAGGCAGGGGGTGTCCCCGCTCACCCCACCAGGGCCAGGCAGGGGGTGTCCCCGCTCACCCCACCAGGGCCAGGCAGGGGGTGTCCCCGCTCACCCCACCAGGGCCAGGCAGGGGGTGTCCCCGCTCACCCCACCAGGGCCAGGCAGGGGGTGTCCCCGCTCACCCCACCAGGGCCAGGCAGGGGGTGTCCCCGCTCACCCCACCAGGGCCAGGCAGGGGGTGTCCCCGCTCACCCCACCAGGGCCAGGCAGGGGGTGTCCCCGCTCACCCCACCAGGGCCAGGCAGGGGGTGTCCCCGCTCACCCCACCAGGGCCAGGCAGGGGGTGTCCCCGCTCACCCCACCAGGGCCAGGCAGGGGGTGTCCCCGCTCACCCCACCAGGGCCAGGCAGGGGGTGTCCCCGCTCACCCCACCAGGGCCAGGCAGGGGGTGTCCCCGCTCACCCCACCAGGGCCAGGCAGGGGGTGTCCCCGCTCACCCCACCAGGGCCAGGCAGGGGGTGTCCCCGCTCACCCCACCAGGGCCAGGCAGGGGGTGTCCCCGCTCACCCCACCAGGGCCAGGCAGGGGGTGTCCCCGCTCACCCCACCAGGGCCAGGCAGGGGGTGTCCCCGCTCACCCCACCAGGGCCAGGCAGGGGGTGTCCCCGCTCACCCCACCAGGGCCAGGCAGGGGGTGTCCCCGCTCACCCCACCAGGGCCAGGCAGGGGGTGTCCCCGCTCACCCCACCAGGGCCAGGCAGGGGGTGTCCCCGCTCACCCCACCAGGGCCGGGCAGGGGTCTGCATGCCGAGCGGTGCGTCTCGTCGGTCAGGCTCAGTCAGACTGAAAGCCGTTCATGGAACTGAATTCGGCAGTCACTCCGTTTTGTTTCTTCTTAGTCTTTTTCTATGGGCGTGCACACGAGAGAGGGAGAGAGAAACCACCACCCCCAGGGGGATGGCTGCACAGCAGTCTCTACTCCTCTTGGGATTTTGGGTCCCCACACATGTACCCAGTGTGATTTTCAGGCCAGCAGGTGCGGGACTTGAACCACGCAGCCTCCCAAGTAGGATCCAGCATCTTAGCCTCCATGCCACCTGCTAGTCTAGCTGTCTTTTTTACACCGAGTAAATTAATAGACCATATAGAAGTGGGAGGAGCCACTGAGCATATTTGTGTCTTATATCGAACCTGCATTTTCAAGAGACGGGCCTTTCCGCAAAGGTGTGACTTAGCAGTGGAGTTTTCCCCTCGAGCCTCAGTTTCCCCACTTCTCGGGCATCTCTGAGGAGTGCCTGTCTCATGCAGCGTGCAGGATTTGGCTTCTGGAGTCGGGATCCTAATTTGGGGGACGACGCCCCTTCTGTCCTTCATGTTTCCTAGGGAAGTGCCCGACAGGGTGGCACCACTATGAGGGCACGGCCAGCTGCTACCGCGTCTACCTGAGCGGGGAGAACTACTGGGACGCCGCGCAGACCTGCCAGCGCGTGAACGGCTCGCTGGCCACCTTCTCCACCGACCAGGAGCTGCGCTTCGTCCTGGCCCAGGAGTGGGACCAGCCCGAGCGCAGCTTTGGTTGGAAGGACCAGCGCAAGTGAGTCCTGGGCTGGGGCCTGCAGGGCCTGGGGGCAGGGTCCAGTGACCGCTGAGCCGTGGCCTCTGACCAGCCGACAGCACGTGGGGCATACCCAGCAGCCAGTGGGCGAGGAAACAGACCTGGGGCTTCGAGTGCGCCTCGAGGTGGGGCAGGGGCATGCAGAGGGGACGGGGACAGGGGACAGGCTCTGCCACCACCCCGTGGGACCTTGGGTCCCTTTCTGTGGCTGTGGATGCTGTTGCTAAGCTTGGGCAGGGGTGCCAGCCTGTGCCAGCAGGGGCCACTCGGTAGGGCTCTGTGGGTCTGTTGTGAGGGGTGTTTGGTGTGGGGGTTCCCTCTGAGAGCGAGCCCTGTCGGCCTGATACCCAGCGCTCCCAGAAGAAACCTCAGGGCCTGGTGGACGTGGGCTCTGGCACACCCAGGACTGGAACTCAGGCTCTGCCCATCGTGGGGAGGTGTGAGAATAGCAGCCACTGCTGCGTCTGCCCAACCAGCACTGGGGCTTTGTCCTGGGCAGGCAGTGCCACCTCTGGAGGTCACTCAGGCTGTGCTGTCCACACCTTGGGGGACAGGTGGCCACCAGTTACTGGCCCCTTTTCCGAAGGAGAGCCCAGCTCTGAGGGAGCGGGGAGTGAGCTGCAGGGCTGAGGCATCCCCACGCCGCACGGGCTGCCGGCCCCCGTCGGAGCACCACGACCTGCACCCCAGGACCCTCCAAAGCTGGGTTGGGCCCTAATTATTGCACCTCGTGTGGTGGTAGCAAATCACGAGACCCTGCTGTTCTGCTGCAGCTACAAAGTGAGGAAAGTGACTGTTCACTCAGCGGTTGTTGTACCGACCCACAAGGAAACGCCTGCGAGTCCGGTAGAGAAGCGAGCGGGAGGGTGCCTGTGCGTGGTGTGGGCTGAGGGGCTACGCTCCCTTGCAGCAGGTGGGCCTGCAGACCGGCCTCTCCAGGGTCAGCGCTGGGAGGCCAGGGTAAGGGACACGGGCTCAGCAGATGCGTGTGGCAGGCAGCCAGGTCCGTGTGTCGGGACCTGCAGTGTGGGCCAGTGTGCTCAGGAGCTGCGGGCCCGGGTGGGCAGGTGCTCAGTGAGAAGCCAGGCACATACTTTTAAAAAATTCATGGAAGGGACCAGCAGTTGGCGTAATGGCTATGTAGCTGGACTCCCATGTGGTTGACTGCAGTTCGAGTCCTGGATCCGGTGGCTTAAACTCACGCCGGGCGTGTGTGTGTGTGTGTGTGTGTGTGTGTGTATGTATGTATGTGTGTGTGCGTGCGTGCCCAAGATCCCGAGAGGAGAATGGAGGAGAAGGGATTGCGGTGCGACCATCTTCCCCGGGGGGGTGATTTCTCGCTTTCTATCTGTCTCTCTGTCTTTCTGGCGAGCGCACGCGCCCTATAGCAAAAACCTCTCCCCCCAAAAGCAATTTTCATGGAAAATGGAATTCAAGAATGAGTCTATTTTGTGCAAGATTGAAATCCATGCATAGTTTTCCAAGACCCCACATCTATCGCAGGATCTGTTTCTTAGCTGAGGCGCAGTCACGTACTGTAAATTCACCCATGAGGTGCGTACACCTCTGTGGCTTAAGCGTTTTCACAGGGTTGTATCATGAGGCCTTCTGCCCACCAAGGCCCAGGCTGGTCTTGCTCACAGCGTGGAAGATCTGATACAGAGAGCCCAAAGCCTGGGCCGCGGACCAGTACTGGTGCCCGGTCTGTGGGGACTCGGGTGCACAGCAGGGAGTGAGCCGTAGGTGGGTGGGCCAGCACAGCTCCATCTGCCTTTACAGCCGCTCCCCATCACTGGCCGCCCGGGCCCCGCCCCGTCAGGTGGGCTGTACCTTAGGCTCTCACACGGGCGTGAACCCTACTGTGAACAGCGCATGCGGGGAGCTGGGTCACACACCCTCAGGAACTCCCCCTCCCACCCCCGTCAGTGGAAAACTTGTCTTCCATGAAACCAAACCCTGTTGCCCGCAAGGTCAGGGACTAACACAGGCTGTTGGACAGGGGTTACCTGAGGTGAGACTTCTGACCTGTGGATTGGTGGTTTCACATCCGAATGCATTGTGTTTTATTATTTTTTTTAAAGAATTACTTTATTTAACTTATTTAATTTTAACCAGAGAGGGACAGAGTGAGGGGTGGGTGGAGAATGAGAAGGCAAGCCGCCAGGTCTGGGACTCGAACCACAGTAGGCCATGTGGGAGTCCAGTCCCTTAGCCATGCCACCTGCTGGCCCCATATATTTTAAAGATTTTTGCCTTCGGGCATGTGCTCTCTCTAAAGAAGGAGAGAAAGAGCGAGAAACCATCCCCCAGAAGATGACCACGCCACAGTCTCTTCTCCATTCTCCTCTCGGGATCTTGGGCATGCACGCACATGTACCCTGCATGAGTTTCAAGCTGCCAAGTTCAGGCCTCAAACCACGGTCAGTCACGTAGTTCAGCGCCTTAGCCAGCACACCACCTGCTGGCCATGTTAATACATTTTATTAAAGGTGAATGTTAAAACTCACTGGTGTTTTAGAAGGTAGTCTGTGGAAGGTCGGTATAACTGTTGCACACACATACGGCGCCCCCCCCCCCCCTGCCACTAAGGCCTGTCTCTGCCTGCAGGCTGTGGGTCGGCTACCAGTACGTCATCACTGGCCGGAACCGCTCCCTGGAAGGTCGCTGGGAGGTGGCGTTCAAAGGTAAGCCTTCCGGGTGTGTCGGGAGTGTTGCTCGGTCTGAAACTGGGGAATCCTAACTCAGGATTGCTGGGGAGTGTCCTTACCCGGTGTTCCTGGCCTGCAAGGGCACCCGCTGTAGGGACGTGGAGAGGAGGGGGCTTCAGATTGTCAGGGGCGCCCGGGGCCAGTGTGCAGCCCCCTGGTCAGGCTCCTCCTGGGGGCCTGGGGCCTTCCAAGGAGCTAGGACCTTGCATCATAAGAATGAGCCTACGAGGTGTCCTGTGACCCAGGCCAGAGAGGGACAGAATGAGTTCTCTGGGACAGAGAAGGTCAGAGCCGGAATCCAGAACTTGATGGAAGCTGCAGGCAGAAGCAGTTAAAATAGGTGTTTATGGGCCAGCCTGCGGCCTGGTGGTTAAGGTGGTGGCTCCCACATGGCCGATCATGTGTGTAAGTCCCAGACCCAGCACTTGGAAACACCTGGGCATGTATGTATGTGTGCCCAAAATCCCAAGAGGAGGGAGAAAAGGAGAAGGGATTGTAGTGTGACCATACCTCATGGGGGTGTCTTCTCATTTCCCTCTGTCTGTCTTCTGTGCACATATGTGTTATTTCAAAGGTTTTATACCGAGTTGCTTGGAAATACCAAGGACTTAGAGTGGGCCTACCGTGTGGTTTCTGTAGGTGTGGCATTAATACCGTGGTTGTGTGATCTTAGGAGACGTGTGCTTGTTCAGGAGAGGGGCCTCCATGGTGGGAGGGGGCGAGCTGGACGGATGGATGCCGTCAGTGCTGAGGCCACGCGGGGATACTTTTCTCTCTACCTTTGTGAAGTTTTAAAGTTTCTTTCTTTCCTGAGAGATAGGCATGGAGAGAGAGGAAGCCTTCCCAGGCCAGCAGGACCGTGGGTGACCATGTGCACCCAGTCTGCAAGGTCGGCCTGGGGACTGGAGCCCGTCCTCCCATGCCCTCGAGCATTACAGAGCTGAGCACACCCACTGCACCTTGGTGGCCTTTTTTTTTTCTTTTTTTTTTTTTTAACATATATTCTATTTTTGATTTGCCAGAAAGTATCGGCCCTCGCTAGAAAGAGAGACGGAGAAGGAGAAAGAGGGAAGCGAGAAAGTACCTCCCCCTGGGGCGTGGTCACATGGCAAGCCCGTCTGCATTTCTCCCTCCTTTCAGGACTTTGGGCACGTACACACAGGTGCCTGGCGTGCTTTTCCAAGCTACTGACTAGGTCCAGGACTCGAGCCGCATGGTTGCCATGTAGGATCCAGATCCCTTAACTACTAGGCTCTGGGCTGACCCCATATTTTAAACATTTTTTCCAACTAAATGACGGGTCCTATATTGTGTCAGATGCCACATGACTGACTGCAGTTGAAACCCTGGCCCCGCAGTTTGAAAAAAATCACTGGGTGCAACAGAGGAAAAGGATTGCAGTCTGGCCAGCCCCACTGAGAGGCCCTTTCTCTCCCTTTCTGTGGCAAGAGCGCACACCCTCGGGCAATTAAAAAAAAAAAACATTAAAACATTTTTTTCACTGCTGCCATTTAAAAAGGTTTCTGCTAAGAAACTGCGGAGTGGAGTGAATGCAGAGCACAGAAGCAAGCCAGTGCAGGCCCAGCTGGCCCCTCTGGTCTCAGAAGGCGTTCTCTCCCAGTTGTAGCCCGAGGCAAAATGAGTGAGCTGGCCCAAGGGGGAAGTTCCGAAAAGACGATGGGAAGTGGATTTTTAAAAAAATAATAATTATTTAAGAGTCTCGAGCTCTAGCTGGCCACCGAGTGTACACGCTCCGGGATCTTCAGTGCTCATGACTGCTTTCTGATTTCTCGCTTTCTATCTCTCTGTCTCTCTCTCTCTTTCTGGCGAGTGCACGTGCCCTATAGCAAAAACCTCCCCCCCCCAAAAAAAAAAAAAGAGATGCAAGAATACTTTTGGCCAAAAATCTCCCCTACAAAGTCACTCAGGATGAATTAAAAGAAGTTCCTCCAGACTCATCTGCGCCACCCGCCTGCCATCATAAGCTGCCATCATGGTGAAGCTCGCTGAGGCTGGTAAAAATCAAGGTGACCCTCCCAAAGGGCTCCTCCTCCAGAGGAGGTAGAAGACTGTGAAGATGAGGAAGTGTCAGAAGATGAAGATGATGGCATTGGAGAAGAGGTTGTCACCCTCAGAACAAAGGTAAGCAGGCTGCCACAGCTCCAGCAAAGGTAGTAGTTTCTCCAGCAAAAAAGCTTGCAGTTGCCAACCTGCCAAGAACGCAGCGGTCACCCCAGGCAAAAAGGCAGCTGCTGTACCGTCCAGGAAGACCGTCACACCAGCCAGAGCCGTCACAGCGCCTGGCAAGAAGGGAGCCACGCCGGGCAAAGCGCTGGTAGCAACTCCTGGTAAGGAA
>NW_006159771.1:1189689-1195216 GCF_000334495.1 Tupaia belangeri chinensis
GAGAAGGAAGACAGCGATGAGGGGGAGGAGGATGACAGCGGGGAAGATGAGGAGGAGGAGGATGGAGATGGGGATGAATTTGAGGCAGCGGTGATGAAAGCAGCTGCCACCCCGGCCTCGGAGGAGGAGGAGGAAGATAAGGATGAAGAAGCAGCTATGGAGACCACACCAGCCAACGGAAAGAAAACTCCTGCAAAAGCTGCACCTGTGAAAGCCAAGACGGTGGCTGAAGATGAAGAGGATGAGGAGGAAGGTGAGGAGGAAGAAGACCCTGTCAAAGAAGTTCTTGGAAAACGAAAGCAGGAAATGACCAAACAGCAGCTCCTGAGGCCAAGAAACAGAAGGTGGAAGCCACAGAACCAACTCCATCGTCCCATGTGTTTGTTAGAAACCTGAACAATAACAGATCTATTCCTGAATTGAAAACGTATTCGTGATGTTTTTGCTAAAAAATGATCTTAGTGTTGTGGACATCAGAATCGGGACATCTAGGAAGTTTGGCTATGTTGACTTTGAATCTGCTGAAGATCCAGAAAAAGCTTTGGAACGCACCGGTTTAAAAGTCTTAGGCAATGAAATTCAACTAGAGGAACCAAAAGGAAAAGACAATAAGAAAGATCGAGGTGCAAGAACACTGGGACCAGCAGTTAGTGTAATGGCTATGTCACTGGACTCCCATGTAGTCGACCGCGGTTTGAGTCCCAGACCTGGTGGCTTAAAACTCATGTCAGGCGCGTGTGTGTTGCGTGCCCAGGATCCCAAGAGGAGAATGGAGGAGAAGGGATTGTGGTGTGGCCATCCCCCCTGGGGGATGATTTCTCACTTTCTGGCGAGCGCACGCGTCCTATAGCAAAAATCTCTCCAAAAAAAAAAAAAGAGAGAGAGAGATGCAAGAACACTTTTGGCCAAAAATCTCCCCTACAAAGTCACTCAAGATGAATTAAAAGAAGTATTTGAAGATGCCGTGGAGATCAGAATAACCAGCAAAGACGGACAAAGTGAAGGGATTGCCTGTATTGAATTTAAGACAGAAGCCGATGCAGAGAAAACCTTTGAAGAGAAGCCGGGATCAGAGACTGATGGGCGGTCCATGTCTCTATACTGCGCCGGAGAGAAACGTCAAAATCAAGACTGCAGAGGTGGAAAGAACAGCGCCGGGAGTGGGGAGTCAAAAACTCTGTCAGGCGCATGTGTACCCTCTGGTAAATTTAAGAAGGAAAATGTATATTATAAACTATGCATGGATTTCAACCTTTTCTTACACACTTTTTAGAAATGTTGCTCTAAGGTGTGTGCAGTCCCCAGAGACAGGGCAGGAGGGGGGAAAGTAAGGAATCACCTTCGAGGGAGCATAGCCATGCTGCAATCCCTTCTCCATCCTTCCTGGATTTGGGTCCCACACACACACAAACCCCCAGTGCGTGTGTATTTACTTACTTATTTTGTCTTTTTGTCATAGGGTATATGCTTGTCAGAGAGAGAGAGAGACAGTGAGAGGGAAAGTGAGAAATGAGCCCTCCCCAGAGGAAGAGTTATGACACAATATCTTCATTGTCCTCGTGGGATTTTTTTTTTTTTTTGAGAGATTTTCACTGTAGGGCGCGTGTGCTCGCCAGACAGACAGAGACAGACATAGAGACAGAAAGCGAGAAATCACCCCCCAGGGGGGATGGTCACGCTGCAATCCCTTCTCCTCCATTCTCCTCTCGGGATCTTGGGCACGCACGCACATGCGCCCGGCGTGAGTTTTAAGCCACCGGGTCCGGGACGTGAACCACGGTCGACTACAGGGGAGTCCAGCGACATAGCCATTATGCTAACTGCTGGTTCCCTGTCCTCGTGGGATTTGGGGCATGCACACACGCATGTCCAGTGTGATTTTCAAGCTGCCACATCCAGGACTTGAACCATGGTCTGCCATGTGGGAATCCAGCACCTTAACCACCGCTCCATCTGCTGGCCCTGCCCAGTGTGGTTTTTTTGTTTTGTTTTGTTTTGTTTTGTTTAGGTTTTTAAGCATATATACTTACCAGAAAGAGACAGAGAGGAAATTGAGAAATCACCCCCCCCCGGGGGGGTGGCCACGCCACATTCCCTTCTCCTATATTCTGCTCTTGAGATATTTGAGCGTACATGCACACACACCCAGCGTGATTTCCAAACCTCCAGGTCCGGGCCTCAAACTGTGGTCACCCGTGTGGAAGTCCAGCGCTTAACCATCACACCACATGCTAGCCCCTGATTGTGTTTTTTAAGCCTCTGGTCAGGGCTTAAAGCATGCAGTCAGTCATGTGCAGTCCAGCCACCTTGACCACCACACAACCTAGGTGGCCTGATTTCAACATTTTTTTGCACCACGGAATTTATATTTCAGGGTTTTTTTTTAAAGAATTATTTAATTAAATTAACTTTAAAAATTTTTTTTCTTTTTTTGGAGAGGTTTTTGCGATAGGGCGCGTGCATTCGCCAGAGAGAGACAGAAGGCGAGAAATCACCCCCCAGGGGGGATGGCCACACCGCAATCCCTTCTCCTCCATTCTCCTCTCAGGATCTTGGGCACGCACACACACATGCCCGGAGTGAGTTTAAGCCACCGGGTCTGGGACTCGAACTGCGGTTGACTATGTGGGAGTCCAGCGACATAGCCATTACGCTAACTGCTGGTCCCCAGTTTTTTTAAACATTTTTAAAATAATTATTTATTTTATTCATTCATTTTAATTTGACAGAGAAAGATACACAGAGAGAGAGAGAAAGTGGTAAAGCAAGCCACCAGGTCTGGTATCAAACTGTGGTCGGCCATGTGGGAGTGTCCAGCGCCTTAACCACCACGCTACCTGCTGGCCCCCATTAATTTTAAAAATTTAACCAAAGAGAGAAAGGGAAAGTGAGAATATAAGCCCCCAGGTCCAGGACTTGAACTACAGTTGGCCATTGGGAGTCCAGTGCTTTAACCACCAGTTCCATCTTTAACTCATTTTAATTCCATTTTTCCATGAGCTTTAAAGAAATTATTAATTTTATTCATTATTTTTTTTAAATTTGCTACAGGGCATGTATGCTTATCAGAGAAAGACAGAGAGAGAAAGTGAGGGAAACTGAGAAAGCAAGCTGCCAGGTCCGGTACTTGAACCACGGTCAGCCATGCGGGGGTCCAGCACCTTAACTACCGTGCCACCTGCTGGCCCCTTCATGAGCTTTCTGAGGTACCCTTATATACATACTCCTTTGTGTGCGTTTATGATTGTGCCTTTGTAAATTTGGAGCTCGGTCCCCTCTGGGCTCCTCAGGGGCCTTGGGGGGACGCTCCCCAACCCCTCCCCAAGAGGGTGACCCTCTGCTCTTGGCTCACATCTGCAGAAGCTTGGGAGCTCCCTCCGGGGTGCTGAGCCCAAGGCTTGACAGCGCTGGGTCCCGGGGTGCCGTGGAGAGCCTCCTTGGAAGGCTGACATTTCTGCAGGACGTTGAAAACACAGATCCTCTTCTCTGGAGAGAATTAACCTTCCTTTCCACGTGCCGCCTGGGGAGCCTCTGGTCTCGAGTGCAAATTCCGTTTCTTCGTGTTCGTACTTGCTATTTATTTTAAACCATAAAAGTAGAAACACTGTTGGGACCAGCAGTTAGTCTAATGGCTATGTCGCTGGACTCCCATGTAGCCAACCACAGTTCTAGTCCCAGACCCAGTGACTTAAACTCATGCCGAGCGTGTGCATGCCCAAGATCCTGAGAGGAGAACGGAGGAGAAGGGATTGCGTCGTGGCCATCTCCCCTGGGGGGTGATTTCTCGCTTTCTGTCTCTTTGTCTCTGGTGAGCAAACGCACCCTATAGCAAAAACCTCTCCCCCCAAAAAAAAAGTGGAAACAGTTTCCTGTGTCTGTGTATTGTGTAAAGTGGTCATTTAAGATTCGCCGGGTGCCTTCATGGTCCCTACGCATGCGCGCACACACACACACCCTGCCCTGCACCTCTTGTCTCCGTACACACACCACTGGGGCTCAGTCGTGTCACGTCCCATGTTGGCTAAGGACAGGAAGGTGTGACTCACAGGGTTTCCGTTCTCCTCTGCCTGGCCATACCCCACGCGCACTGCCCACCCCGCTCTCCGTGAGGATAGTGTGGTTTCTGACCGCCTTTTCCCGGTGTGGAGGGCAGGAGCCACCTGGGTGACGGGGTTTCCCTGGAGCCGGGAGAGGGGCCCAAGGAGCCAGTGCTTTCCGGGGCTTTGCTGCTGCCAGCCGATGTGGGTACTGATGCCCCCATGGGCGCTGGCACCAGTGGTCCCGCCCGAGTGGCCCGTCCGTCACAGGAGCGGTGTGGCAGCGTTCTGAGACCCCGTTTATTACGGGTACTCAGTCTAAGGAGATGTCTCTCCCACCCGTTTCCCATTGGCTTATTTGTGTCAGTGTGAACCCATGCACCTCAGTCCACCTGTTACAATCCAGTCCACTGCTTGTGCTCCACTGTCACCACCACCAGCTCACCCCGCCCTGGTTCTCGGGAGGGCACTTATCATCGTGTGCTCGCCACCTCCAGTGCCCACGCACCTCGGAAGCTGGAGCCACGACAGCCCAAGTGCCGGAGCTGCAGAGAAACCAGCCCTTGGCTGATGGTCCTGCTTGATGCCCTGGGCCCCTGGAGGACCGTGTGTGCCTCCTCTGCTGACACCCTGTGGTCATGGACGGCCCCACCTGTGTCTCCCCGACAGGCTCCTCGGAGGTGTTCCTGCCCCCGGACCCCATCTTCGCCTCGGCCCTGTCTGAGAATGACAACGTGTTCTGCGCCCAGCTGCAGTGCTTCCACTTCCCCACCCTGCGGCACCACGACCTCCACAGCTGGCACGCCGAGAGCTGCTACGAGAAGTCTTCGTTCCTGTGTAAACGCAGTAAGTCCCCTGGGACCCCAGTCCCGGCTCAGCGTCGGCGCTCACACGCTGTCCTCGTGGTGCAGGGCGGAATCCATCCCTCGTCTCACCGGTGGGTGCTGCTCCTCGCCGGTGCCCACCTGGCTGTCGGGGTGGGAGCCCGGCTGCCCCTGTGGCCTGGTCGGCGTCTCTGAGCCCATAGTCCTCTCTCCCTGCCCTGTCCACTTCAGGGAGTGGTGGCCCTGATACCCTTCGGCCCCATGGAGTCCCTGGAGCATCGGGGCCCCTTGACCACCTCCCCTGCTCCGCGGGGCTTTCTGGGCCTTTGAAGCTTAGCCTGTCTGGAGTGTTCCCCATTCCAGTCTGTGGTGTCACAAGTCTTTCCCTGTCTCCTTGCTCCTCGTCTCAAGTTCCCACGAGGCTGGCTGAGCTCTAGGGGCTCTTGGCGTAGATGCACGACTGAGGGAGGACGCCCACCTCCACCCACCTTCCTCTGAATCGGCCCACAGCCGCCACGCGGAAGTCCAGCCTCAGCTACGGCCTCACTTGGGCCTTCGCTCTTCCCTGCCAATAAGTCACATGCGCCCGAGTCTTCCCAGACCACCCTGGCCCGGACTGTCCACCCTGTTAGTGGCGCGCCTCATCCGGGCAGGAGCGGCGTGCTG
>NW_006159771.1:1195255-1205104 GCF_000334495.1 Tupaia belangeri chinensis
GCGTCTCGTGGCCGGTGCTGTGGCTTCCTTTATGTTATTATTTCTTTTTTATTTAGAGAGGTTTTTGCTATAGGGTGCATGCACTCGCCAGACAGACAGAAAGACAGAGACAGAAAGCAAGAAATCACCCCCCAGGGGGGATGGTCACGCCGCAATCCCTTCTCCTCCGTTCTCCTCTCAGGATCTTGGGCACGCACGCACACGCGCCCGGCGTGAGTTTTAAGCCACTGGGTCCGGGACTCGAACCGCGGTCGACTACATGGGAGTCCAGCGACATAGCTATTACACTAACTGCTGGTCCCTTTATGTTATTCTTGACTCTTCAAGTTCTGTAGTTTGTGGCTTCCCCTAGATGTTCTGGTTACACATTTGCTTCTCGTTCAGATCTTTGATTTATACTTCTTTGCCTTTTTCTCCCCGATGTTAACTTTTCCTCAAGACTCCAGTACAGTGTCGAGTAGAAGTGGTGGGAGTGGGACAGGCAGCTGGTGTGGTGGTTAGGGCTCTGGACTCCCACGTGGTCTGAGTCCCAGACCTGGCAGCTTGTTTTCTTGCTTTCTTTCTCTCTTTCTGTTTCTCTCTGGTCAAATTAAGAATTAATTATAATATGGACCAGCAGATGGCGTAATGGCTACGTCATTGGACTTCCATGTAGTGAACTGTGGTTCGAGTCCCGGACCCAGTGGCTTAAACTCACACCGGGCGCATGTGCGTGCGTGCCCAAGATCCCGAGAGGAGAATGGAGGAGAAGGGATTGCGGCGTGGCCATCCCCCCTGGGGATGATTTCTCACTTTCTATCTCTCTGTCTCTCTCTTTCTGGAGAGCGCACACGCCCTATAGCAAAGAACCTCGTAAAAAAATAAAGATGATTTCTCGCTTTCTGTCTCGCTGTCTCTCTCTGTCTGTCTGGTGAGCGCACACGCCCTATAGCAAAGAACCTCGTAAAAAAATAAAGAATTATTTTATTTAACTTTATTTATTTATTTATTTTAATTTGACCAGAAAGGGACAGAGTGAGAGAGAGAAAGTGAGAAAGCAAGCTGCCAGGCCCAGGACTTGAACCACAGTTGGCCATGTGGGAGTCCAGCACCCTTAACCACCATGCCACTTGCCAGCCCGTATGGTCAATTTTTTAAGAAACAAGCAAAATCTTTTCTAGGGTAGCCATACCGTTTTGCTCTTCGCATCGGCAGTGTGTGAGTCATAGGTTTCTCTACGCCCTCACTAGTACTCGTTTTCATTTTATCTATCCTGGTGGCTGTGTGGTACTCTCCTTGTGGTTTACGCTTGCATTTCTCTGAAGTTAACGACATCAAACACCTTCTCATGTGTTTATTTGCCGTCTGTATACCCTCTGGTGAAATGTCTGTTCATGTCATTTGTCCCTCTCTTTTTTTTTTTTAAAAGAATTATGTTATTTATTTATTTAAATGTGACCAGAGAGGAACAGAGAGAGAAAGTGAGAAAGCAAGCCACCAGGTCTGGGACTTGAACTACAGTTGGCCATGTGGGAGTCCAGTGCCTTAGCCACTACACCACCTGCTGGACTCCTCCTATTTTGTTTTTTTTTCCCTAAAAGTTTTATAATTTTATATTTACATGTAAATCTGTGACTTATTTCAAACTAAATTTCTTTTTATAAAGTGTAAGATTTAAGTCATGTTCCTAGCTCAGTATAGCTCTGTGCTTTTGGCCGGAACCGCCATCTTCCAGTAATTCACCAAAACGGCAAACACAGGGGGAAAGAGGAGAGGCCCCCGCTCTGTCTCTAGGCCTTTTAGAAAACATGGAGGGCTTCCTTTGGCAACATATGCAGGCATCTACAAGAGAGGTGATGTAGACATCGAGGGAGTGGGCACTGTTCAAAAAGGAATGCCCCACACATGTGACCATGGCAAAACCGGAAGAGCCTAGTGTTACCCAGCATGCTGTTGGCATTGTTGTAAGGGCGACTCTTGCCAAGAGAATCAATGTGCGTATTGAGCATACTGAGCATTCTGAGAGCAGAGATGGCTTCCTAAAACGTGGGAAGGAAAATGACCAGAAAAAGAAGGAAGCCAAAGAGGGAGGTGCCTGGGTTCCACGGCAGCGCCGGCTGCTCCACCCAGAGAGGCGGCGCCGCCTGCCCCCCCAAGAGAAGCCGCTGTGTGAGAACCAGTGGAAAGGAGCCTGAGCTGCTGGAACCTGTTCCCTGTGAATTCATGGCGTGACGGGTGTTAACAATAACCAGTAGTCTAAAAAAAAAAAAAGAAAGAAAAAAAAAATATATATAACCCTGCTCCCATAGCTCTCTTCTGTTCTGTTACTGGCAAACACATTGTCTGTGCCCTGTGTTTCTGTGCATGATAGACCCAGCATTCCGTTCTATACATGTTACTGTATACAGTTGTTTTGAAAGTAGTCACCAGGATAAAGAGCAGTATGTATTTGTACTGTTATTTATAATTATATAACCACCTTTACTGGTGCGCTTCGTTTCTTCACGTAGACCCAAACTGCTCGCCAGGAGTCGCTGGCTTTTAGCTTGAAGAACTTTCTTTGGTATTTCTTATGAGTGCTCTCAGTCTTCATCTTGGAAAAGTCTTTTTTTTTTTTTTTCCGAAAAGAATTATTGATTTAATTAATTTATTTATCTATTTATTTTAATTTGACCAGAGAGAGGCAGAGAGAGAGAGGGAAAGTGAGAAAACAAGCCACCAGGTCCAGGACTCTAACTGTGGTCGGCCATGTGGGAGTGTCCAGCGCCTTAACCACCACGCCACCTGCTGGTCCCCTCTGTGAAAGTCTTTATTTGGCCTTTATTTTTTTTTGAAAGATTGCTTTGCTGGGTACAGATCCTTGGTTGGTTTTGAGTGTTGGGAATATATTGCCCCACTGCCTCCAGCCTTTCTTATTCCTGTTTAGAAGTCAGTTGTTAATCTTACGGGATTCCCTTATAAGTAATAAGTCATTTTTTTGTTTGATACTTTGACACTTTTACCTGGTCTTTGGCTTTCAGCATTTTTGTAAAAGAATTATTTGTTATTTTATTTATTGGTATTATTTTTTAATTTGACCAGAGATGGGTGGGGCCTGGGTGAGAAAGCAAAACTGCCAGGTCTGGGACTCAAACAGTGATTGACCATGTGGGAGTCTAGCCTCTTAACCACCACGCCACCTTCCTGCCTACCTTTTAGTGTTCTTAGCATGTGACAGTTGGCATTTATCCTCCTTGGAGTTTGTTGAACTTCTTGGATATGTAGATTTTAATTTTGCAATGACCTTGGGTAGTTCTCAAGTGTTATTTCTTGAACTATTTTTTCTACACCTTCCTCTCTCTCCTTTGTTTTGCTATTTTTTTTCCTTTTTCTTTTTTTGGAGAGGTTTTTGCTATAGTGCGTGTGCGCTCGCCAGAAAGACAGAGACAGAGAGACAGAAAACGAGAAATCACCTTCCGGGGCATGGCCACGCTGCAATCCCTTCTCCTCCATTCTCCTCTCGGGATCTTGGGCACGCACGCACACGTGCCTGGTGTGAGTTTAAGCCACCAGTTCCGGGACTCGAACCGTGGCCGACTACATGGGAGTCCAGCGACATAGCCATTACGCCAACTGCTGGTCCCTGTTTTGCTATTCTCACTTCACTTATGTTGTGATTTCACCGTTTCTCTGAGGGCTCTGTTCGTTTTTCCTTATTCTTTTTCCCCCTGGTTTTAGCAGGGGCTCATTTTATGTGAGTTCCTTCCCTAGGCGTTCCTGACCACGTGGATGAAAGAGATTTGACCCCAATTTAAGTGAGGCACAGCCCCACGGTTGTGCAGTTTCTGAAGCGTCTTTTTGTTTTTCTAAACATTTTCCACCTCATTTGGAGACGGGAACAGGCTCTCTTCTCACCCCTCTGCCTCTCACCCCTCCCTGAGCATGTGTCCCTGTGAGGGCCCGCCTCTTCCTCACCCTCTCCCCGTGTCTGTCGTGTCTGCCTGTCGGCTGAAGGCTCTGAGCTTTTAACTCCCTCCTCCTCTCTGGCGGCGTCGTCTCCTTTAGCCCCAGGTCCGCTCTGCACAGGGTTTCCTGCGCGTCTCAGGTCCAGTGGACCATCTTCTTCACAGGAAGCAGCAGCTTCTTGGGAAACTCATCGAAGACACATTCTGATTTTATAGCTGTTAATATCCATGACATCCGTGTCTTAGAACTGAGGGACTCTCAGAAGTAAACCCCTTAGGCAACTTACAAACTAACATGTCTCAGGGCCAGCAGGTGGCATGGTGGTTAAGGCACTGGACTCCCACCTGGCCAAGCATGGTTCAGCTCCTGGACCTGGCAGCTTAAAAGTTACACCAGGCGCATGTGTATGCGTGCCCAAAATCCCAGGAGGAGACTGGAGGAGAAGAGACTGCAGTGCAGCCATCCTCCCGGGGGCCATTTCTCACTCTCACTCTCACTCTTCTCTGGTGAGTGCACTTGCCCTACAAAACCTGAAGAAGAAGAAGACGCTCATACAGGGACCTTCACCTGGAGTCTGACATCATTTTCTGTCCTGCTTCTCTGGGCTCCATGGGACACATGGGCCCTGGCCGGGTGTGCTTTGCTGTAATTGTGTGATGTCGTGACCGCTTTAGACGACCACCCCTGCACCCCGCATTCAGAGGACTCTTGGACGTGATCACACCAGCCCCTCGTCTGCCCTTGGACCCCCAGGCCCAGGCGGGGAAGGCAGTCTCCCTCTGCTGGTGACATCCGTGTGCCCACTGCAGGTCAGACGTGCGTGGACATCAAGGACAACGTGGTGGATGAGGGGTTCTACTTCACCCCCAAGGGGGACGACCCCTGCCTGAGCTGCACCTGCCACGGAGGGGAGCCGGAAATGTGCGTGGCCGCCCTCTGCGAGCGGCCCCAGGGCTGCCAGCAATACCGCAAGGACCCCAAGGAGTGCTGCAAGTTCATGTGTCTGGACCCAGGTGAGAGTCCCGACGGGGTTCAGGGCCAGGGGCTGGCGAGTCATTGCTCCCTGGTGGTGGGGACTCCTGAGCAGATGAGAGTCCCGCCGGGGCCCAGGGCCAGGGGCTGGGTGAGTCGTTGCTCCCTGGTGGTGGGGACTCCTGAGCACTCGTGGCCGAGGCACAGCAGCAATGGCCGAGGCACAGCAATGATGGCAGGGCTGCCCCACGCTGTGCTGGGGGCCTGGTCACCAGCTATCCCAGGAGGCGTGTGTGTGCATGTCCTGCAGGTCACTTCCCCTCGCCTCCACCCCTCACGTCCCTCGTTCCCGTTCTCGGGTAACAGGGAGCATGAAGATGAACCGGGTGTGGTCGTCTGTCCACAGGGCAGCTGGGACGAACAGCTTCACACCTGCCTCTCTCCTCTCTTTCCAAGCTCGGAGCTAGGCTTCCGTTTCTGCCCACATTTCCGCTTTCCTGTCCCCAGGGTGGCAGCACAGAGGCTGGTAGCTATTGTCATTGGGTACCATCAGCAACTTTTACTGTTAGAATCTTCAAGAAAAAGATTAAATGTTGCCCTAAGTTTTTGTTTTTTTTTTTTTTTTGGAAAGGTTTTCGCTATAGGTCTCGTGTGCTCACCAGACAGAGACAGACAGAGAGACAGAAAGCGAGAAATCACCCCCAGGGGGGGATGGCCACGCCGCAATCCCTTCTCCATTCTCCTGTCAGGATCTTGGGCACACATGCACATGCACCCGGCGTGAGTTTAAGCTACCGGGTCCGGGACTCGAACCGCGGTCAACTACGTGGGAGTCCAGTGACATAGCCATTACTCTAACTGCGGGTCCCTATTTATTATTATTTTTAACTTGCTACAGTGCATGTACGCTTACCAGAGAGAGAGAAAAAGTGAGAAACAAGCCACCATGTCCAGCCACCTAGGACTCCAGTGCCCTAACCACCATGCCACCTACTGGCCGCGATGGTGCTTTAAAAAAAAAAAAGAAACACGTTAATTTTATTCATGATAGAGCAAGGATTCCCCTCAGCAGAGTCCTGCTATGCCGTGACGCCCTTCCCCTGGCCCTCCAGCCTGTCAGGACTTGGGCGTCTACACACGCCCCCACGTATTCTCAGGTCAGCCTGGGATCCGAGTGTGCAGTCAGCCGTGCGGCTCCCAGCACTGCAGTCAGGCGGCTGGGCCTGGCGGACACCATCTGGGAACGTGGGCTCGGGACGGCCCTCTCCCTCACTCGCACACACAGCAGCCATAGGTCCTCTTCTCAGGTATCACGAGTGCTGTCAGCCCCACACGAAGTGCCTCTTCGTCAGCCCGGCACAGCAGTGCAGCAGGTAACCCTGTGTGCATCCGGGAACCGAGGGATATAAAAATCAAAGCCACGAGTTTGTTTCTCGGGAGCTACCACGTAAGAACTGAGTGGCAGGACTTCACGGAAGCCCCTGGGCTCGTGGACCCTGGAGAAGAGCAGCGTGCGTGGGCATGGTGACTCTTTCCATCCCAGGGGGCCCCATGGGTGAGAGGCCAGGCAGAGAATGAGGGCCACGACCGCGGGCACTGTCTCCAGGTGCAGTGTGGTCAGCGTCCCTCACACCAGGAGGGACAGAGCACGCGTCCAGAGCCGTGTGTGAGGCTGGACGTTTCCGCCACATGTACTGAGTGAGTGCAAAGGCTGCGCGTGACCGAGCTGCCCGAGGACACGGCGCTCGAGATGAGCGGGGGTGCTGCTCGGGCCTCCCTCGGGCACACGGTCGACAGCTTTCTGCTTGTAACCGGTGACTCCCTACCGGGCTGTGAGAAGCGCCGGATGGATGCTTACCAAATTTTCCATGCATGCCCCCAGCCACGTCACCTCAGACCTCAGCTCAGTAGCCTTGTACAAGAGTCAAACCCTGTCCTTCACAAGCCACGCCACCTGGACGCCTGGCTCCATTTGTAGGAGTCATTGCTGCTCGATGCTCTGTCCATATAAGGGAACTCTTAAGGAGTGCATGCAAAAATGAAATTAAAGGACAAGTTGATTTTGATACAAACCTTTTTTTTTTTAAAAAAATTTTATTTATTTATTTCCAGTTGTTGTTATTATTTTTTTAATTTGACCAGACAGAGAGAGAGAGGGCAAGTGAGAAAGCCAGATGCCAAGTCCAGGACTTGAACCATGGTCTGCATGTGGGAATCTGCGTCCCTAACCACCACACCACACGACAGCCCCCAAACTTTTTTTTTGGAGAGATTTTTGCTATAGGGCGCGTGCGCTCACCAGAAAGAGAGAGACAGACAGAAAGCGAGAAATCACCCCCCAGGGCGGATGGCCACGCCACAATCCCTTCTCCTCCATTCTCCTCTCGGGGTCTTGGGCATGCACGCACATACACCCGGCCTGAGTTTAAGCCATTGGGTGCGGGACTTGAACCACGGTTGACTACGTGGGAGTCCAGCGACATAGCCATTACGCTAACTGCTGGTCCCAGACATGCATAGATTTTTATAATAGTCATTTTTCATGAACTGCTTAAGGACTTGTTCTTACCACCATTAGGTATTTGTAAGGATGACCCAGCTGTAGGCATGTGCGGCCTATGGAGCCGGCCCAGCCCCGAGGACTTCTCAGCTCAGCAGGCCCTCTGTGGGTCTCGGTGGGCCCTGAGCTGCTGCAGGCTACTTTCCTGCACAGCCAGAACAGCTTCGCTGGGCCCCGCTGGGTCCACTGTGGCCTCGTTTCCATGAGCTCCCAACGCCATCCCAGGGGCTCTCTTTCTTCTGGGCAGTAGGCATGTTGCACCGAATATCTTGACGCCGCCACTGAATCAGGAGGCACTGGGAACAGGATCTCAGGCGCCCGACCCTCCAGTCCCCTCAGTAAGCAGGTGCCTGCTCCTGCCGCCCCGTGCAGCGTCTCACTTGCACTTAGACTAGTGTCAGAAGACAAGAAAGGACCAGGCAAAGCAGAGAGGAGGAAGTTAGACCATGTCTCTTACAGGTGACATGAGCACACAGGAAATCCCAGAGGAGCTACACGAAATACTGCTAGAGCTAATACATGGTTCAGAGGGTCTCCAGATGGAAGGTCAGAGAGAAAAAGCAGAGACTCACTGTCTCGGAGCCACCAGGTGGCGTGGTGGTTAAGGCGCTGCACTCCCACATGGCCGTATGCAACTTTAGTCCCAGACCCGGTGGCTTGCTTTCTCTTTCTCGCACGCACACGCTCTCTCTTTCACTCTCTCTGATGAGCATGTATGCCCTGTAGCACATTTAAAGTAATAGTAACAATAATAAGTAAAATAATTTTTAAATAATTATTTAATTCCATTTGTTGTTGTTGTTATTTTTTAATTTGACCAGAGACAAGTGAGAAAGGGAAAGTGAGAAAGCAAGCTGCCAGGTCCAGGACTCGAGCCGTGGTCGGCCATGTGGGAGTCCAGTGCCTCTATCCACATCCACCATGCTACTTGCCAGCCCCCAAATTAAATAATTTTTTTAAAGTTTTGTAAAACCTCAGTTTCTTGGTAGTCTCAGTTTCCCCTAATATATGCTTACAATACAGATGTGTTCTGTGATCCCCAAATGTGTGAGATTTCTCCCCTCCATGCAAACAATTATTTTTTTTTAAGAATTATTTTAACTTTATTTAGCTATTTGTTTATTTATCTAAATTTGAGCAGAGAGGGACAGAGTGAGAGAACAAGAGAGAGGGGGAAAGTGAGAAAGCAAACCACCAGGTCCAGGACTCAAACTGCAGTTGGCCATGTGGGAGTCCAGCATTCTTAACCACCATGCCACCTGCCAGCCTTACAAATAATTCTTTTTTTAAAGAGAGGTTTTTTTGTTGTAGGGCGCATGCACTTGCTGGAAAGAGAGAGACAGAAAGTGAGAAATCAACCCCTATGGAGTATGGCCATGCCACAGTCCCTCCTCCTCCATTTTGCTTTTAAGATCTTGACCACGCACGCACACGCACGCTGGCATGAGTTTTAACCCACTGGGTCCAGGATTTGAACCGCAGTTGACTATGTGGGAGTCCAGCAACATGGCCATCACGCCATCTGCTGGTCCCATCGCACAGACTCCTTTAGTGGATATCAGCTCTGTTCTAAAGCTGTCTACCTAGAAATGTCATCAGATCCAAGAAGTTTAGGGTTTAATCCCTAGTATCCCCTCAAAACACACTCCCGGTTCTATTCGCAAGCCCTAAGTTATTGTACCTGTGCATCTGACCTACCAACTATAAACTCGGGTTTCTATGATTCCAGTGGGTTCAATTAACTTGCTAGTGCAGTTCACAGAACTTAAGGAAACATATAAAAAAACAAACTTAAGTTTACCTGTTATGAAGGATTTTACAAAGAATGCAGATGAAGAATTGGATAGGAAAGATATGTGGGAAGCGGGTGGAGCTGCTCTGTCTGGTCTCTCTACACCACCTGCTGGCCCCTAAAACTTCTATAAATTATAAAACTTCCAGAAGAAAAATATAGGATTAAATTTTCTGTATGCAGAATAGGCAGCATTTTTTAAAAAGTGTGATTCGTTGGAGAAAAAATTGTTAGACTACATCAAATTGAAAACTTCTTTTTGAAAGACACTGTTAAGGAAATGAAAAGACAAGCCTTTGAAAGAGAAAAATATTTGCAAAAAACATCAGACAGAAGTCTCATATCCAGAATATGTAAAGAAGTCCAAAAGCTCAATTAAAAACAAAACAAAACAAAACCTTTTGAAAAATAGCTTTTAGAAAGGCTTAGGCATGGTCATGGGCCCTGCGGTGAGATGCCGGGCGGTTTGGGACCACATGGGAGATCCAGGTTCAACTCCCAGCCCACTCTAGAACCCACATGTGTGGTACGGGCCTGTAACCCCCAAGGCAGGATAGTAGTGAGCCCAAGGCTAGCCCAGGGAAAATAGTGAGACGCGGTC
>NW_006159771.1:1205135-1211966 GCF_000334495.1 Tupaia belangeri chinensis
AAGAGCGTGTGTCTGTGGTCTCAGCTACCTGGGAGGCCCAGGCCGCAGGATCGCAACCCGGTGAGCCCCTGTCTTTTTAAGTTTATTTCATGAGTGAGTGAGAAGTACAGCATCCATGCCTGGGCTCTGACGATGCATTCCACCTCCAGCTTCAGCCAGCTGGAGTTATGGGGATGTGAGTGTGTGTGGACAGTGTACCCTGGGGGTCGGGGGGGAGTCACTGAATGCGAACCCAGGACTTCCCACATGGGTCTACCTTGCAGGGTGTTACATCTTACCCCTCTCTGGCTCTTTTTTTTTTTTTTTTTTTTTTTTGAGGGTTTTTTTTTTTTTTTTTTTTGGTATAGGGCACGTGCGCTCGCCAAACAGACAGAAAGCAATAAATCACCCGCCAAGGGGGATGGCCACGCCTCAGTCCCCTCTCCTCCATTCTCTTCTTGGGATCTTGGGCACACACGCACACACACCCGGCATGAGTTTTAAGCTACCGGGTCCAGGACATGAACCGCAGTTGACTATGTGGGAATCCGGCGACATAGCCATTATGCTAACTGCTGGTCCCCCCCTGGCTGGTTCTGAGATCCTATCTTTAAAAAGGAAAAAGAAAGAAAAAAGCCCCACAAAGGTTTCAATTATACTTTACAAAAAAAGATGTATGACAAAGCACCTGAAGGGGCCAGCAGGTAGCGTGTTGGTTAAGGCACTGGACTTCTACATGGCCAACCATAGTTCAAGTCCCGGACGTGGTGACTTGCTTTCTCATTTTGTGTCTGGTGAATTCACGTGTCCTGCAACAAATTAAAACAATAGTATTGGGGACCAGGACCAGCAGTTAGTGTAAAGGCTATGTCATTATGTCCCATGTAGTCGACCATAGTTCGAGTCCCAAACCCGGTGGCTTAAACTCACACCAGGTGCATGTACATGCGTGCCCAAGATCCTGAGAGGAGAATGGAGGAGAAGGGATTGTGGCGTGGCCATCCCCCCGGGGGGGGGTGATTTCTCACTTTCTGTCTCTCTTTCTGGCGAGGCGCACTTGTCGTATAGCAAAAACCTCTTAAAATAACAACAACAACAATGGGGACCAGCAAATGGTATAATGGTTACATTGTTGCACTCCCACTCAGTCGATAGCTGTTCGAGTCCCGGATCTAGAGGCTTAAAACTCGTGCCAGGTACATATGCATGTGTGCCCAAAATCTTGAGAAAAAAATGAAGAAGAGATTGTAGCATGACTATCCCCCTGGGGGTGATTTCTCGCTTTCTGTCTCTCCAGCGAGCACACGCACCCTAGAGCAAAAATCGATCTCTAAAATAATAATAATAATAAAATCCTTGGAAGAAATAAAGCACCTGAAAAGGATTCGTAATGTTGGTCTTTAGAGAAACAAAAGAAATCCACATGCGATCCCACACTAACAGCAAAGCTCAATAAAACTGGCCTCAGCACCGCATGCCACGCTGTGGAGCAGCCAGACCGCTCCCCCGGCCCTCCACCCCCACCAAGAGGTGAGGGAGGTGCCGGCGGTGCGGTAGCCGGTAGTGGAGCCTGCATTCGGCTCCACTGCGTCTGCACTGTCCAGAACACAGAGGGACCCACCACGATGTGAGAACTCGGGCCGCTGGGCTGGCCTCTGGCTCCTGGGACAGGCGCTCTGTGCCCACTACAGGCGGCCTGGGTCTCGAAGCTGTGCCTTCCTGGCTCCATGTGGAGGGATCGTGGAGACCTTGACCATGTCCTTGGGTTTAATTTAGAACCGGTGAAGGATTAGTCATCACAAACGGGCTGCTTCCTGGGGAGCCCCCCTGGGATCTCTGAGCTGGCCACCAATTAGCAGGCACCTCACCAGCCCCTGGGCCCGGAGCTTCCTCCCACAGACAGGATGGAATGTCCCCGAGGGCCTGGAGGAGGGACAGGCGTCAAGAAAGGCAGCTCGCGGAGGGGACGTCTTACCTGCGTCTGCTCCGCCAGGCTTGGCAGCAGCACGTGCAGCTGTGGGGACGCGCTCCGGCCCGTGGGAGGGGACAGGCTGAGCTCTGGCCATCTGTTGGCACGGGGTGCACGGGCTGGCAGGAGCAGAGCAGGGCCCCAGGAGCCTGGCCAGGCACACGTGGGCATGGCACCTCAGGGCTGATGGTTGGCGGGCGCCCTGCAGAGGCCATCACAGAGGAGGCAGTGGCCAGTCCTGGCTCTTCTCAAAGCTTAGCACGGTCTCTGCAGGTCCCGCTTCCAGGAGCGGACAGGTCACTCCTGACCCCCAAAGCCTCCCTGGTCGCCACTCCCAGTGCGCGGAGGCAGGTGCTCCTGGGACCACTTCCGGCCCCATCATTCTGTGACTTGGCGTGAGTCTCCCCAGGGCGACAGCCCGCGGAAATGCCAGTCTGGCAGGCGCTTGGCTGGAACAGGCCGTCTTCCCCCACACCACGTTTGCACACGCGGGCCCTGCGCTGTCTGCACGTCCGAGCCAGCATCTGGCACAGCCCAGGGGCAGCCAGGGCAGGGCAGGGTCTCCGTGGCACTGGCGATGCCTGATGTAGGTGCTGGTGCCCAGAGGCCGTGGAGCAGCATCCTACCTCCACCACGTGCCAGCAGCACCACCCCGCTGGTGGTGACGGCTCTGGGAAGGGCCTGAGCGGGCACCTGCTGCCCCTCCCCCAGCTCTCCAAGCAGAGATGGAGCCAGGCCGCCCCAGCCCACCTGTGCCTCGGGGTGTCCAGGCGTGGCTGGCAGGGGAGCTGCGGGACCTGATGCTGTGGGCACGTGTCCCCAGCACTGTCCACACGTGCCCCCGCATCTCGTTAAGGGCGGGCGAAGCAAGTCCTGTGGTGATTGTCCTTTGAGAGCCTTGTCGCCAGTGCTCACCGGAGACCGCAGCCCTCTCCGGCCCCGGGCACGGTCCCGCGGGCGTGTGCAGAGTCTTAGGTGTGCCCTGTGTCGTCATAGACATCTCCCGTCTGTCCCTGCCTCCTGTCTGGTCCCTTCCGTTTCTTTGGACACCGCAAGCGCCTCTCACTGGTTTTTCAGGCACGCCCTGCCCGTTCCCAGCAGCCTGTCCCCACGTCCCCACAGGGATGTCACTCCTAGTACAACCCAGTGGTTCCCATCACGTGAGAACCCCCCCACCCGGCCAACCATGGCCTCTGGAACAGTGGCCACCTTGGCTCACCCCGGCTCGTTCTCACTGGGGACTGGGCACCTTCCGTCAGAGAGCTCCTGGCGCTGGACAGGGAGGCCCCGCCCCCCTTACATTTCACCTCGCCCTGCTTGGCCGTCTGCACAGCACTGGGCACAGCTGGAAATGGGGCTGCAGATGGCGTAATGGTTACGTCGCTGGACTCCCATGTCATCGATCCCAGACCTGGCGGCTTAAAACTCACCCCGGGCTCGTGTGCGTGGTGCCCAAAGTCCTGAGAGGGGAATGGAGGAGAAGGGATTGCAGCATGGCCATTCCTCCTGGGGGTGATTTCTCGCTCTCTGTCTCTCTGTCTCTGGCAAGCGCACGCACCCTATGGCAAAAATCTCTAAAATAAAAGAAGGAAAAGAAAAGAAGGGACTGTGTTTTGAATTTCTCACCCGTAAGCACGTGAGGCAGGGGTGGCGCTGTGGGCTCTGCGGGAGCATAGCCCTGGCTGCACCTGTGCACACAGACCGCCACCGCCCTGTCACCTAGGCCTGGGACAGGACTCCGCTCCCTGCCCAGGTGACGAGCAGACAGGCCCCTGCACCCGGCGGCCCCCTGAGGCCAGGATCTCTCTGAAGGACAGTGGGCAGCCGCCTGGCAATGCTGAACCAGAGGGAGGCAAGGCGGCTACCGTGTCCCCCCGGGGGAGGCCGGGCACACCGCGAAGGCCCATCGGGTGGAGCAGCCGCTGCACTCCGCTGTAGTGGTGCTGCACGCCATTCTGGATCTTGCGTGGTTTCATTTCACCCTCTGTCCCGAGAGACTGTCCGGTGTCCAGTCCGTCTTGGCCTGGGACAGAGGCCCTGCCCCTCCAGGCTAGCGCGTGCCCGGGCCCCTCTCCCTCTCTCAGTGCGGCGGTCTCCTTCCTGCCCCGCAGACGGCAGCAGCCTGTTCGACTCCATGGCCAGCGGGATGCGCCTGGTGGTCAGCTGCGTCTCCTCCTTCCTCATCCTCTCGCTGCTGCTCTTCATGGTCCACCGGCTGCGCCAGCGGCGCCGGGAGCGCATCGAGTCCCTGATCGGGGCGAACTGTGAGTGTCCCGGCCCGGTCTGGAGGGAGGACGGGGCGACCGGCCCTCTCCCTGTAAGCAGAGGGTGAGGGGCGTCCTTCCCACCGCGCGCCACTCCTATCCACGTCCCCCCGGGAAGGGCAGCGACAGCAGGGCTGGTAGGGAGCTGTCACTGTGCTGGGACTCCCCCCACTTCCCGCACCAGCCGCAGCAGGGAGGACAGTACCACACATTCAGGAAGCAGCATCACCTCTGGTGGCCACCAGGTGGCAGAGTGTGGCTTGCCATCCTCAGTCTGAGGACTTGCAGAGTGCCAAGCCCAGCTGCAAGACTCCCACACACACAGTGGCCCACACCCCAGTAGAGCTTCCGAAAGCACCCCTTGTCCCCGGGAGCTCCCCAGGCTTCGCACAGCCCCATGTGGGGAGGGTTAAGGGTAGGGGCAGGGTGGGCGGCTGGCGGGCCTCACCTGCTGCTCTCCCAGGCCTCTGGTTCTCAGGATGCCCACATCAGACTGAAGGCTCCCTGTCACTGGGACCCCCAGGAGTGATCTTCCTGAGACTTTTTTTTTTTTAGGTTTTTGCCATAGGGTGAGTGTGCTCACCAGAGACAGGCAGTGAGGGGGGAAACAAGAAATTCCCCCCAGGAAGGATGGCCACTCTGCAATCCCTTCATTCTCCTGGGATTTGGGGTGCACACACACACACACACCTGGCATGAATTTCAAGCTGCCGGGTCCAGGACTCGTACCGGAGTCGGCCACGTGGGAGTCCAGCGCTGTAACCATGTGCCGCCTGCTGGCCCCAGATACTCCATAGATCTCGCTGAGCCGCTGGGCGGGCAGTGCTGAGGGCGGACTGTGACGCGGTGAGGGCGGGGTGCCTCGGGAGAGCCAGGCGGCCTGGGCGTCCCGTGGGCACCCCCACCCCCACCGCCAGTGACCGCGTCTCCCGTCTCCTCTCACCGGCCAGTGCACCACTTCAACCTGGGCCGGAGGATCCCCGGCTTCGACTACGGCCCCGACGGCTTCGGCACCGGCCTCACACCGTTGCACCTTTCTGACGACGGGGAGGGCGGGACGTTCCACTTCCACGACCCGCCGCCCCCCTACACGGCCTACAAGTACCCCGACCTGGACCAGCCCGATGACCCGCCGCCACCCTACGAGGCCTCCATCAACCCAGATGGCGTGTTCTATGACCCTGCAGGTGCCTGCCCGCCCCCGGGGCTGGGGACCCCACCTCTCTGGCCTCTCCTTGGTTTTTCCTTTAAGGCCCTTGGAGTTGCCTGTGCAGAAGAGGCCCTGGCGACTCCACCCTGGCCACCTCTGCATGTCGGCACAGAGATCTCTGGGGAGCCTGGGACCCCCTACCCTCCCTCTCTCGCTCCCTTCCATGTGCTCCCAGTAGATGTTGAGTCCTCAGGGCCACCTCAGGCCTGCTCTGTGGAGAGCTGGGGACCTGAACAAAGGGCCCAGGGATGGGGCTGGCCCAGACCCAGGCGCCACCTCTGGACACGACGTATCACGCGTGCTGAGCGGACCACATGTGGCTGGCCCTCTCGTGGAGCCAGGAGAAGGTGCTGGCTCTGTGATGTCGGCCTGTGGCTCAAGTCTGTGACCACCTGACCCTGGGACTCGTCCCCTCAGGGCCGTGCACCGAAGGAGGTGCCTGGCCAGTCCTTGTCCCAGGTCGCAGTGTAGGCGTCCTGTCCCGTTTTTCTGTGCGTTTCGCCAGCACACAGCTTGCGGCAGCCTTGCAGGCCCCCCTGCCACGCCCCCAGGCCACGCCTTTACATGTCCACACTCCTCGGGAGTCAGAGTTACCAGGCTGTGGTCTGGGGTGCAGGCAGGGCCCAGATTTGACCTCTGACCTCGGGACAGATTGTCAGCCTGCTGTCAGGGGTCAGGATGGGTGAGCTCCCTGCAAGAGATGGTGCCTGAGGGCGGCAGGTCCAGGTTCCCCCATGCCAGGCGGCAGGGCAGGGTGGGTGTGACACGGCAGCAGGTGGTGTCGCCCACTGAGGCCACCTGCTGATCAGGAGCAGGTGAGGGGGAGAGCGAGGCCCACCCCCTGCAGCCACTCGGGCCAACCAGAGCTTCTGCAGGGGCCACCGACTTTGGGAGGTAGCTGCCCTGACTGAGCTGACTCCGGGGGTGCAGGTCCTCGACCTGCCCAACCCGTCTGGCCCTCTGCCAGGCACACCCCTGCCCCTGACGCCCCCATGTCTCCTGCAGATGACGATGCCTTTGAGCCCGCAGAGACCAACCCCCCGACCCCCGGGGACGGTGGCAGCGAAGCCGCGTCACCCCTGCACCGGGAGCAGCCGCCACCCGTCGCGGGGACCTCTCTGGCAGACCTGGAAGACTCTGCAGACAGCAGCAGCGCCCTGCTCGTGCCCCCCGATTCTGCGCAGAGCGGGAGCACCCCGCCCGCAGAGGCGCTGCCCGGCGGTGGCCTCCACAGCCGCGGCTCCCTCAATACTGTGGTGTAGGCGGCCAGCCCAGGGCCCCATGAGCTGGGAGCACCTGTTTGCTGCTGAGAAAACACGGGGACCTGTGGGGACCTGACGGGCGTCTGCCTCGGCCGGCCCCAGCCCGCCGCATGGCCTCCGCGCGTGCACGTGTACATAGAGACCGCC
>NW_006159771.1:1212169-1214098 GCF_000334495.1 Tupaia belangeri chinensis
AAGAGCGACAGATCCGTTCACACCACATGTTTCAGCGGAAGGGAACAAAGAAGAAGGAGTCGGGGGCCGCGGCCAGCCCTGACAGGCGGGTGGGCGAGCCCCCGGCGGGGCGGGCAGAACGCCCCCTGCTGGCCACCACCCCCGGGAGGCTGGTCGATGGCTGCTCTGGACGTGGCCTAGGGCCCAGCTGAGAACGTCAAGGTGACCCTGCCCCAGCGGGCGGCCAGCCTCGGCTTTAGTGCCCAAGGCCTTGAGGAGCCTGGAAGAAGGCTGACCTCTCTGCTCTTTCCACTGGGCTCTGCGATGCCCAGCTCTGTGCCAGGAGGCCCAGCCCCACCCCTTTGGTCCCCCAACCCGGCATTGCTGTGCATGGCTCTCATAAAGGAGGCTCTGGAGTCCGGTTGAGACCCTGGTCCTCTGCCGAGGCGTGGGGCCCAGCCCCTCCTGTCTGCTCCACTCAGCCCTGGCCCCGCCTCCTGTGACTGCCCAGCCTGGGCTGCCCCGGCTCCCCTCTGTGCCATAAAGGGTTCTTTCCTGGGGGAGGGTGGCTGCCACGAACATCCGGGGCCGTGGCCATCTCCTGAAAGTCCACTTCTTGCATGCCACCACCACCACCGAGCCCAGTGCCTGGTGGCTGCATGCTCGCCTCCTGCCCCTCTGCAGCCGGGTGCCTGTGCCCAGCCTGGGGACCTTCTGCCGAGGGACCCTGCCACCTGCTCCTGGGCAGTGGTCTCGTCTCCTGACACAGACCCCTTAGGTGTCTGAGGTGAGGAGAGTAAGCGGGTTCTGTGCGATTTTTAGCACATCCAAATCTTTTCTACGTTGAATGTCTGGATCCATGTGTGTGTGTGTGTGTGTGTGTGTGTGTGTGTGTACACGTACATGTTCAAGCGTTTGCAGGTGGGGTGAGACCCAGGGACTCGGGAAGGGGGAAGCTTTCCCAGACAGCCATCCCGTCCTCAGTTCCCCAAGGTGGAGCTGCGTGTGCTTCTGCCCTCGGTGGCCCGGAGCCCTGCACCTGTCCAGGGAGGGGGAGCCGCAGAGGGGGGACTGGCTGGAGCGAGGCGCTCTGTGGTGCTTGGGGGGACAGTCCTCCGCGTGCAGTCCAGCTCCGAGCGTGCCCTTCCCGGGTGGAAATGCATTTTTGTCCAGAGGTGTGAGTGGTCTCTGAGCTAGCTGTCCCCAGGCTCGGGTCACGGAAGCCCAGTGCCGGGGGTGGTGTGAGGTATGAGAATTACTTCCTTGAGGACCACGTCCTGGCCACAAGTGCCCTAGGCCGGCTGCTGAGGACAGAGGACATGTGTGTCACCTGCGAGGTCTGCTAGGTGCCAGACAATGGTTGTGGGTCTCATGGGTGCCTGGTGACCAACAGGCAGATCCCCACCCTGGCCCTGATGGCCGAGGTCCCCCGAGCCTCAGGACTGTGAGCTGGTGCAGGAGGTATGAAGCTAGGGGGCTTCCTTCAGGGACTGGAAGGCCGGGGGCCCACGAGGTTGCCAGAGGCAGTGAGGAAGGGGTGGCCCCAGGTGGACCAGGGGTGGCCTCACGTCGGGACTGACCAGGGTTCTGTCCCAGGGAGCACTCAGGGTTGTCGGCTCCTCCTTGGCCCTCATCAGGCCTCCCCGGATGCTCAGACAGAGCACTGCGGTGCTCAGCCCACTGTCACGCGGGGCTGGGCAGGAGGCCGGCCCCAGAGGCTGCCTACCCTACCCTGCTGCCTGCCACGGTTCCTGGAGCCGAGCCCTGCCAGGGAGGCAAGGCCAGCTGGGGTCTGTCTGTCTGTCTGTCCTTACCCTGCCAGGTCTGCTCATCCACTCCATGGTCTGAGTAAGGAAGGATTCCGAGGCCTGCCCTGTGGAGACGTGTGTTCCTGGGAGAGAGGCCCCCTCCCTGCACCACCCCCCACACACTGGGCCCCAAAGGGACAGG
>NW_006159771.1:1214129-1217830 GCF_000334495.1 Tupaia belangeri chinensis
GTGCGGGCGCCCCGCCCCCCTCGCCCCGCCTCGCCACTGAGACCAGGTGCCCTCCGACCTGCCTCGGGGTGGAGTTTGATACTGTACACTTGGTCTCGATGCCAGTTCGTGTTTTCCTTCCACTGAGGGTTTTTAGTTTGGGTTTATTTTTGGTTGGGTTGGCACTAATCCTTTTTCTTAAGATGCTGTGAGAACCATTTCATCCAAATGCCAAATAAACTTGTGTTCTGGAAGAGGTATGGTCAGCCCGTGCTGTGATCCGGCCCCCACAGGCAGGGAGGGTGTGGCAGGGCACCTTTCTTCATTTCTTCATTTTATTTAACTTTTTCCACTTATTTATGTATTTATTTTGAGAGGTTTTTGCTATAGGGCGTTGCCAGACAGAGAGAGAAACAGAAAGCGAGAAATCACCCCCCAGGGGGGATGGCCACGCCACAATCCCTTCTCCTCCATTCTCCTCTCGGGATTGTGGGCACGCACGCACACGTGTCCGATGTGAGTTTAAGCCACCAGGTCCAGGACTCGAACCGCGGTCGACTACATGGGAGTCCAGCGACAGCCATTACGCTAACTGCTGGTCCCAACAAATCCCTGGATCTGATGCCAGACCCAGAGGTTCCTGTTCACCTTCCTATTCCAGCCTCTTCTGGCATCCCAGGAAAGAATCCCCAGGGACACTCCAGACTGGGTGAGGGGTCGCGGTCAGAAGTGTCAGTGAGTTCCTTGGTCGGAATGGGAGCTTGGAGGAGGCCCCTTGTTTCTGAACATGACTGTTGGGGCCGGGGTGGTTCTGGGCGCCCAGGTCGTCGTCAGCACCGCGGACAGCGCCCCGTGCTGCTGCCTTGGGTAGAGGTCAGCCCCCTTTCCCCCTGTGGAAAGAGCGCCACCCTCTGGCGGCGGGAAGGAGGCGCCCGAGCACGGGTGTCACCCGACCCCACCTCCTGGGCACTGACCCGGTTGGCCCTGCTATGCTCACACCACGGGCACACGGGCGCTCTGGAGCGGAGCTCTTTCCAGGCACCGTCGGCTTCCCGCATGGGCAGAGCTCACTTTCCAGGGGAGTGAACCGAGGACCAGGTGCGAGCCTAGGGTCTGCTGGACGCCAGAGCCTCCAGGGCTGCTTCCCAGGCCAAGTCTCCTCCAGAACTGGACAGGACGGAATCGGGCTGAGGCCTCAGGACCAGCAGTTGCCGTAATGGCTATGTCGCTGGACTCCCATGTAGTTGATCACAGCTCGAGTCCCTGACCCGTGGCTTAAACTCACCCCGGGCGCGTGTGCGTGTCCAAGATCCCAAGAGGAGAATGGAGGAGAAGGGATTGCAGCGTGGCCATCCCCCCAGGGAGTGATTTCTTGCTTTGTCTCTCTCTTTTTTTTTTTTTTTTGGAGAGGTTTTTGCTATAGGGCACATGTGCTCGCCAGAGAGACAGAGAGACAGCAAGAAATCACCTCCCAGGGGGGATGGCCACGCCGCAATCCCTCCTCCTCCGTTCTCCTCTCAGGATCTTGGGCATGCACGCACACGCGCCCGGCGTAAGTTTAAGCCACCGGGTCCGGGATGCGAACCGCGGTCGACTACGTGGAGTCCAGTGACATAGCCATTACGCCGACTGCTGGTCCCTCTGTCTCTCTCTGGCGAGCGCCCACGCCCTATAGCAAAAACGGCTCCAAAAAAAAAGGGCGGGGGCTGAGGCCTTGGGTGGGGTGGTCCCGGGAAAGAGAGAGGGCCTCAAGCAGGGCTCCATCTCAACCCAGATCCACAGGGGAGTGCTACTGGGAGTGAGGCTTGTGTGGGTGAGAGGGCGGTCCTGGGCCCTCCTACACCTCCCTCCCCCAGTGGCTGTGGTTTGTCAGTCCTGGTCCCCAGTCTGTTTTCCCTCGTCTGTAAAGGGGGGTGAGAATAGGGCACCCCCCGCCCCACCATCCCCGCGGGAGGACTGAGGCCGGCGGTGGTCGCTTGGATCAGAGCACGTGCCTGGTGAGTTTGGGGCTCCCTCTCCCTTCCGGGTGGGCCCTGCTTGGACACCACCCACTCTGACCTTTAGCCCCGCCCCAGCCCCGCCCCTTCATGAATATGTAGCAGCCTCGCTCCGCGATTTCCGGCCGCTTGCCAGAGCCGTGAGCTGCACACGTGCAGGGCCCCAGCCCCACGCTCGCCTTCCTGGCAGTGCAGCCCGTGGTGCACGCAGACTCGGAGGGTGAGCACCGGGGTGCTGCTCATCTGATGTGGCATCTACCCGTGGCCGTCTGCCACCTCTCGGGTCCTGCTACAGGGAGGCGGAGAGAAAGGAGACGCAGAGGCAGGCTTGAAGAAGGCCCAGAGGGCGCGGGTCTCTCAGCTCGGTCCCCTGCCCACCGTCTGCAGGCGCTTGGTGCTACCACGTCCAGGACCCAGAGAGTGGCGAGGACAGAGGGTGGTGCGAGGCTGTGAGATCGCTCTGTGTCCTGGGGCCGCCAGAGCTTGTGCCAGTCTTGCGAGTGGGGCCAGAAAACAGTCTGCACCCACTCCTGTGGCCTCCGCAGTGTCCCAGGGTCTGGACACCGGGCAGCATGCTCGCGACTGTTCCTCCGTGGGTGTGTCGCGGTCTGCGGTGGCATCAGTTGGGGTCTGTGAGCCCATTCAAGTGGCCAGCCCTGGGTGCATATGGCAGAGTCCCCAGTATGAGGGTGTGACCTTGTGCTAGGGGGACCTTCCACCCTCATCTTCCTATGAGGCCACCGGCCTGCAGGTTTGGGGATGAGGTCAGGTGCAAGGTGGAAGGAAGGACATCGCGCTTGTCCAGGTGTGGGAGAGGAGCTGGGGGAGGACAAGGGCTCTGAGGCCGGACTGTGCTCTGGATGTGGGGGGTCCTCCCTTCTCTGTGTGCCCCCGAGCTGCCTCCCTGACTGCCCCTCTGCAGCCCCCAGGCCTTCCTCCCTCAGGCCCATCCCCTGGAAAGAGCGAGCTACTGCCTGCAGGGGTCCAGCCCAGTCCCCCATCAACACCGACCGCTGCCTGGTCCAGCAGGACTCCCCCCACTCCTTCATCTTCCCAAGGATAGGACTTGGCAGCTCCAGGCCCATAGACCCTGGACAGTGATGGTCGGACAGGTCAGCCCCCTGCAGCCAGGGCCCCCACCGTCAGGAGCAGGGACCCCACCCAGGAGAGGAGGATGCTCATACACACCTGGGAATCAGGACCCCACACACACACACACCACACAAGGGACGTGGATGCCTATACAGACACCAGGGATCAGCACCCCACAGAAGGAATTAGGATTCCCATACAGACCCAGAATAGTCACATCCCCACACGCCCACACACGACTGGGTGAGGACCTGCACCCGGGAGGACCACGTCCCTCTGCCGTGCACGCTGGTGTTGGGGGTCACTGCAGCCTGCGGAGCCCTCAGCAGACCGGCATGGGGTGTACCACGTACCTTGTGGGCAATAGGAACCCACCGGGTGGGAGCAGCCTGGCCTACGAGGGCCCTTTGCTTGCACCGGGGAGGGCACTAATGGCTCAAGGGCAGGGAGGTGGCGAGGGGCAGGGGTGAGGGAGGAGAGCATGCGCTCCCCCACTTCCGTGCTATTCCACGTGGACTCTGGTCTGCAGATCCGTCTGAGGGCTGGGCTGCCGGCGCCTGCCTACCATGCTGCAGCTGCGCTTCCACTGGGGGCCCAGGGCGAGAAGCTCAGAGCCAAGCCTGGACAGGCAGA
>NW_006159771.1:1218324-1222091 GCF_000334495.1 Tupaia belangeri chinensis
CCTCCCGGTGGCCGTCTGCCACCTCTCGGGTCCTGCTACAGGGAGGCGGAGAGAAAGGAGACGCAGAGGCAGGCTTGAAGAAGGCCCAGAGGGCGCGGGTCTCTCAGCTCGGTCCCCTGCCCACCGTCTGCAGGCGCTTGGTGCTACCACGTCCAGGACCCAGAGAGTGGCGAGGACAGAGGGTGGTGCGAGGCTGTGAGATCGCTCTGTGTCCTGGGGCCGCCAGAGCTTGTGCCAGTCTTGCGAGTGGGGCCAGAAAACAGTCTGCACCCACTCCTGTGGCCTCCGCAGTGTCCCAGGGTCTGGACACCGGGCAGCATGCTCGCGACTGTTCCTCCGTGGGTGTGTCGCGGTCTGCGGTGGCATCAGTTGGGGTCTGTGAGCCCATTCAAGTGGCCAGCCCTGGGTGCATATGGCAGAGTCCCCAGTATGAGGGTGTGACCTTGTGCTAGGGGGACCTTCCACCCTCATCTTCCTATGAGGCCACCGGCCTGCAGGTTTGGGGATGAGGTCAGGTGCAAGGTGGAAGGAAGGACATCGCGCTTGTCCAGGTGTGGGAGAGGAGCTGGGGGAGGACAAGGGCTCTGAGGCCGGACTGTGCTCTGGATGTGGGGGGTCCTCCCTTCTCTGTGTGCCCCCGAGCTGCCTCCCTGACTGCCCCTCTGCAGCCCCCAGGCCTTCCTCCCTCAGGCCCATCCCCTGGAAAGAGCGAGCTACTGCCTGCAGGGGTCCAGCCCAGTCCCCCATCAACACCGACCGCTGCCTGGTCCAGCAGGACTCCCCCCACTCCTTCATCTTCCCAAGGATAGGACTTGGCAGCTCCAGGCCCATAGACCCTGGACAGTGATGGTCGGACAGGTCAGCCCCCTGCAGCCAGGGCCCCCACCGTCAGGAGCAGGGACCCCACCCAGGAGAGGAGGATGCTCATACACACCTGGGAATCAGGACCCCACACACACACACACCACACAAGGGACGTGGATGCCTATACAGACACCAGGGATCAGCACCCCACAGAAGGAATTAGGATTCCCATACAGACCCAGAATAGTCACATCCCCACACGCCCACACACGACTGGGTGAGGACCTGCACCCGGGAGGACCACGTCCCTCTGCCGTGCACGCTGGTGTTGGGGGTCACTGCAGCCTGCGGAGCCCTCAGCAGACCGGCATGGGGTGTACCACGTACCTTGTGGGCAATAGGAACCCACCGGGTGGGAGCAGCCTGGCCTACGAGGGCCCTTTGCTTGCACCGGGGAGGGCACTAATGGCTCAAGGGCAGGGAGGTGGCGAGGGGCAGGGGTGAGGGAGGAGAGCATGCGCTCCCCCACTTCCGTGCTATTCCACGTGGACTCTGGTCTGCAGATCCGTCTGAGGGCTGGGCTGCCGGCGCCTGCCTACCATGCTGCAGCTGCGCTTCCACTGGGGGCCCAGGGCGAGAAGCTCAGAGCCAAGCCTGGACAGGCAGCGTCCCCCCCCCACCCCCATGGAGGTGGGCTCAGGTGCAGGCTGGCGGGAACCCTCCTGGAGGTGAAGGGGACGTGGTGGAGGCAGCTGGGTACCTCCAACGTCTGAGCCCCTGACTCACTGGGTCCACTGAGTGCAAGGCTCCAGAGCCCGGAGGAGGCTCGGGGTCACCCCATGGGCTCCCCGTGCTGGCTGTGCGGTTGGAAGGGAGGGAGGAGCGGTGACCTCATGTGTGTCTCGAGAAAGGGGGTCCGTGGGGCTCTGCGGAGCGGGGCCTGTGCAGTAGTGAGGGGAAGTTCCCTGATTTACAGGGTTTGTAAGACTTACAGGGTCCCTGGGAGGTTGTAGGCTGGGGCGCAAGATCCTCCCTCCAGCAGATCTTCCAGATTCACCCCCCTCTGCAACCCGGGATCCTCCCATTTACAGTCTCACTCCCCACCCCAGAAAGCCCGCCTTCGGAGAGTCCCCACTCAGAGCCCCTCTCACGTGGAGCCCCCGCCTCACGGTGACAACTTCTCAGCCTTCCGGGTCTGAAGAATGTGTCTGCAAGTGGTGAGGAGGGGGTGGGTCCCATCCCAGCTGGGGGCTCTTGGGGACTCAGGAGGCAGGACAGCACGAGGCAGGTCCTTCCTCCTCCTCTCCCCCCACCCCCCGGGGGGCTGTTAGTGAATCACTCTCACCCACCCGCTGGGCCTGCTGTGGCTCTGCCTCTCTCTCCCCGCAGTCACCACTCCCACTCGGGTGGCTGACCACTCCCAGCTGCGGACCCGCGGTGCTCTGGCTCATCTTGAACTCCACATGCACTGGGCGTGCAGCAGGTGGGTAGGCTGCCCAGCTGCCCTGCCAGCCCTCGCCCCTGGGCGCTGCCCCTGCTCCATCCCATCGTGAGCCAGCTTTGCCCCACCCCCTCGGGTGACTCAGTTCCAAACCCTGCCCCAGGCCAGGCCCCCAGGCTCACACCCCCTGCCGCTATAGGATAATTTAGCAGGCAGCAGCCTCTCCAGGGGCGCAGGGTCTTAGAGGGTCCCCAGTCTGCCCTGCCCTCCACCTGGCTGCTGCTGGGGCCCCGCTGGTCCTGGGGCTCAACCTGGGACTCTGGCAGGGCCGCCAGGATCCAGAGTGACCCCCTCCCTCCTGCAATAAATACTGCAGAATGACATTGGCCTCCTGTGGCTGAGGATCGGGCCTGGGGCGCACTGCCTCCCCCACCAGGGAGGGGATTCCTGTGCTACCCCCGCCCAGGCCACAGTGTGCCCTGTCCACACAACCAAGACACCTGAGAGATCCTCCCTCCCTCACAGGCTTCCCAGGCCCCCTCTGGAAAAACCCCAGACCCTCCCCAGACCCCTCGCAGGAGAAGGGGCCCCATCCCCAACCTACACGTGATGTCTGAATCTTCCCATCCCCAGGAGAAAAGCTAGCAGGCCTTAGGAACCTCGCTCTTGGCCCGAGATGGCCGATTTTATTTTATAAAACGAGCAGGGGGTGATCCGAGCCTGCTTCAGAGTCCCCAACGCGGGTTTCAGAGCCCAAGAGGTGAGAAGCTGCTGGTCCCAGCCTGGCTGTTGACACGGGCAGCCAGGGAAGGGCTTTCTGGCCCGGCTGGGCTGGGCTAGGCCGTGCTCGGGCGGTCAGGACTGGTCTGAGTGTAGGGTGCCTCTCCGAGACGCTGGTGTCTGGGGACTGACTGCGACGCGGCTAAGTGAAGGGGCGAAGGTCTTCAGTACCGATCTTCCCAAGCCCTGCTGCCTCCGGGGCACTGCCTTGAGGTGGGCATGTCCAGGTCATGCTGTCCAGGGACACGGTGGGCCTGGGTACACGTGGAGCAAGGCCTGTTCCTGTTGACGCCATGAGGAATGCGGTTATATGTTGGGGTGCCGCTGGGCCCAGGAGACAATGTCTTAGCTGCCCACATGTCCCTGGGGTCTGACGTTCAGTGAGTGGGTGACCATTCTAGTGCATGGAGGCCCTGTCTCCCCCTAGTCCGTTAGGGAAGGAACCTGCCACCCCCCATCCACACACACCCTCACTCACTCACTCGCTGCGGGAGGCGGCCATGTCCCTGGTCCAGAGCCTTCCCCGGGCTCAGGCCAAAGCCCACCCGCCGGCCCCTGGCCTGGACTGTGCTCGGGTGGTCGGTCTGCAGAGGTGTTCTGGGCGTCCCCATCCCACCCACCCCCAGTACTGAAGCTCTAGCTGGCGCCCCGGGATCCTTCTCGTTTCCAGCAGACCTACGGACTTGCCCTCTCCCGGGGTACCAGAGCCCCTCCCGACAGCGGCTATGTCCCCCCCACCCCC
>NW_006159771.1:1222996-1226180 GCF_000334495.1 Tupaia belangeri chinensis
CCGGGCTCCGCCGCCATCCACGCCGCTCTCTCCACCACCACGACCAGCGCCAGGGCTGCCCGGGAGCCCGAGCCCGCAGCCTAGCGACCGCTGGGGCCCGGGCGACGCGCCGTGGAGAGGGCCCCCGGGGACAGCTGTGGGAACAACCGAGGCCTCAGGGGATCCGGCCTGGGGCCCGGGGAAGCCTGGCAGAACTGGGTCCTAGGGGACCGAAGTCCAGGATCGAGTGTACGAGACTCGTCCGCGGGGACCTGCTGCTGTCGATGTTAGTGGGTCCCCACGGGGGGCTGGCTGTCACTGGCACAGAGATGACAGCGCTCGGAGAGAGACCGCTGTGGGGCCCCAAGGCTCTCCGGCCAGTCAGAAACCAATCTCTCAGCCTCTACTGGAAGCTACTGTCCCCTCCAGCTGTCAGGGGGTGGCCCGGTGGGCCCTAAGCACTGGCTCAGGGCCACCTCCTCCCATGTGGAAGCCCTGGCCTGTGGTACCCCCTCACGGTACCCCCTCACTGCACCCCCGCAGTGCATGCTGCAAGGCCCAACCTCAGCCAGAGCTCTGGGCCCTCCATTCAAAGTCTTCAGGGTCTCCCCTGCCCACCCCCACTAAGCCAGGACAGGTCCCAGCCCATCTCTCTCACACTGTCCGCCCCCCACGCCACGTCCTCCTACGTCTCCCCTAACCCCACAACCAACTTTCACCCTGCAGGCCTTTGCTAGACGCTCCCCCACCTTCTCAGGCTGATCCCACTTGGGCTGTGGTGCCTTGACCACGCGCCCCGGCAGCACGAGCCTCTCCCCCATGGCGTCCTTCATATTGTGTTTAGATTTCCCTTAGATATTTTAAAAAATAATTTTTTTTTTTTTTGGAGAGGTTTTTGCTCTAGGGCGCGTGCACCAGAAAGACAGAGAGAGAGAAAGATCTCTTCTCCTCCATTCTCCTCTCGGGATCTTGGGCACGCACATACACGCGCCCGGTGTGAGTTTAAGACCCCGGGTCTGGGACTCGAACTGGAGTCCAGCGACATAGCCATGACGCTAACTGCTGGTCCTCACAATGATCTTATTTAGCTTTATTTATTTATTTATTTAAGTTGACCAGAGAGGGACAGAGCTAGAGAGCAAAAGAGAGGAAAGTGAGAAAGCCAGTCACCAGGTCCAGGACTCAAACCCTGGTCAGCCATGTGGGACACCGGCGCCCCTAACCACCACGCCCCCTGCCAGCCCCAACTTTCCCTTATATTTATTTCTTTTTTTTCCATGAGAGAAAGACAAAGAGATAGGTACCCCCAACAGGATCTTCACGCCACGATCCACCCCCAGTCCAGCCAGCCAGGACGACAGGATGACAGATACACGTGTGCCTGACATGCTCATGTCCTGGCCCCAGGACACGAACCCAGGACCTTTCCCATGCAGATTCAATTGCATTCCCACACCACCACCCCGATCCACCACAGTGGGATCTCTGAGCCCAGGACTGTTTAGCTGAGTGTTCGAGGTCAGCAGATGGTATAGCAGTTACATCGCTGCACTCCCACATGGCTGACCGCAGTTCGAGTCCCAGACCCAGTAGCTTTAAAATCACGCCGGGTTCATGTGCATGCATGCCCAAGATCCTGGGAGGAGTAGCGATTGCAGGGTGGCACTACCCCCCGAGGTGATTTCTAACTTTCCCTCTCTCTCTTCTTAAATAATTATTTCATTAAACTTTTATTTATTTATTTATTTATTTATTTTAACTTTACAAGAGAGCAACAAAGTATAAGAAAGAGAAGGAAAGTGAGGAAGCAAGCCTCCAGGTCCAGGACTTGAACCGTGGCCAGCCACATGGGAGCCCAGTGTCCTTAACCACCACGCCACCTGCCAGCTCCCCTCTCTGCCTCTTTTTCTCTCTGGCAAGTGCAGGTGCCCTAAGTCAAAAACCTCGAAAATTTTGGGGACCAGCAGTTAGCATAATGGCTATGTTGCTGGACTCCCATGTAGTCAACTGCGGTTCGAGCCTCGGACCCAGTGGCTTAATTTACAAATTTTGGGGACCAGCAGTTAGCTTAATGCCTATGTCGCTGGACTCCCATGTAGTCAACTGCGGTTCGAGCCTCGGACCCAGTGGCTTAACTTACGCCGGGCGCGTGTGTGTGTGCCCAAGATCCCGAAAGGAGAATGGAGGAGAAGGGATTGCGGTGTGGCCATCCCCCCGGGAGATGATTTCTCACTTTCTGTCTCTCTTTCTCTCTCTGTCTCTGGTGAGCACACGCACCCTGTAGCAAAACTCTCTCTACTTCCTACTGCTTTGGAGTATGTTTCTGTAGCCCTGTGCTTGTGCACTTCTCTATGACGTGAGTTAGCTCTGTGCCAGTGTCCCTCCTCGACTATGGGTGGGAGTGTGGAATCCACACAGGGAGTTTGGTTTTAGGTTTCCACAAGGGCATTTCTCTCCTTTTGCTGCTGGGGGCGGGAGGTATGGGGAAGGAATTACTCCAAAACTTCACTGTCTTCATGTGTTTTGTTACTGTACCCAAATCTTTCTGTTCCCAGTGTGGCTGGAGGCTGAGCTGCACAGGTAGGATATAAGGTGGCAATCCAATTCACATGCCATGCAATGTGCAGCATGAGCCAGAGCAGGCTCTCCTCCCCAGCAGCAGGCTGAGCAGGGATCCCTAAGGATGAGGTAAGGGATCCGTATGGCTTCTGCTTCCCTGTTGATCCTTCTCTCTCTCCCTAGAAATTCTCAGTTTTAATACATTTTAATGTATTATTCTCTCTCTCTTTTTTTTTTTTTCTTAGTTTGCTAGAGGATATACACATTCGCTGGACAAAGACAGAGATAGACAAAGAGAGGAAGTGAAAAATAATCCCCCAAGGGGATGGCCACGCTGCAATTCCTCCTCCTCCATTCTCCTTTAGAGATTCTGTGCATACACACACACATGGGCCTGACATATTTTTCAAGCTGCTGGGGCTGGGACTTGAACCACACAATGCACCATGTGGGATCCAGGCACCTTAACCTCCATCCACACCACAACTGGCTCCCTTCCAAAAACCTCACCTTCGACACCACACTCTGATTGGCCACTTCACATAGCAAATCGGTGAGCTTCCCTCAGATTTACATATCCGGGTACCTCATGATTGGTCCACAAAGCAACCAATCATAACCCACCTTTTGCTATCCTTCCTTCCAC
>NW_006159771.1:1226546-1230461 GCF_000334495.1 Tupaia belangeri chinensis
AAATAATAATAATAATAATAATAATAATAATAATAATAATAATAATAAAAAGGTGGAGCAGGAGGGAAGGCCCTGGGCACCTTGATGAGTCCTCCTCAGGAGGCAGGTGTGGGCCACATGACCCAGAACCCTTCCACTCAAGTACAGGGTGCTGGGGACCCAGGCCCAAGCTTCACAGGCGGTGGGGCTGGCGTGGAAGCTGAGGACCAGAGTGAGGGGTGGGGTGGCTGGTCAGAGTGGGGCTACGCCTTTGTAAGGGATGGACAGGGAACATGGGAGTCAGCTCATAGGCCTGTTTTCTGGTTTCTTCTGGAAGCTCCTCAGAGCCCAACCTGCCCTAGCCACCCCTGTGCAGGGAGCTGACTGGGGCTCCCTTCTCTTCCCCTCCCCTCTGTGCGCAGTCAGCCCCGGCAGCCCCGGGGAGATGCGCTGTGTCTGGGGAAAGCTGCCCGCTCTGGGACGCGTCCCCCAGCTGCCCAGCATCAGCTCTGAGCATCCGGGCGGGCCCTCCTGCAGGCCGGGTGGGCGGTGAGTGACCTTGCGACTCAGTAACTCAAGAACGTGCGTGCGCGCCCTGGGGCCCTGCCTGGGGGTACAGGGGTCCCACTGGGGCTGTCTCTCCACACGATGGCTGTGGTCACTCTTGCACTCTGTGACAGCCACCTGGACTGGAGGTTTTACTTCCCAGAGCCCAGGCGCAGCTGGGAACCAGGAAAACGTGGAGGGGGTTCCGTGGCCTCCAGGCAGCTGCAGGAACCTGACCCGGAGAGAGAGGGGAGCAGCGGGGTGACTGCAGCTTCATAGTTGTCAGGGGAGTGTCTGGAACAACACCCCCCGCCCTAGGGGACCTCATCCTCCCAGACCCCAGAGGTAGGGCCCTCTCAGTCTTCTGCAGGCGCCTGACCAATAAGTTCAAGGGTGTGTGGAACCAGCAGTTAGCATAATGGCTATGTCGCTGGACTTCCATGTAGCCCACTGCAGTTCGAGTCCCGGACCAGGTGGCTTAAACTCACACTGGGCGCGTGTGCATGCATGCCCAAGATCCCGAGAGGAGAATGGAGGAGAAGGGATTGCGGCGTGGCCATCCCCCCTGGGGAGTGATTTCTTGCTTTCTGTCTCTCTGTCCCTCTCTGTCTTTCCGGGGAGCACACGTGCCCTATAGCAACAAAAAAAAAAAAAGGAAAAAGAAAGGGTGTGTGATATTAGGTGACAAGGGGAGTGGAGATGCAGGCAGGGCGTCCTTGGCTGGCTCAGAGGGTCTCACACTTTTGTTGGGGACAAAAGCCTGAGGGGTGAGCTGGAGAGGGACTCTGCCAGTCACAGGGTCCTGAAGCTACCTCCAGAGATGACAGGGAGTCCCAGGGTGGGGAGGGAGCAGGGAGCCTCAGGAGAGGAGAGGGGAGCCCAGAGCAGCTGGCAGGTACGTCTGACCTACCCCAAGGGATCCAGCCACTCTGTTCAGGGTGGGAGGGTCGTGGAAGGGTCTAGGCTGAGGGCTGGGGTGCTTCGTTCTGGTCCGGGACCCGGGCCCTCTGCACAGACTCCAGAGCACACAGCACCAGTCTCTACTGCCCCCTCTGGGAGAACACAGGCTGGGCCCAGACCCTGCTCCCTGGGAGGGAAGGCTATGGTGCCTTTCGAGTCCCCAAAGTCCAGGCCACGTTGTGGGGCTCCAGCAGACCTAAGCTGGCGAGTGGTATAGTAGTTTAGGTGCCGGATGCCCACGTGACTGACCTGAACCCGGCTTTAAACTCACGACAGGTGCAGGTACGTGCGTGCCCAAGATCCCAAGAGGAGAACGGAGGAGAAGGGATTGCAGCATGGCCGTCCCCCTGGGGGTCGGGGTGATTTCTCACTTTCTATCTCTCTGTCTCTCCAGCAAATGCACACTCCCTATAGCAAAAATCTCAAAAAAATAAATAAATCATAAATGTCTATATTAGAAAAGAGGGGAGCTGGCGGGTGGCATGGTGCTTAAGGGGGCTGGACTTCCACATGGCTGACTGTGGTTCAAGTCCCAGACCTGGTGGCTTGCTTTCTCACTTTCTCCTTCTCTCTATCTCTCTCACTCTGTTCGTCTCTGGTCAAATTAAAACAAACAAGTAAATAAATAAATAAAGTTAAATAAAATAATTCTTTAGTGGTTACATCACTAGACTCCCACATAGTTAACGGTGGTTTGAGTCCCGGACCTGGCCACTTAAAACACACACCAGGGAACAAGCAGATGGCACAGTGGTTACGTCGCTGGACTCCCACATGGCTGACCGTGGTTCAAGTCCTGGACCCAGCAGCTTGAAACACACGCTGGGCACATGTGCGTGCATGTCCAAAATCCAGAGAGGAGACTGGAGAAGGGATCGTGACATGGCCATCCCCTCGAGAGGTGATTTCTCACTTTCTGTCTCTCTGTCTCTGTCGAGTGCACACACTCTGTAGCAAGAATCTCTAAAAATGCTATAAAAAAAAAAAAAAAAAAAAAAAAAAACTTAGGCCAGGTGTGTGCATGCCTGCCCAAAATCCAGAGAGGAAATGGAGGAGAAGGGATTGTGGCATGGCCATTCCCCCTGGGGGATGATTTCTCACTTTCTGTCTCTGTCTCTCTGGTAAGCGCACACACTCTATAGCAAACATTTCTCAAAAAGGGGCCAGCAGGTGGCGTGGTGGTTAAGGGTCCTAGACTCCCACATGGCCGACCGCAGTTCGAGTCCTGGACCTGGCGGTTTGCTTTCTCACTTTCTATCTCTCTTACTCTGTCTCTCTCTGGTCCAATTAAACTAAAATGAAGTGAAATGAAATAACTCATTTAAAAAAAAATCTCTAAAAAAAGAGGGAGATCCGATAGGATGAGTGACTTACCCTAGGTCTCACCGCCAGGACCGGGCTTCCTGACAGGACTTGGGGCACGCCTTCCCCAGCACTCTGCCACCGGGCTCCAGATCATGCCCTGGCCTGGGGGCAGTGGCTACGGAGGTTGTCCTGGGGCAGGTGGCTCTGTAGGGGTGATTCGTTACCCAGCCATAACTCTGCCCAACATGGAATGACCTCATTATCTAATAATGATTTTGTCTGGTTCTGGCGGCTCACTGTCCCCTCCTCCCCCACCGCCACCCCAAACTCCTTTCAGGAATGTCTGTCTGGGTGGCTCTGACCAGTCTAGGGGATGGCCACGCCACAATCCCTTCTCCTCCATTCTCCTCTCGGGATCTTGGGTACACACGCACACGGTCCCAGCGTGAGTTTAAGCCACTGGGTCCGGGACTCGAACCGCAGTCGACTACATGGGAGTTTAGCGACATAGCCATTACGCTAACTGCTGGTCCAGCAGTCTTTTGAATTTTAATTTTGTTTATTACATTTTTTTTCACATTTGGTTCTGCTTTATAGCGTCTCTTAATTTGCTGATACTTTCTTTTTGTAACTTCAGCAAGAGCGATCCCAACTGCTTGTTCAAGCGTTTTATAATAGCTGCTTAAAGTCTCTCGATAATTCCAACATCTGTGCTGTCTTATCCCTTGTCTCTGTTGATCATCTTTGTATGGGACTTCAGCTTTCGAAGTTCTTCCTATACCAAGTAATTTTGACTTGCCTGCTGGACGTTTTGAATATTATACAATTAGGGAGTTGTCTGAATTTGCTGGTTTAGAGGTACTTTGAGTACTGGTATTCTTTCTGGTTCCAAATACTGGCGTTTGCGTTTCAGAAACTGCTGTGCATTCTGTTCAGGTTCTCGGGTTTCATTTGGAGAGAATGAAACTTGGGTGTATGTTTACTCCATCTGAAACTGGAACCAGCATTTTTTTTAATCTTCTACTTTTTTTTGTTTGTTTGTTTTTAAGAGAGATTTTTGCTATAGGGTGCACATGCTTGCTAGAGAGACAGAGAGACAGAAAGAGAAAGTGAGAAACCACCCCC
>NW_006159771.1:1230759-1232378 GCF_000334495.1 Tupaia belangeri chinensis
CTCCATTCTCCTCTCGGGATCTTGGGCACGCATGCACATGCACCCGGTGTGAGTTTAAGCCACCAGGTCCGGGACTCGAACTGCAGTTGACTACGTGGGAGTCCAGAGACATAGCCATTACGCAAACTGCTGGTCCCGATATCTTTCACTTTTATCATCATCATGTTCGTATTTCCCCCCTACTGTCTTGAACCCATGGAGTTATTTTAACATCTTTGCCTGCTCATTCCATGACCTGTCACTTCTGTGTGTATTTCCCTAGATTATTTGTTTAAAAAATTATTTATTTAATGAAATGAATTATTTTATTATTTTACTTTGCTCTAGGGCACATACACACACTGGACAGAGCAGAGAGAGGGGGTGGGAAAGTGAGAGAGGAAGCTGCCAGGTCTGGGACTCGAACTGCAGTCAGCTATGTGTGAGTCTAGCCCCCCCAGCCACCACACCACACCACACCACACCACCTGCTCGGCCCCTAGACGGATTTTTTCACCTTGTTATGTTCCTGATTGGAGGTCAGATGTGAGTTGTTATTATCGGGTTGCCGGGTTGTGTTGTATTCCTTTAAACAGAGTTAGACTTTGCTCTGGAATGCAGTGAAGTAGCTGGAAATCACTTTGCTCATAATGAGGCCTCTTTTTAGCTTTATTAGGTTAAGTCAGAATAGCCTTGAGTCAAGCGTTAATTGAACCCTACTACTACTAATAAAGTGTGGGCTGGCGGGTGGTGTGGTAGCTAATGTGTTAGACTCCCATGTGGCTAACTGCAGTTCAAAACCCGGCTTGCTTTCTCACTTTCCCTCTCTCTCTCTCTCTCTCTCTGATCAACTTTTTTTGGAGAGGTTTTTGCTATAAAGCACATGCGCTTGCCAGACAGAGAGAGAGAGAGACGGAGAGACAGAAAGCGAGAAGTCACCCCCCAGGGGGTTGGCTACGCTGCAATCCCTCCTCCTCCGTTCTCTTCCTGGGATCTTGGGCAGGCACACACACGCACCTGGCGTGAGTTTAAGCCACCGGGTCTGAGACTTGAACCATGGTCGACTACATGGGAGTTCAGCAACATAGCCATTATGCTAACTGCTGGTCCCTCAGCCTCAGTTTTCTCACTTGTACAATAATGATAAGGGACTTCCTTCCTAGAGTTGTATAAAGGGACTTCAAAAAGTTTAGAGAAAATAGAATGTAAGTATGTGTTTATCTTAGTGCAAAATATTTTTGAAATCCATGCATAGTTTTTTTTTTTTTCATGATATACATTTTCCATGAAGACCTTTAGTATTAAATGAGCTATCTAATGAGATAGTTAATCAAAATAATACACCTCAGAGCTTCCGTCTTTTTATTTCATTTTTACATTTTATTTTGCCTATTTCTATCTGTTGATCCCCCCCCCTTGTGACTTCCTTAAAGTTTCTGTTCTCCTGAATCCAACACTTCATTAACTATTATCTTTGTCATTATAAATGTCCATCTCTGTCTCCGAATGACAAGACGATCCGACTGGAGTCAGCAGGTGGTGTAGTCACAGAAAGATCAGATGACAGGGCGACAGATAGGACAGGTGGACAGCCCGATGGGAGCTGTCACAGATCTCACCGACAGGCGCCCAGCCGGCGG
>NW_006159771.1:1233067-1237778 GCF_000334495.1 Tupaia belangeri chinensis
CTGCTTTCCTGTGCTGAGTCTTGGGGTCCCCCCGGCCGGTCTCATGGGGGGTCCAGGCCTCCTCCCCTGCTCCAGGCTGCCTCTTGGTAGGCACATGCAGACGGACTGGGCTCAGTCTCTCAGGAGGAGGGCCCCTTCCATGGGGGGTCCAGGCCTCCTCCCCTGCTCCACAGCTGCCTCTTGGTATACCGGCACATGCAGACGAACTGGGCTCAGTCTCTCAGGAGGAGGGCCCCCTGTTTCCTGGAGGAGGTGGAGGAGGGTGGGCTCCAAATTGAGTGAGTCATAGGCCCCTCTGAATTCAGATCTGATGGGGGCCAGCCAGCCGTCTTACTCAGTAGGTGCACTTAGAGATGAGACTGCAGGTCACATGATTGGGGATGAGAAGCCCCACGTCTGGGGTGGCTTTGGGCTTTTATTTATTTTTAAAGAGATTTTTGCCACTGGGTGAGTGCTCTCACTGAGAAGAGAGAAACAGAGACAATGAGAGATCACCTCCCAGGAGGGATGGCCACAACCCAATCCCTTCTTTCCATTCTCTGGGGATCTTGGGCTCACATGCACATGTGCCCAGCATGATTTTCAAGCCACCGGTGGTCCAGGCCTCGAACTGCAGTTGGCCACGTGGGTGTCCAGGGACATAACCACTGTGCCATCTGCTTGCGGGGCTTAGGCTTTGATACGAGGGACAGGCCTGGGTAGAGTTGGTCACTCAGGGGTCTCAGACAAGCCAGTCCTGGGTAGAGGCAGACAGGGCGTGGTACCCCTGTTCTTTCCTCTCCCTGAGAAATAAAGCTTGCAGGTTTTCTGGATGGGGAGAGGGGTCCTTGATGGAACAAAGCAGGTGCAGGGAAGAGCCAGGTTTGTGGGTCCCCTGATCCTTCGATCCCTAGGGCCCTGTGAGTGGAAAGCTCTGAGACTCGTGTACAGAGTCATTAGGTCCCCCTTCATTAAAACACAATGATCAGGGACCAGCAGATGGCGTAATGGTATGTCGCTGGACTCGCACATATTCTACTGCAGTTCGAGTCCTGGACCCGATGGCTTAAACTCACGCCGGGCGCATGTGCGTGCGAGCCCAAGATCCCAAGAGGAGAATGGAGGAGAGGGATTGTGGCGTGGCCCTCCCCCCTGGGGGACTGCTTTCTCGCTTCCTGTCTGTCTTTGAGGTGAATGCATGTGCCCTCTAGCAGAAATTTCTCTTTTTTAAAAAGAATTATTTAATTAATTCCACTAGTTATTATTTTTTAAAAATTTTTACACAACTATTTTATTTAACTTTATTTATTTATATTTGACCAGAGAGGGACAGAATGACAGAGAGAGAGAGAGAGAGAGAAAGTGAGAAAGCAAGCCACTCGGTCTGGGACTCAAACCACTGTTGGCCATGTGGGAGTCCAGCACCCTTAACCACCATGCCACCTTACTTTTTAATTTGACCAAAGAGAGAAAGCAAGCCACCAGGTCCAGGACTCGAACCACAGTCAGCCATCTGGGAATCCAGTGCCTTTAACCACCACAGTACCTGCCAGCCCCAAGACATCTCTCTTTAAAAAAAAGAAGAAGAAGAACGTTTAGGGGCCAGCAGTGATGTAGTGGTTAAGGCACTAGAGTCCCACATAGTTGACTGCAGTTCGAGTCCGAGACTCAGCACCTTGAAACTCCTGCCAGACGTGTGTACAAGCATACCCAAAATCCCAAGAGGAAAATGGAGGAGAAGGGATTGCAGTGTGGCCATCTCCCCGGGGGTTGATTTCTCGCTTTCTGTCTCTCCATCTCTGTCTTTCTGGTGAGTGCACACGCCCTATAGCAAAAATCTCTCATAAAGCAAACCAAAAAATGAACACTTAAGTGTTGCAGTTGTCTTCCTTCTGTGGGGGTATTGAAGAATGTTTTTGCCCACCCCATGGTCCAGTGCTCACCCACGTTTGTGTGTGACAGTGTGAAAACTCACTTCTTTTAGAAGGTTTTTTTGCTATAAGGCGCATGCACTCGCCAGAAAGACAGACAGAGACAGAGAGACAGAAAGCGAGAAATCACCCCCCCCAGGAGGGATGGCCACGCCGCAATCCCTTCTCCTCCATTCCCCTCTCAGGATCTTGGGCACGCACATACACATGCCCAGTGTGAGTTTAAGCCACTGGGTCCAGGACTTGAACCGCGGTCAGCTACATGGGAGTCCAGTGACATAGCTATTATGCTAACTGCTCGTCCCTGGAAACTCACTTCTGTGGACGTTCCATGGACCCAACCGAGGTGCACCGTGTAAGTTGCGTTCCCTGGGTCAGCATGGCCAATGTGGTGGCATGGGGATGCCCTCTGTAGCCCCCTGTGGCTCCCCATTACCAAGTGACCTCTGGGCCTGGGTAACTGAGGGTCTGATTTGCAGGACCCACAGCTCGTGACCACTCAGCCATGGTCTCACCCGACTCCTGACCTGAGCCTTCCTCACAGTCCCAGTCGGTCTGAGAGCAGCCGACGTCACTGTGGTGCACAGCCCACCTCCTCCACTCCCAAATCCGTGTGGGACCGTGAAGGTTGAGTTTTGTCAGGTCCCAGATAACAGGGACTAGGACTGTCGAGACAGCCTGTGACACTCAACTTTTGCCCACATGGCGCCCCATAAGTTGGCAGACTGGGTACTCCAGGGAGAGGGCAGGTAAGGTCACTGGAAAGAATCCCCCTCGGCCACCATAGCTCGGTTACAGAGATCCTGGGGGGCCCTCTGCACTGTCCACGCGTGTCTTGACGTCTTCCTGCTGCCCAACCATGCTGGGAACAGCGACAGCCCCGGCCACGTGTGCATCGGGGGGTGCTCCTTCCCCTCCCTCTCTGTCTCTGGCAAACACACACACCTCTGCAATTTACAGACAATAACAAAATGCGTCCCTCTGTTGAGGGAAGGCGGCGTCTCCTGGCCATTCGAGCATGCGTGTTTTTGAGACAAATGGAACAGGTGTTGGTTACCTCGAGCGTGTCTATGGTTTGGGGGATCCTCCCAAGACCACCCCCAAGGCCGATGATGCATTAGGAAGACTTCCTGGGTTTGTTGTACTAGTCAGTGCGACTTAGCACAGCGTCCGTGTATAAAGCGGAGCAACGAAGGTGAAGGAGCGTGGGCAGAGAACGGAGGCAGCAGGTCTGAGTTTCCAGGAGTCCCCTCCCGAGGCAGTCACACAGGCATACTCAGTCCCTTCGGTAACTGATCATGGAAGGACATTGAAAATGCTTACTAGGGAATCTCTCTCTCTCTCTTTTAATTTATTCATTCATTTATTTTATTTTGACCAGAGAGAGACACAGAGAGAGAGAGAATGTGAGAAAGTAAGCCACCAGGTCCAGGACTTGAACTGTGGTCGGCCATGTGGGAGTGTCAGAACCTTAACCACCACGCCACCTGCTGGTCCTTCTCTCTCTCTCTTTTTTAAGAGAGATTTTTGCTATAGGGCGCATGCGCTTGTCAGAGAGACAGAAAGCGAGAAATCACCCCCCAGGGGGGATGGCCACGCCACAATCCCTTCTCCTCCATTCTCCTCTTGGGACCTTGGGCAATGCACACACACGCCAGGCATGAATTTTAAGCTGCCGGGTCCAGGACTTGAACTGCAGTCAACTACCTGGGAGTCTGGCAACGTAACCATTACGCCGTCTGCTGGTCCCAATGAGGGAATCTCTTTAGAGACTCAGTGCTCAGGATTTTTGTTGGGGTGATCAGATAGCCAGGCTGCCACGCAGGTAATAAACCCAGAGCCGCAGAGGAAAGCAGGTACCCATGAATTTAATTCTTTGGAGTTTAGACAAAGAATATAGTCTCTGAGCACAAAGGAATAGAATTAGAAATGGCAAACAAGAAATTTGGCAAGTTCGCAAATAACGTGGAAATAAAATTAAAAACTTAAAATATCTAACTGGTCAGGGAAGATCAGCAGGGAAATCTGAAAACATTTGAGATGAGTGAAAATACAACACACACACACTTCTGACGCAGCAAAAGCATTGGTGAGAGAGGAATTTATAGCTCTGTGTACCAACTTTTTTTTTTTTAATAAGAGTTTTTTATTTTTTTTAAAAGAGGTTTTTGCTATAGGGCGCGTGCACTCGCCAGAAAGACAGAGAGAGACAGAGAGACAGAAAGCAAGAAATCACCCCCCAGGGGGGATGTCCACGCCGCAATCCCTTCTCCTCCATTCTCCTCTCGGGATCTTGGGCACGCACGCACACACGCCCGGCATGAGTTTAAACCACGGGGTCCGGGACTCGAACCACGGTTGACTACATGGGAGTCTAGTGACATAGCCATTACACCAAGTGCTGGTCCCAAATAAAACAATTCTTTAAAACCTCCCCCCTCCCCCCCACAAAACGCTCAGATAGCTTCACTGATGATGCTACCAAATGGTAAAGAAGAATGATTGATTCTATTTTTTTAAATTTATTTATTCATTTATTTTTCGGTTGTTGGCCTAGGGCACATGTGCTCATCAGAGAGAAATAGAGGGGGAAAGTGAGCCATCACCCTCCGGGGGGGATGGCCACACTGCAGCCCCTTCCCCTCCACTCTCCTCTCGGGATCTCGGGCACATACACATGCTGCCGGACCTGGGACTCGATCACAGTCAGCCATGGGGGAGGCCAGTGCCTTAACCACCATGATTCTTGCTGGCTCCAGAATTATTGCTTTTCCACTGACTGTTCCAAAATATAGAAGGGG
>NW_006159771.1:1237790-1238201 GCF_000334495.1 Tupaia belangeri chinensis
AACTCATTTTTTTAAACAATTATTTTATTTTTTATTTATTCATTCATTTATTTTTTAATTTGTCCAGAGAGAAACAGAGGGTGAGAATGAGAGAGAGAGGAAGTGAGAAAGCAAGCCACCAGGTCCAAGATTCAAACCATGGTCGGCCCTGTGGGACTCCAGTGCCTTAGCTACCATGCCACCTGCTGCCAGCCCCCCCAACTAATATACTTATTAAACCTCTATAATCACCTGCCTGTCACTGTTTAGTTTTTGTTGATGCATCATAATGACTTTTATACTTTGTACTCAAAATTCCATATATAATTGATATACATTATTATTTGAAAGCTGACAAAACCTATTAAATCTACGTATGTTGATGGCAGGTGGCATGTTGGTTAAAGGCGCTGGACTTCCACATGGCTGACC
>NW_006159771.1:1238275-1252434 GCF_000334495.1 Tupaia belangeri chinensis
TCTGTCTTTCTGGAGAGCACACATGCCCTATAGCAAAATAATAATAATAATAACAATAAATGGAATTAAATAAACTATTTTTTAAAAATATATATTGCAATTACTTTATACCTTGAAGAGTTTGTGAAAATGCTTATTATGAAAAAAACTATACATGGATTTCCAAATAGTTTTGAACCAAAATAAACTTGTACTTTTTTTTTCCTTTCTTTTGGAGAGGTTTTTGCTATAGGGTGCGTGCGCTCGCCAGAAAGACAGAGAGATACAGAGAGACAGAAAGAGAGAAATCACCCCCCGGGGGGGATGGCCACACCGCAATCCCTTCTCCTCCATTCTCCTCTCGGGATCTTGGGCACGCACGCACACGCGCCTGGCGTGAGTTTTAAGCCACCGAGTCTGGGACTCGAACCACGGTCGACTACATGGCAGTCCAGCGACATAGCCATTACGCTAACTGCTGGTCCCATGAAAGCAGACTTTTGAAGGTCACGTAATGCATAACTGTGACCATGATAGACTATTTACCACAACCCAGAGCCTAATCAATCAACAGAGAAGCTACACAAGTTAAACGTCATAAAATGGAGTCAATGTGTAGGACCAGCTTTTAGCCAAAGCCCATCTTTTCTTTAAGAATTATTTTATTTAACTTGATTTATTTACTTAAATTTGACCAGAGAGGGACAGAGTGAGAGAGATAAAGTGAAAAAGCCAGCCAACAGGTTCAGGACTCGAACAGCAGTCGGCCATGTGGGAGGCCAGCTTCTTTAACCACCACGCCACCTGCCGACCCCCAAAGCCCACATCTTATTCTGCATCAAAGAACTCATACTTGGAACCTATACATCTTCTGAATGTGGCAACGCATGTTGTCATAGTTCATTCCTAATACAATGTAGAAAGATTCCTATTGGAGAAAGCTGTTTGAATACAAAAAACTGTGAAAAAGCCTTTACCCAAAGCATCTGGCTTAGTTTACATATGAGAACACATACTGGAGAGAAATCTATGAATGCAAAACCTCTAGTTGTAAGTCATCCCTTACTGGACATAAGAGGAGTCATACTGCAGTGGGGGAAAAAACCCTTAGAGTGTCATGAATATAGAAAAGTTTTCCACATGGAATAGCCACCTGACTCAACAGCACAGAATTCGTATTGGAGAGAAATTCTGTAAATGCAAAAAGTGACAGATCTTTCAGCAGAAGCACACACCTTAACACCAGAGAACTCATACTGAAGAGACACTACAAGTGTAATGAGTGTAGGAAAATCTTTGGTCAGAATGCCTATCTAGGGACCAGCAGATGGCATAATGGTTACGTTGCTGGACTCCCACCTAGTTGACCATGGTTCGAGTCCTGGACCTGGCAGCTTAAAAAAACATACCAGGCACATGTGTGTGGATGCCAAAAAGTCCTGAGAAGAGGGGGAATCAGCAGTTAGTGTAATGGCTATGTTGCTGGACTCCCATGTAGCCGACTGCAGTTTGAGTCGCAGACCCGGTGGCTTAAACTCACACCTGGCACGTGTGCGTGCATGCCCAAGATCCCAAGAGGAGAATAGAGGAGAAGGGATTGCGGCATGGCCATCCCCCCTGGGGGATGATTTCTCACTTTCTATCTCTCTGGTGAGTGTACACGCCCTAGAGCAAACAATCTCTCTTAAATAAGGATGCTGAAGCCAGATAGCCAGCTGCAGATTACGATCTCAAGCTGACTAGAAAAACACCAGGTGCACACTCACCCAGTGTGAGTTTAAGCCACTGGGTCCGGGACTCGAACCGCAGTCGACTACATGGGAGTCCAGTGACATAGCCATTACACTCACTGCTGGTCCCATGACAATAGTTTTTCCCAAAACCTAGATCTAGATAATCATCAGAGAATCTACGTGAGTGAAAAACCATGCAGATGTGACAAACATGGGAAAAATTTTAGTGGTAGCTTGGAACTCACTCAACACCAGAAGACTCCTGCTGTAGATAATCCAGAACATCAAAGATATCAGAAGTTCGGTTCTCAGGAAACATCCTTCAAATGCAAGAATTACAGGACATTTTTCAGCAAGGAAACACACCTTATACAACATGAAAGATACCATGCAGGAGAAAACTCATATGAATGTAAGGTGGAAAGTTGTTCAGCTGGGACTCATCCCTGACTCTTCATTAGAGAACTCATACTGGAGAAAAGCCGTATGAATGTAGCAAATGTGGGAAAGCCTTCAGCCAAAGTACATGCCTCACGCAGCATCAGAGGACTCACACAGGATAGAAACCTTATGAGTGTCGTCAGTGCAGGAAGGCTTTTAGCCGAAGTTCACATCTCTCTCTGCATCAGAAAACTCATACTGGGGGAAAAGCCTATGAATGTAATCAACGCAGCAAGGCCTTTATTCAGAACATTCAACTTACTCTCCATCTAAGGACTCATTCTGGAGAGAACCCTTATGAATGTACCAAATATGGTAAAACCTATACATAGTCACGGTTCACCCCCAATGCAACACAGAAGGATTCATACTGGAGAAGAGCCCTTTGAATGCAGAGTGTGGGAAAGCCTTCCCCCAGAGCATTCAGCTTACTTTACATCTGAGAATACATACTGGAGGGAAACCCAGTGAACACCGAATGTTGCAAAGCCTATAGCCATAGGTCATCCCTTGTTCAACACAAGAGGATTCATACTGGAGAAAACCCCTTCCGACGTAATGAGTATGGAAAAGCTTTTTGATGGAACACATGCCTTATTCTCCACCAGAGAATTCATACTGGAAAGAAACCATGTAATTGCAAGAAATGTTAACACGTCTTTCAACAGAAGCACACACCTTCATCAGCATCTGAGAACTCACACGGAAAAGAAACCCTACAAGTGTAATGAATATGGGAAAACAGTTGGTCAGAACGCTTATTTGATTCGACATCAGAGGATGCACACTGGTGAAAAACCCATCAATGTAAGGATTGTAGAAAGGCCTTTTCTGTTAATGCATATCTTGCTCAACATCAAAGAATTCATAAGATAAAGAAACCTTGGGGTAAGCAAGGGGTGTAGTGGTTAGGGCACTGGACTCCCATGTGGTCGACCATGGTTCGAGTCCCAGACCTAACAGCTTGAAACTCAGGCTTGGTCCATGTCATGTATGCCCAGAATTCTGAGAGGAGAATGGAGGAGAGGGGACTGTGCCATGGCCACCCCTCCTAAGGGGTGATTTCTCACTTTCTGTTTCTCTGTCTCTCCAGCAAGTGCATGTGCCCTATAGCAAAAGTCTCTCAAAAGAAGAGAGAGAAAAAAACCTTATTGATATGCCAAACAAAGAAGCCAGATTGGAGAGTAATTCAACAGATATCTTAAATGTGGAGATTTCAGCATGAACAAGGAAAATTTTCATCAAAACATTAACAAAATAGAGAAACCCTGTCAGTATGATTGTGGAATATGTTTAATTTGTAGAATATTAAGTATTCAATATTAATATGCTCATAAGGAAGAAAACTATGAAATACTAAGTGTGTCGAATGTTCTAGTGCAATATTATCTCTGACCAAAAGTTTAAAGAGAAACACCAAGGTGACCTTATAAATAACCTCTTTTTTAAAATTAAAAATAGAGAAACCCTGTCAGTATGATTGTGGAATATGTTTAATTTGTAGAATATTAAGTATTCAATATTAATATGCTCATAAGGAAGAAAACTATGAAATACTAAGTGTGTCGAATGTTCTAGTGCAATATTATCTCTGACCAAAAGTTTAAAGAGAAACACCAAGGTGACCTTATAAATAACCTCTTTTTTAAAATTAATGGGGTGGGGACCAGCAGGTGGTGTGGTGGTTAAGGCACTCGACTCCCACATGGCCAACCACAGGTCAAATCCTGGACCTGGCAGCTTGTCTTCTTTCTCTCTCTTGCTTTCTCTTTTTCTGGTGACACACATACCCTATTGCAAATTAAAAGTAATAATGAATTGGAAAGAGTAGATGGCATAATGGTTACATAACTGGACTCCCACGCAGTGGACCGAGGTTCGAGTCCTGGACCTGATGATTTGAAACTCATGCTTGGTGCATGTGCATGTGTACCCAGAGTCCAGAGAGGAGAATGGAGGAGAAGGGATTGCAGCTTGGCCACCCTTCTCAGTGTGTGATTTCTCTTTCTGTCTCTCTCTCTCTCCAGAGTGTATGTACCCTATAGCAAACATCTCTAAAATAAATAATAAATAAAATTCAAGAATTATTTAACTAAAATTAATGGGCTGGGGGACAGCCGGCAGCATGGTGGTAAGGCGCTGGACTCCCACATGGCCTACCACAGTTTGAGTCCTGGATTTGTGATTGGCTTTCTCACTTTTCCTCTCTCTCTTTCTCTGTTGAAAAATTTTTATAATTGGGACCAGCAGTTGGTGTAATGCCTGCGTCGCTGGACTCCCATGTAATCGACCGTGGTTCGAGTCCCAGACCCGGTGGCTTAAACTCACGCCAGGCGCGTGTGCGTGCGTGCCCAAGATCCCGAGAGGAGAATGGAGAAGAAGGGACTGCAGTCTGACCATTTCCTCTGGGGGGTGATTTCTCGCTTTCTGTCTCTCTGTCTGTCTCTGTCTTTCTGGTGAGCATACGTGCCCTATAGTAAAAACCTCCAAAAAAAATTTATAATAATAATAAATTTAATTAAATAATACTTTAAAAATATAATGGGCTGATGACACAAAGGCCCTGCCTTTCAACACCATAAAGGTATTAAGTTTTCTCCCAACACCTTAACCATATAGCCAGATTTCAAGACATGAATTTCTGCGCTCAAATTATGACCATTTTACCAAGTTTTGTATGTCGACCAATGGACCAGGATTTGACATTGAAAACAAAACGAGCAAACAAAAAACCTTACTTAAATGTTATTTTTAAAAGAATTACTTGTTTAATTTTATGTATTATTACTATTTTTTAGTTCAACCAGAGAGAGAGAGTGAAAAAGCAAGCCACCATGTTCAGAATTCAAACCATATTCAGCCACCATGTGGGAGTCTAGCACCTTAACCACCATGCCAGGCCCTGAAGTGCTATTTTTAAAAGAAAATGTTCAAATTGGTTTGATTGGAAGTAAAATCAGAAAGCTATGCATTGACCGATTGGCTCGTTACCCGGGAAGCAGCCCTCGCTGTTCCTCGCACAAAGGTGTCTGTGGTTTCTGAACTCTGCCCACTTTTTTTCCTCTCCCCAGGTTCTCTGAGGCTCCCGGTGAGGCAGTGGTCCAGTAACAGCCAGATTGGAAATCCGAGCCCGGCATCTAACTGTTTTCTGGGCCCTGCCCACAGGCGAGGACTCCAAAGAGGTGGGTTTTCCCCTGACGCACAGCCCAGTGCCTGCGAGTGTCAACAAGTCGGGTATCTCCTCTGACTCCCCCTCGCCTCTCTGTGTCTGGCCGGAGGGGACTCGAGGTCCAGAGGAGTCGATGAGAGCACTGGGTGGCTCAGCCCAGAGTCAGTGAGACCACTGGGAGGCTCGGCCCGAAGGCCACAAGTGCACAACTGTGGGTTTACTGCCTGGGTGTGGCCTCTCTGGCAGTGAGAGCTCTCTGCCATCACACAGCTGGTCCAGCCCTCCTTCTGGCCTTTGTGAACCCCCGCGGATGATTCCAGATTGAGTGACGTGGGCCCCAAGTTGGTGTCAAGTGGGATGCTGGGGGTCATAGTCACATATCCGTTGCAATAAAGAGTAAGGATGAGGGATCAGCAGATGGCCTAACGGTTACATCGCTGGACTCCCACAGGGTCAGCCACTTGGACCGGCAGCTTAAAACTCACAGTGGTGCGGCTCAGGACGGGAGGGGTGGGGTGTGCATGGAAGCCTTGCTGGAGCTGCCCACGGTGTCTCAGGGTCATGTGTTTGCTATAGGGCGCGTGCACTCACCAGAAAAACAGAGAGAGACAGAGAGATAGAAAGTGAGAAATCTCCTCCCGGGGGGATGACCACTTCTCCTCCATTCTCCTCTCAGGACCTTGGGCATGCATGCACACACACCCGGCCTGAGTTTAAAGCCACCTGGTCCAGGACTTGAACCACGGTCAACTACATGGGAGTCCAGCGACATAGCCATTACGCTAACTGCTGGTCCCTCAGATTCATTCTTTCTTTTTTTTTTTGGAGAGGTTTTCGCTATAGGGCGCGTGCGCTCGCCAGACAGACAGAGAGAGACATAGAGACAGAAAGCAAGAAATCACCCCCCAGGGGGGATAGTCACGCCGCAATCCCTTTTCCTCCATTCTCCTCTCGGGATCTTGGACACACACGCACACGCGCCCAGCGTGAGTTTTAAGCCACCAGGTCCGGGACGCGAACCGCGGTTGACTACGTGGGAGTGCAGCGACATAGCCATTATGCTAACTGCTTGGTTCCCCCTCACATTCATTCTTAAGGAACTGAGAACTTAACCTTCCAAAATGTCAAAGAGAGCATCATAGGTCCCAGCTCCTGCAGCACACACGCTCAGCACAGCAGGCTTTGTGGGGTGCAATCCATAGTCACCTCGCCTACAAATACATGCGGGTCACGGGGTCCTCTGGTATTACGATTCCAAACCCCCCAAAGCCACCAGCTAGGCTGCTGGTCCCCTGCATGAGGTGCAGCTTAAAGGTCTGGGGCCAAGTAAAGCTCCCAACCCGGACCTGAAACGGGGAGAGTGACAAGGTTACTGGCGGCATGTGGCGAGATCTCACTGATGAAGAGAAACGATATTTACACGAGTACGAAGCAGAAAAGACAGAGTGCCATGAATCTCCGAAGGCCTCTCACAGTCCCCCCACCTCCCTTGGTTACATAAATGCAAAACGTCCTGCAGAAGCTGCTTTAGAGGAAGAAAGTCGACAGAGACAGTCTCGCATGGAGAAGGAACCTCACATGAGCATCCGGCCTGCTGAAGGGCCAGAGGATGAGGACGATGGCTTTTCCATGAAGCTCACAGCCACCGCCCCCTTCCAGAGGAACCGCCGCTGCATCAGCGAGATCCCTAGAGAGAGTGGGGTGCCAGACGTCCAGGCGGTCATCACGAAAGCCAGAATGCAGGTCCTCAGATGGCAGGTCCTGTCCTTAACGGGTCATCAGCCAAAACTAGAAGCTGACCTTCTTCAAATAGAAGAAGGACGCCAGGAAAAGAAGAGGAAATTCCTGGAAAGGACAGATTCATTTAATAATGAACTTAAAAGGTTGTGCGGTCTGCGGGGAGAAGTGGACGTGGAGAAAATCGCAGCTGAGATTGCACAGGCAGAGGAACAGGCCCGCAAAAGGCAGGAGGAGAGGGAGAAGGAGGTGGCAGAACAAGCAGGCTGTAGTCAGAGCTGTCTCAGTCCCGAGGACGAGCAGGCGACGAACAAAGCCGAGGAGAAGGATGGTGAGCGACTGTGCCGATGGAGACAGAGGAGACGCTCCGTGAAGTTACGACAGAGGGACCAGCAAGCAGTTAGCGTAAAGGCTATGTCGCTGGACTCCCATGTAGTTGACTGCGGTTCGAGTCCCGGACCCGGTGGCTTAAACTCATGCCAGGTGCGTGTGCGTGCGTGCCCAAGATCCCGAGAGGAGAATGGAGGAGAAGGGATTGCGGCGTGGTCATCCCCTCTGGGGGGTGATTTCTCGCTTTCTGTCTCTGTCTGGCGAGCGCACATGCCCTGTAGCAAAAACCTCCCGGAAAAAAAAATGTTAAAAAAAAAAAAAAAGAGACGACAGAGAGCTGACAGAACGCAGAAGAAGGCACATCTACTCCTGAGGACAAGGAGAGCGGGCAGGAGGGGTCGACTGCCTGGCAGAGGAGGCAACCAGGGATGGTAACCCTGGCTCGGAGAGCAACATGCCACAGTGGAGGAGCCACCGGCAGACCTCAAAAAAAAAGAAAAAAAATGTTGCCTTGTTTTATGTGTTCTAAATACTTTTTTTAAGTGAAAAAATGTGTTTGGGTTTCAATGGTGTTATGTGGTTTGTGTGTTAGGTTCTCCCCACCCCCATCACACCGAAGGCTTTCGGATCAGGTTGCATCAGGAGCCAGGCAGCAGCCTCCTCCCTCCTGTAAGCACTGCGAAGTGGCTCTTTTCTCCAGATCTTGTTTCCAGCCCTCCGCTACTGAAAGCCTTGGAATTTAGGTGGAGAAAACGCCCGCCTCTTACAGAGAATTATCCTTTGATGCTGCAAAATCTACTCTTACAGATGCCTGCTTTCTGCTCCGAGGTGCTTACCAAAGCCGTAGCTTTAAACCTCCCAGCCCCCCTCAGCAGCTTCCTGAAACTCCCTCTTGTTGATTCTGCAAAGAGTAGCTTCTTGAAAATGTGGGACCAGCTAGTTAGCGTAATGGCTATGTCACTGGATTCCCATGTAGTCAATCGTGGTTCGAGTCCCAGACCCAGTGGCTTAAACTCACACCGGGCGCGTGTGCGTGCATGCCCAAGATCCTGAGAGGAGAATGGAGGAGAAGGGATTGCAGTGGGGCCATCCCCCCTGGGAGTTGATTTCTCCCTTTCTGTCTGTTTCTTTCTGTCTCTCTGGCGAGCGCATGCACCCTATAGCAAAAAAAACTCTCAAAAAATGTAATCACATATGAGTATGTTTTTGTTTACTTACCGTTTTTTCTAACGGATACTGAGTGTGTTCGGTAAACTCATCCTTCTTGTACAGAAAAACTAATTCCTTGTTTACCAGGTTTTCCAAACATTAGATCACAAAACTTAAGGAATTGACTATTCTTATAATGGACTACATCATTCAAAAGGGTTAGCCCATTCCAGAAGAAAAACGGCTGGGGATTAATGCATTCATCCACTTGGAATTCTTTTACAGTAATCAAAACATTTAAAACCTCGAGGCTCAGGATCCCATAGGTCGGACCCTACCTTTTTAAAAAAATTCTTTATTAATTTTATTTATTATTATTCAGTCTGATGAGAGAGAGAGAGAGAGACAGAGAGAAAGCAAGCTGCCAAGTCCGGGACTCAAACTGCAGTCGGCCATGTGAGAGTCCAACGCCCCAACCACCAGGCCATTTGCACACCCTGGAGCCTACTTTTTTTGATAAACTCTTAATAAAGTCTTGGGGACTAGAAGCAAGATAGTTTGTGACACGTATGCTTCCCAAAAACTAGAATAGATTTTTACTGAACAGCAGTATGTCTGATGGTATATGTTTATACAAGGTCCACATGTAATTTTTAAAATGAAAAAAACAAAAAACAAAAAAACAAAACTGTGCATGTGTCTAAAATCCCAGAGGAGAATAGAGGAGAAGGGATTGCGGTGTGGCCATCCTCCTGGGGGGTGATTTCTTGCTTTCTGTCTGTCTCTTCCTGGCAAGTACATGCACCCTATAGCGAATATCTCTTAATAAAAAATAGAAAGAAAAGTAAAGATTAAAACACAGGACCAGCTGGTGGCGTGGCAGCCGGATCCCAACCACACAGGTTGACTCCTGGACCCAGCAGCTTGTGCACGGGCAGGCATACCCAAAATCCGAAAAGGAGGGAGAAATTTAGAAGGGATTGTGGTGTGATAGTGTCCCGTGGGAGGGTGCTCTCTCTCTCTCTGGTGAGTGCATGCACTCTTTGGCAAACTAAACAAGTGGACCAGCAGATGGAGTAGCAGTTATGCCACTGACTCCCACATGGCTGACCACGGTTTGAGCCTTAGATCGGGTGGCTTGGAAACTACCCTGGGCACACATGGTTCGAGTCCCAGACCTGGCGACTTGAGACATATCAGGCACATGTGCGTGCGTGCCCAAAATCCCAAGAGGAGAATGGAGGAGAAGGGATTGCAGTATGGCCATCCCCCCCTGAGGGGTGATTTCTCGCTTTCTGTCTCTCACTGTCTCTCTGGCGAGTGCACATGTTCTATAGCAAAAATATCTCAAGAAATAAACCCATTGCTGAATTTGGTTTGCTAATATTTTGTTGAAGACTCTCACAGCTAATTTCTGTATCTGTGGTCTGAAACTTTGTAATGTTCTTATTAGGTTTTGGCATCAGGGTTGGTCAAGTTTTAGAAATCAACTAGATGCTGTTTCTACCTGTTTTATTTATTTTATTTTATTTTATTTTTTAAGGAATTATTTTTATTTAACTTTATTTATTATTATTATCATTATTATTTCCCAGTTTGATCAGAGAGAGAGAGGAAGGAAGTGAGAAAGCAAGCCACCAGGTCCGAGACTTGAACCGTGGTCGGTCATGTGGGAGTCCAGTGCCCCTATCCACCATGCCACCTGCCGGCCCCTCTACCTGTTTTATTTTATAGACTAGTTTGTGATGAAACTGGTATTATAGTTTTCTTAAGCATTTGGTGGAATTCACATCTGGGTCTGGGATTTTCTTGTTTAGGTTTTTGTTTGATTTTTTTCCTTGTTGGGTTGTGTGTGTGTGTGTGTGTCTACACGTGTGCACACATTGCCAATCATATATGTATGCCTAAAAAAAAAAAGAAAAAAAAACTAGTAGAGAAAAAAATGAATGATGGCCAGGGACCAGCAGTTGGCAGAATGGCTATGTTGCTGCACTCCCATGTAGCTGACCACGGTTCAAGTCCCGGACCCAGTGGCTTAAACTCCAGGTCTGGGACTCGAACTATAGTTGGCCATGTGGGAATCCAGCCCGTTTAACCACCATGCTACCCACCGGCCCCCAGAGTACAGCATCAACAGAGCGCGTGACTGCAGTTGAGCCGTGTTCCATTCTTTAATTGGTAATTTATGTTTTCTCATTCCTGTTCAGTTTTACAGTGGGCTCGTCAATTTTGTGTTTTCGAAGATTCAACCTCCTGCTTTTTTTTTTTTTAATTAGCTATTTATTCTAACTTATATAGCAAAAACCCTTGAGATCCTTAATTAAGAGTATAAATGGTTGGGACCAGCAGTTGGTGTAATGGCTATGTCTCTGGACTCCCATGTAGTCGACTAGAGTTTGAGTCCCGGACCCGGTGGCTTAAACTCACGCCGGGGGCGTGTGCGTGCGTGCCCAAGATCCTGAGAGGAGAGTGGAGGAAAAAGGATTGTGGTGTGGCCATCCCCTTTGGGGGCTGATTTCTCACTTTCTGTCTCTCTGTCTCTCTCTTTCTGGCGAGCGCATGCGCCCTATAGCAAAAACCCCCTCAAAAAAAAAGAGTATAAATAGTCCTGAAAATAAAGAGTTGAACTCATTGTATTAAACCACAAATCTCAGCTAATTCCTTTCTATTCTACATTTTCTCTCTCACCTATTCTCTCCCCTCACCCCATTTCAGTCTGGATCATTTGCACTGACACATTTTCACCAATTAATTTTAAAATTTGGTTCTTTTGAAGGATTTCTCTGCCGAGTTTCCCTGTTCGTTTGTTTTCATGTCATACACTTTTTTTTTTTTTTGAGAGGTTTTCACTATAGGGCGCGTGCGCTCGCCAGACAGACAGAGAGAGACATGGAGACAGAAAGCGAGAAATCACCCCCCAGGGGGAATGGTCACGCCGCAATCCCTTCTCCTCCATTCTCCTCTCGGGATCTTGGGCACGCACGCACACGCGCCCGGCGTGAGTTTTTTAAGCCACCGGGTCCGGGACACAAACCGTGGTCGACTACATGGGAGTCCAGCGACATAGCCATTACGCTAACGGCTGGTTCCCAAACCAAACAAAACTTGAAAGCAAATGTTACTGTACTTTCTAAACATATGATCAGGCAGTATTAAGAGATAGACTCCAACTTCTTTTTATAGTTTGTAAAATACCGTTTATTGGCTCAGCATAAAGTGATTCCGATCAGCCACACTCGGGTTCCTCTGGACGTCCCTCAGTGGGTCTCCGGGGTGGAGGCTGCTGCACTCACCCGCCTCCTGCAGCAGGGGCACGTGGGGGACCTCTTCAGCCAGGTGTCGATGCAGCCCAGGTGGTACAAGTGCTGACAGGGCAGACGGCAGTTAAGGTCTCCAGGAACGAACTCCTCACAGCAGATCACGCACTCCGGGGCCTCTTCCTCTGACCCGGCTCTGCCAAGGGCGTAGATTTCTCTGGGCAGTCGCTCCGTGAGGCTCCTCCTTCGGGGCAAGAACTGTGTGACTAGGAGACGCCAGCTACGGGTGCGTTGAGAAGGTGGGACTGCTGCTTGCTCTGGCCCTGTCCCCTCCACCCTGGCCATCAGAGGCTCCACTAGCAGCTGCGAGTTGTCACGGGAGGCCGACGTGTGAAGGCAGTTTCCCATCTTCTGGGGCCCGGCTGGGCGATCGGAGCTCTGTGCTGGAGGTCTCTCCGCGGTGCTTCTAGCTCCTTCTTCCACGGGAAACCAAGCAGGTGGAAACTTCAGTGGAGCTCAGTCTGTGTGGACGTGGCTTCCCCAACAGTCTGCGGCTCAGGGCCTCTCTCTGCACTGAGCACCCTGCTGCTGGCGAGCTGTCTTTATGCAGGAGATAACGCCATCAGATCTGTCATCTCCTCCATCCCATAACCTCATCAACCATGGCGTCCTAAGGAGGTACCGGAACGACTTGTGTGCCGGGCGGGATTAACCTAATCAGCCCTCGTCTCTAACAAAATATGTCCCATTGGGACCAGCAGTTAGCGTAATGGCTATGTCACTGGACTCCCATGTAACTGACCGCGGTTCGAGTCCTGGACCTGGTGCCTTAAACTCACGCCGGGTGCGTGTGCGTGCGTGCCCAAGATCCCAAGAGGAGAATGGAGGAGAAGGGATTGCGGCATCGCCATCCCCCCTGGGGGATGGTTTCTCACTTTCTGTCTCCCTGCCTCTCTCTGTCTTTCTGGCGAGAGCACGTGCCCTATAGCGAAAACTTCTCAAAAAAAAAAAATATATATATATATTTATACTCTCGTGGCCAGCAGTTGGCATGGAGGTTGGGGCGCTGGACTCCCACAGGGTTGACCATGGTTCGTGTCATAACTTCGATGGCTTGCTTTCTCACTTTCCATCTCTCTCTGTGTGTTTCTCTCTGTTCAAATTAAAGTGACGGTGATGATGATAAGTAAAATTAATAAAAAAATAATTCTTAAAAAATACATACTCTGGGATGGCAGGTAGTGTGGTGATTAAGGTGCTGGTCTCGCAACATGGCTGACCACAGTTCGATTCCTGGACCTGGTGGCTTGCCTTCTCACTTCCTGTCACTCTTTCTCTGTCCCTCTCTGGTCAAATAAAAGAAATAAAGTGAAATAAAATAATTCTTGAAAAATATACATACTCCCCCACATCTTTCAGGATACTAAAGTCCAAATTTTCCGACCAACATAAAACCACATCCAGCGTTGCTAACTTCAAGGAAGAGTTTATGACTGTTGTAGAGACGCTAATCCTCCTACAATCTTCAAATCCTAGGAGATCCCAGAATAAAGCCACAGTTTGTCTATTTCAGTGCTGTCTTTCGTCCTCGATTGTCGCCTGCATTCCCGGTTGTCCTCTCATGCTCAGGCGTGATCTTTTGGAAAGTATAAATATCAGAAATCTTTTGGCGAGATTTGAAGGCCGCATGCTATTCAAATGTCTGCTCTGCGTTTTAGTCTCCACTGCGGGTTTTCCTTAGGGTTCCTTGGAGTCTTGCACCGTTTAGAAACCCCCCAAAGATGGCAGAGAAATTTTACACAGATTTTACGCTGTTCCACCTTCCGGCCATAATTTCTATGCAGATTTTTAGAGTCCCCCATGTGGCCGGCTCCCTGAATTATTGCTCTCACTTTGGGACCACACTGGGCGTCCCATACTCTGACCTGCGTAATATCAGTTCCTTAAAACTATTGTTTTCTGGGAACCAGCAGTTAGCGTAATGGCTATGTCGCTGGACTCCCACGTAGGCGACCACGGTTCGTGTCCCGGACCCGGTGGCTTAAAACTCACGCCGGGCGCGTGTGCGTGCGTGCCCAAGATCCCGAGAGGAGAATGGAAGAGAAGGGATTGTGGCATGGCCATGCCCCCTGGGGGGTGATTTCTCGCTTTCTGTCTCTATGTCTCTCTCTGTCTGTCTGGCGAGCACACGCGCCCTACAGTGAAAATCTCTCAAAAAAAAAAAAAAAAAAAAAACTATTGTTTTCTTCCTGAGAGCTAGTCCTCTCTGTGCATTTAGAATTACTATTGGGACCAGCAGTTAGTGTAATGGCTATGTTGCTGGACTCCCATGTAGTCGACTACAGTTTGCGGTCCGGGCCCAGT
>NW_006159771.1:1252570-1256634 GCF_000334495.1 Tupaia belangeri chinensis
TCTGGCTGGCGAGCGTACGCGCCCTATAGCAGAAACCTCTCCAAAAAAAAAAAAAAGAATTGCTATTAATTTCAGGTTTTGCAGGTGGCATGGTGGTTATAAGGTGCTGGACATTCCCACATGGTCAACTGTGGTTCGAGTCCCGAACCAAGTGACTTGCTTTCTCACTATCCCTCTCCCTCTCTCTCTCTCTCTCTCTGTCTCACTCTGGTCAAAAAAAAAAAAATGACTACAAAATAATTTAACAAAAAAAGAAAAAAGAATTGCTATTGATGTCAACCTAAAGAGGTACACTGAGTTGAAGCACGAAAAGCAAAGACAGGGCGGGTTCCGCCCCCGCTCGTCAGGGGAGGCAGGCGCCAACTTCCGGCAGAGCTGTAGCCACGGCCTCCGCGCGGACATCAGGCTCGGTTCCTGCTTGGATTTCCTTTGGGCAACGCGGTTGGAATGCATCTGACTCAGAACTGCGCCGTCCCTACCCCGGGTAAAAAGCTTGAAGAAAGGAAGAAGGACTTGGATGCCAAGAAGAAACCCCTTAGTTCAAGAGGCCGACCCCAGCGCTCCCTCTGGGTACACTGAATCTACTACTCTTGACGCGCCTTTCCCATCCAAACCAAAGCTTTCCTGTTTTCTTTTTTTTCTCTTTTTAGATGTTTTTGCTATAGGGCGCCTGCACTCGCCAGACAGACAGAGACAGAGAGACAGAAAGCGAGAAATCACCCCCCGGGGGGGATGGCCACACCGCAATCCTTTCTCCTCCATTCTCCTCTAGGGATCTTGGGCACACACGCACACACGCCCGGCATGAGTTGAAGCCACTGGGCCCAGGACTTGAACCGCGGTCGACTACATGGGAGTCCAGCGACATAGCCATTACGCTAACTGCTGGTCTCCAAAGCTTTCGTTTTCACCTCCAGGGGCAATGATTTCCTTCTTTGCTAGACTCTGTATTGTCTCAAAGCAAAAATGGGGCCACAGTTAAGAACTATTCGTATCATTTCCCACACCCTCACTTCTTTCTGTATTCTCTTTCCAGTGCCTTGGGAGGTTCTGAGACTGGAACTACAGTGCTAGAGTAGTAAGTAAGCCCTTTCATTGGTAATCTCGCCCTTCTTCTTTAGGATTTCTATCTTTTGTTAAAAGAAAAAGTGGTTTTAGTTTAGTTGTGTGTGTGTGTGTGTGTGTGTGTGTGTGCAGCCAATCAGCTACAAGTAATGCTGATTCCATAGTTAGCAGTGATAAGTGGGTGCTTGTTAAACATTGGGCACTAAATGATGTCATTTCAGAGTAATTAAACTTAAGATCCAGGAACCAGCAGTTGGTGGAACGGCTATGTAACCATTACGCCAGCTGCTGGTGCTGATGGACCCCGGTCCTCTGGCAGCACCTCTCATGGTCCTGTCAAAGTCAGAGCGACCAGGGAACCAGCAGTTAGCGTAATGGCTATGTTGCTGGACTCCCACGTAGTCGACCGCGGTTCACGACCCGGACCCGGTGGCTTAAAACTCACGCCGGGTGCGTGTGCGTGCGTACCCAAGATCCTGAGAGGAGAATGGAGGAGAAGGGATTGCGGCGTGACCATCCGCCCTGGGGGGTGATTTCTCACTTTCTGTCTCTATGTCTCTCTCTGTCTGTCTGGCGAGCGCACACGCCCTATAGCAAAAACCTCTCAAAAAAAAAAAAAAGTCAGAGCCACCTGAGGTCCCGTATTCAGAAGGAAAGCCAGTGACTCCCCATGAGCCCCCTCACGTTCGGGGCACCCACTCTCACCCTCTTCAGCACCCTCCATGGCCGAGGGTATCAGAGGTCACCCAGCCTGGCCTTGGCAGGTGGGAAACCGCCTCGGCTCCTGCACCTCGGATGACAGCTCCCAGCTGACAGTGGTGGCTCCGATCGGCAGGGCTAGGCTAGATGGGGGGACAGAGCCAGAACAGGCACCTGCAAATGCACACCTTCCCATGACAAGTGACCCTCCTTGCTGGTCTTACTTGGCTTTCATGGACCAGGCTGTCCAAGCAGAGATGTCTCACTGGGTGCAGTGCGTAAGAATCAAGGACTTCCTGTTGGAAGAGAGAGAAAGCATGAACCACACACAGGCCTAAGGCCCCGAGGTCTAACCAAGGCCGCAGGAAGAGCCTCTGATCCTACCAGCCAAACGCTCAAGCTCGCCCTCAAAAACCCTTCCTATGGGCCACCAGGTGACATGGTGGTGACTACGCTAGACTCCCGCATGGCCGATTGTGGTTTGAGTCCCGGACCTGGTGGTTTGAAAATCACACCAGGGGGCGAGCAGTTAGTGTAATGGCTATGTTGCTAGACTCCCATGTAGTTGACTGCAGTTCGAGTCCTGGACCTGGTGGCTTAACCTAATGCTGGGCTCGTATGTGTGCATGCCCAAGATCCCAAGAGGAGAATGGAGGAGAGGAGATTGTGGCGTGGCCAACCCCCGGGAGGGCGTGATTTCTCACTTTCTGTCTCTCTATGTCTTTCTGGTGAGCACACGCACCCTATAGCAAAAACCTAAAAAAAAAAAAAAATTAGTATTTAAAAATTTGCCATAGGGCACATGTACTCACCAGGGAGAGAGAAAGAGAGAGAGAGAGAGAGAGAGAGCAGCACAACACCGGATCTAGAACTCACATCGCGGAGGTCCATGGGGAGTGCAGCACCTGAACGACCACTTGCCGGCCTCGTCCTGGCACTTCCTTACGCACCGCTGGGTGCCCGTCTCAGTCGGAGTACCCAAGCTAGTGTTCAGCGCCCACACTGTGCAGAGGTGGGCGAGGGCGGTGGCTGCGTTTTGGAAGGGGACGAGAAGGAAGTCCTGGCGGCAGATTTACTCACTCTTTGCAGAGCTAGGCCTGACTGCGGCCGAATCCCGGGGGAGTCCCTGGGCTCCTGCTGCTTGTGTGGGGGCTTTGTCGCCACCTCCTATAGCTCTGGGGACAGGGTTGGTCCTCTCCGCCTCAGCCAGGCCCTGCAGCCCCCACTCTGAGAGCCAGAGCTCGTGCAAGGCCGGACTGTTGGGCCACAGCCTCCTCCTTTCACTCTTCCAGCCTCCCTGGCACCATGGAGCCCGAAAACACTTGTGCCCAGGGAGTCTACACCCATGGGCATCGTCCAGGACCTTCAGAACTGATGACCCCCTGCGCCCCTCGCTGGCACCTCCTAACCCTTCCAGCTAGGTCTTCTGACTTTGCCTCCTCCCGGGGCCACTCCGCAGACCACAGAGCCCTCGGCACGCCTGGACCTGCGGCGCCAAGACCCACCTGACGCCTGAGCCTGTCCTCGACGGCGTTGACCTCCGCACCTCCGAGGCTGGTCCCACGTCCCCCACCCCATGCCGAGTAAACATGGCTTCCCAATACTTTATGTGTTCAATAAACACTTGGCGTTCATCGGCCTTCCGTATTACAAGCTGTGCCCTTGAATAAAACCTTAAAGCGAGTGGCTTCACGTAAGCGCTTAGGTGAGAAATGTGACTTTATTTGGGAAACAGCACAGTGGTCGAAAGGGCGCGCCGTTGAATGATCACAGCTTCTGCAACGGCGTCCGCAACTCCCGGGAACTGGAGCAATCGCAAGGTGGACAATGACTGTCCTTTCTGAACAGGTGCGCAGGCCGTAGTGAAGAAGTCGTCCGATTTCTGTGAGTTTCTCCTGGGCCACTTCCTGCCTCCGTGAGAAGAGACTCCGATCAGCCACACTCGGGTTCCTCTGGACGTCCCTCAGTGGGTCTCCGGGGTGGAGGCTGCTGCACTCACCCGCCTCCTGCAGCAGGGGCACGTGGGGGACCTCTTCAGCCAGGCGTCGATGCAGCCCAGGTGGTAGAAGTGCTGACAGGGCAGACGGCAGTTAAGGTCTCCAGGAACGAACTCCTCACAGCAGATCACGCACTCCGGGGCCTCTTCCTCTGACCCGGCTCTGCCAAGGGCGTAGATTTCTCTGGGCAGTCGCTCCGTCAGGCTCCTCCTTCGGGGCAAGAGCTGTGTGACTAGGAGACGCCAGCTACGGGTGTGTTGAGATGGTGGGACTGCTGCTTGCTCTGGCCCTGTCCCCTCCAAC
>NW_006159771.1:1257045-1261757 GCF_000334495.1 Tupaia belangeri chinensis
GAGAGAGAGACAGAAAGTGAGAAATCATTCCCCAGAGGGGAATGGCCACACCACAATCCCTTCTCCTCCATTCTCCTCTTGGGATTTTGGGCGTGCATGCAATACTCATCTCGTGTGAGGTGCAAGCTGCCAGGTCCAGGAGTCCAGCGACATAACCATTATGCCATCCACTGGTCCCCGAATTCTGCACTTTTTCTAAAGGTCTCATAAGCAACGTTGCTTTCTTTTCTCAGAGGCCTTATAGTTTTTTGGATTTGGGACAGTGCCGTGGAGATCTATAGGAAGAGGAACATTAACACTCTTTATATGTAGGAGGACTGGCTTCCTACCAATATTCTCTGAGGCTGTGTTAGAATGTGTATGTAAGAGGACCAGCAGTTGGTGTAATAGCCATGTTTCTGGACTCCCACGTAGTCGACCATGGTTCGAATCCGAGACCCAGTGGCTTAAACTCACTCCGGGTGCGTGTGTGTGTGTGCCCAAGATCCCGAGAGGAGAATGGAGGAGAATGGATTGGGGTGTGGCCATCCCCCTGGGGGGGTGTGATTTCTCGCTTTCTGTCTCTCTGTGTCTGTCTGGCGAGTGGACGCACCCTATAGCAAAAACCTCTCCAAAAAAAAAAAAAAGAATGCGTATTTAAGGAGAAATATTAGTGTTGAAAATATATCATCAAGAAATGTTGGCAGGTATCTGAGACACAGTATTTTCATAACAATGGAGAGACCATCCAGCATTGATAACTTTACGTTAGAGTTAGTTCATAAGGATACTACTGCTTCCAAACATTAAGGGACTCAAGAGTAAGTGAAGGGGGGACGGACAGTTGGCGTAATGGCTATGTTGCTGGACTCACATGTAGTCGACTGCAGTTCGAGTCCCAGACCCGATGGCTTAAACTCAATGCCAGGCACATGTGCGTGTGTGCCCAAGATCCCGAGAGGAGAATGGAGGAGAAGGGATTGCAGCGTGGCCATCCCCCCTGGGGAGTGATTTCTCGCTTTCTGCCTCTCTGTCTCTGTCTGTCTGGAGAGCACATGTGCCCTATAGCAAAAACCTCTCCAAAAAAAAAGAGTAAGTGGAGGCGGCTCCATTTCGGTTTTGTCTCTAGTCCTAGGGTGCAGCCTTCGGCCACGGCTCTCATCCTTCCCCCGAAGGAAGGAGCCTTTCCGGGTTCCCATGCAAAGTGTGAGGTACTGACAAACCCCTGGGTGGGTCTGAATGCCGCATTCTATTGAAATCTCCATTTAGGCTTTTAGTTTCCACTTCATGCTGCCTTTGGGTTTCCTTGAACACCCAGAGGAGGACCTGACTCTGAAGCAACAACTGGGTGTCTTTGACCACTCCTTTACTGAGCGCTCACCACAGGAGACAGAGAAAACTGAACCATATCTTTAACCTTTTTCCTTTTTTAAGCAAAGACTCACTTTGCTGAGAGATCTTTGAATACTTTAGATGACCTTTAGAGGTCTGACCCTTTTCCGTGTTGGGAAGATGGAAGCAACCCTGTATACAAAGAGGGTTTTTCCTCATTTCTTCACTATTCTTATTCTTCTTTACTTTTCATCTCCATGAACCTGTATTGTAGGTAGGGATTTTTCGAGTGGTAAGGTGTGCACACAGTCTGTTCACTGGGCAGAAATAAGATGTGCATTCTGTCTATTCACTGGGCAGGAGGAGGGCGTGCATGCGGTCTGTTCCCTGGGCAGGAGGAGGGTGTGCGCGCGGTCTGCTCACTAGACGGAAAGAGGGTATGCACAGAGTCTGTTCATTGGGCAGAAGGAGGCTTTATCCAAAGTGGTAGTGCAGTTTGCAGTTTCCATCCCACCAGCAGGCTAGGAGATGAGAGTTCCCCTTCTCAGCAGGTGTCACTGCCAGGCCTTTACAGTTGTACTTATGTGGTAAATGCAGTTGGTCTTCCTATGTGGGTTTTTTGGGTTTTTTTTTTTAAAGATTTGCTGCATATCGAGTCAAAGGTTTTTTTTACTGATCTCTCTCTTTTTTTAAAGACTTTTTTGGCTTAGGATGCATGCACTTGGCAGAGAGAGAGAGATAGACAGGCAGGAACAGTGAGAGAGAAAGTGAGCAATCATTCCACAGGGGGGATGGCCACACCACAATTCCTTCTCTATTCTTCTCCTGAGATCTTGGGCCACACACATGTACTCGGTGTGATTTTCAAGCCACCAGGTCCAGGACTCAAACTGCAGTCGGCCCTGTGGGAGTCCAGTGCCCTTAACCACCACGCCACCTTCCGGCCCTTGTATATACTTTTTTTTTTTAAAGAGAGGTTTTTGCTACAGGGTGCATGCACTCGCCAAAGAGACAGAGAGAGACAGAGAGACAGAAGCAAGAAATCACCCCCCAGAGGGGATGGCCATGCTGCAATCCCTTCTCCTCCATTCTCCTCTCGGAATCTTGGGCACGCACGTACATGTGCCCGGCCTGAGTTTAAACCACCAGGTCCGGGACTTGAACCGCAATTGACTACATGGGAGTTCAGCGAAATAGCCATTACGCTAACCGATGATCCCTGTATATGCTTTTTTAAAGTTTCTTTTTTTTTTTTTGCAATACGGCTTGTGTGCACCTTGGAGAGAGACGGAGGACAGAGAGAGAGAGAGAGAGAGAAAGTAAGAAGTCACCTCCCAGGGCAATGGCCACACCACAGTCCCTTTCTTCCATCCTCCCTGGGGGACTCTGGGCACACACATATGCTCACACCCAGTGTAATTCTCAAGCTGCTTAGTCCAAGAGTTGAACCACCATGTGGACTCCAGCTACCTCAACCTTGGCGCCACCTGCCAGCCCTGGTCCCTTCATTTTTATGCAGATTTTGAGGCGTACTCCCATTAGGCTGTCTCTGTTCCTGGATTATACTTCTCAATCAGGAGCCATTCTGGAATCCCCAAACTTTGACCTTTGTGTTATCAGCACATTAAAGCTATTGCTTTCTGCTTGAGATCTATTTCTCTGCGTGTTTAGAATTGTTATTGGTGTTGGGAGCAGCACATGGTGTAATGGTTACTCTCACATAGTTGACCGCTAGTTCGAGTCCCAGACCCGATGACTTAAATCTCTCCTCTCTAGGGAACCAGCAGGTGGCTTGGTGGTTAAGGCACTGGACATTCCCACAAGACTGACCACGGTTCAAGTCCCAAACCTGGTGGCTTGCTTTCTCATTTTCCCTCTTTCTCTTTCTCTGTGTTTCTCTCTGGTCAAATTAAAATAAATGTATGAATAAATAAAACTAAATTTAAAAAAACTCTCCTGTTACACAGGAACATCCCTCCTCCCTGCACGTGGACCTGGCTGATACTATGAACCATCCACAAACAATCCCATAAGATGAATATACGGAGGTGGGTAGTCACCCATTTGGACCTGTGTGGTCACTGTCAACACAAACATACATGAGCTTGAATAAATAAAGACTAAGTCCGGCGGATGGCGTGGTGGTTAAGTCTCTGGATCCCACATAGTGCATTTCACCGTTCAAGAGCTGGACCCAGCTGCTTGAAAAACACACTGGGTGCATGTGCATGCATGCCCGAAATCCCGAGAGAAGAACAGGAGAGAAGGCAACGTAGCATGGCCATTCCCCTTGGGAAGGAGAGTGATCTCCTACCTGTCCTCCTATCTGTCCCTCCCCAGTCAGTGCATGGCAAAAATAATAATATAAAATAAATCATTAAGACTCAGAATCAGACCTGCACGTCAACAGCTCTATGCCAACACATACGGAATCGATTAGACTGATTAGCAAACAAGAGGGTGGACACGCAGTCCACCTCAGGTACAGGAGCCTGCACACAAACACGCCCCCAGACACATACCGGAACTGCCAGACAGCAACCGCGTACCGGCTCACGGATGCTCCTGGGCAGTGCATTCATCACTCAGTTCTCAGAGGTCCACGTGGGCAGTGTGAGGCCTAAGGAATGTGGGGCTGAGCAGCACAGAGCCAGAAATGAATCTGGTGGTTATGCTCATCTATTCAACACCTGTACCTGCAGGACCCATAGACACACACACTCACACACACGTGCAAAGATCACACACTGTGTCAACATCCACATACCCCCCACTCACAGATTCACAACCAGACTTGTGAGATTCGCACGCACACACACAATACAGGTTCGTGCCTATTCCAAGACGCACACTGATCGGCCAGCAAACAGTCACAGTCAGACTTGTGAGGCTCACGGGCACACAGACCCACACCCGCCAGGTTCCTGCCCGGGACGGGCTTTTTTTTTTTTTTTTTTTTTTTTTTTTTTTTTTTTTTTTTTTTTTTGAGAGGTTTTTGCTACGGGGCATGTGCGCTTGCCAGAAAGACAGAGAGAGACAGAAACAGAAAGCAAGAAATCACCCCCCAGGGGGGATGGCCACGCCGCAATCCCTTCTCCTCCATTCTCCTCTCAGGATCTTGGGCATGCATGCACACACGACTGGCGTGAGTTTAAGCCACCAGGTCCGGGACTCGAGCCACGGTCGACAACATGGGAGTTCAGCGACATAGCCATTACGCTAACTGCTGGTCCTGAGGGCTGGCTATTGAACATGGCGATGCACTCAGCAGGGGAAGTTGGGGCATAGTCTTGCTGAGGAGGGCTCTGGACACAGAGGAAGAGTCTGCAGATGCGTCTGAGCTGGGATCCCGCTGGGAGTCTGAAAGGTTTCTTATCTGCACTTCCCACCCGTCTCAGACC
>NW_006159771.1:1261768-1262447 GCF_000334495.1 Tupaia belangeri chinensis
AGCAGGAATCTGGTCATACCCTTCGATCTTGGAGAAAATCATCATTCTCCTCCCTTTGTGCCTTGGGACAAGGTATCCTGCCTACCTGCCGCACCATTCCTCGGCTCATAAACGGGAGTTAATAACAGTCACCAAACCTCAGTGAGCTGTGGGAGCTTTCTTCCAGAAAATACAAATCCAACCCCGGGCAGCATGCCTGGCACAGGGTCACTGCTCAGTACATATTGCCCATTACCGTTCTGTTATGGCCGTGCTAAAGTTAGAGGACTTGGCCAAGACTGAGCAGCCGCCCGATCGTCCTCCCTGGGGCCTGAGGGCGGGCTGCAGTTGATGCTGGTTAGAATAGGTAGGTAGTTATGCCAACGCGGAGAAGGGAAGAGCTACAGGTCTGGTGCCAACAGCCATGGCATTGCCCAGGGGAAAGCACCCCAAACCATCGTTTTGCAGTTTTGCAGTGAGGAACTTCCTGCTACTCAAGATAGGGGGCAGCATAGAGGAGCCTATGTAACTTGGAGCATGCGCAGTATGAAGCTAGGAAGCTCACATAACTTGAAGGGACCTTATGCAACTGGGAGCACACTCCATACTGAGCTTGGTTGACTGCAAGCAACCTTTAGCTCGGTAGCATAGTACTCGCATTGACTCATGGTTCATTATTGTATAACAAGGCCTATCTGAG
>NW_006159771.1:1262504-1265248 GCF_000334495.1 Tupaia belangeri chinensis
AAAGAGCACAAGGCCGACCCCTCAATGCTGGTATCCACTCTCAGTGCCATCCTGCTCCCACCTCTCAAAGGCGTGCTTTCCCTTTCATTTTTCTCTGCTTTGCACTTTCATTCTACCCACTGTAAAGCTTTGTTGTTCCCGTGCAATTGTCACTTGGCTGATCTTGGCTGACTTCTTCCTTCCAAGAAGACAAGAGCTGGGGTATTTGTCTCTGTGTACAAGGCCACCCGGCATATCTGACAACAGGTCTGGGCGTTCTCTTTCCTCTGGGGGGCACCTCCTGTGAGCCTCTGGGACCTCTCTAAAGAAGGAGCAGAACGGGTCGGGACCCCTGGGGATGGCCTTGAAAGCAGATCCACCACCTCCAATATCCTCAGGTCCTGAGCTTTCATGCAGAGATGTGGGCGTGACTGAGCCCATTCAACTCCACCTGCAGCTCCAGCAGCTCACCGGACAATTCCTCGTTCCTGGGCGCCGCGCATGCGTACATACACACACACACACACACACACACACACACACACACACACACACACACACACACACACACACACACAGAGGCCCCACATCACTTCCCATATCAGAAATATAAAGCTCCTTGTGCAGCCCCAAAAGCGAGGCTTGACCCCAGTCCTGGTACTACATTTCCCAGAAGGCTATGCTACAATCCGTCAGGCTCTGCAAGCCGGGGCTGCTCTGGACTCCGTTGCCTTCTGGGAAATGAAGTCCGACGCCTGCGCCGCGCAAAGGCTCCAGGGAGTTGTAGTTCGCTCCCGCCTCGCGCAGGCGCACTTCTTCGCGGCGGCCGCTGGGCTACTCTTTGTGGCGGCCCCTGTCTTTTTGTCGGAGGCCGGTCTCCTCGCTCGCTCGCGCTTCGGTCCGACGGTCGCTCGGTCCCTCCTCGGTCCCGAGGCCTGTCTGCTAGTGCGCGCCCCGCCCCGGGGGGGGGGAGCCGCAGGCCTTCGCCCAGAGGAGTGTGTGACCGCGATGGGGCGTGTGTGTGACCGCGATGGGGCGTGAGCCAGCACGGCCGTGGTGCATTTGCTGAGCCCGCCGGAGCCCGACCGGGGGCCGGGAGGGAGCTCCGTGCGCGGGATCGTGCAGCCGGGAGTGCCGATGCGTCCCGGGAGGCTCCCTGCAGGCCGCTGAGCCCCAGAAGCAAGATTCGCCCTCTGGACCTGACCTCGGGGCGGGGAGACCACAGAGCTGCCCCCTTCTCTGGGGGACGCAGCCAAGGCACGCAATGGAGACCATGGCCCCGAAGCCCCAAGAGACAGGTACAGCTTCGTTGCTTTAGTCATTGGGTCTGTGGATTTGAACTCGAGACGGACACTCAGAGAGGTCAAGGTAGCTTCTCAGAAGCACCCAGCAAATCAAGCGTCCTGCCTCGGCACACGTGCAACCGTTGGTCCCCACTGTCAGGCATGCTGATGGCAGGGGCAGAATGCACCCCGATGCTGTTTCTGATTATGCTGGCCCCTGGGATTATTCTCTGCTCAGTTTGCCAGCCCATTCTTTTTTGTTTTAGTTATTTTTCAAATCTTTCTTTCTTTCTTCGTTCTTCTCTCTCTCTCTCTTTTTAATAGATTTTTGCAATAGGACACGTGCACGCACCAGAAAGACAGAAAGTGAGAAATCACCCTCCAGGGGGGATGGCCACACCGCAATCCCTTCTCCATCCTCCTTTCAGGATTTTGGGCACGCATGCACACACACCTGGTGTGAATTTCAAGCAGCTGGGTCCGGGACTTGAACTGCGGTCACCAGCTCTCTGGTTCCCTCCCTATGCCAGGACTAGCTGGGTAAGCCGTGGGCACAACAGACCCCCTGACTCATGTCTCCTTCCCCAGCTCTTTCCTCTCAGGACCTCACTCTCTCCCTCAAAGAGAATCCGGATGATACATTGGGCTGGAATCTCCTGGAAGCCAGGTCGGAGGTGAGTGGCTGTCATTCTAGGAAGAGGGTCAACACGTTTGCTCCCTAGACCTGGATTTTCTGTCATTACGGATGCCCCCTCCGCCCTTCCTTGGGCCTCCTCAAGGGTCTTCAAGAAGCTCTGGGCAGTGGAGACAGCTCCAGTTGAAGAGAGTCCAGATGGCAGCCCAGGTGTGGCCTCAAGGTGAACGCTTATGAAGGGCCCTTCCAGGATATTTGGTCCCCTAGATGTGTCCCTGTCCTGTGGAGTGGGATCAGTAGAACCTGAGCCAGTAGGTGGCAGCACCCACCGGGTCACTTAACTGGTCTCCACATACTGGCCAGGGGCTGGTGCAGGCCCTTGGGACGTTTGGTCGAATTTACTGAGTTGGATCGAGGCAGGGGTGTGTGGGACAGCTGAGAGAAGACCTGGGATGCATCTCTGAGTGTTTTCTTCTGAATCAGACTACTGACATGTAGCCTTCTGGGAAGACTTGGAGGTTTAAAGAATCTAGGGGAATGGGGACCAGCAGTTAGCATAATGGCTATGTCACTGGACTCCCATGTAGTCGACCACGGTTCGAGTCCCGGACTCGGTGGCTTAAACTCACACTGGGCGTGTGTGCGTGCGTGCCCAGGATCCCGAGAGGATGGATGGAAGAAAGGGACTGTGGTGTGGCCATTGCCCTGGGGGGTGACTTCTTACTTTCTCTCTCTCTCTCTGTCCTCCATCTCTCTCTGAGGTGCACACATGCCATGTTGCCAAAAAAAAAAAAAAAAAAAAAAAAAAAAAAAAAAAAAAAAAAATAAAAAAAAAAAAAAAAAAAAAA
>NW_006159771.1:1265434-1268939 GCF_000334495.1 Tupaia belangeri chinensis
CCTGGGGGGTGATTTCTTGCTTTCTGTCTCTCTGTCTCTCTCTGTCTGGCTGGCGAGCGCACGCGCCCTATAGCAAAAAACCTCTTTCCCCAAAAAAGAAAGAAAATGTACAAAGAAACTCTACCCGGGTTTCAAAAAATGTTTGCACCAAGAGAAGCTTATACTTTAATTTTGTTTTTCTATGAACTTCTATTTATTTAATCTAGGTGGCTTTTTAAATTTTTGCTTTGTTTTTGCCACAGGATGAATGTACTCACGAGACAGAGAGAGACAGTGAGAGGGAGAGAAATCCCCCCTGGGGGGATGGCCATGCCACAATCCTTTCTCCTCCATTCTCCTCCTGGGATTTCGGGCACACACACATACATGCCTGGCATGATTTTCAAGCCACCAGGTCTGGAACTCAAACCGCCTGCTGGGTCCCTTTTTATTTTTATTTTGAAAGTTTATTTATTTCAGGGCCAGCAGGTGGCGTGGTGGTTAAGCGTGCTAGACTCTCTCATGGGTGCCTACAGTTCAAGTCCCAGACCTGACAGCTTGCTTTCTCACTCCCCCCGACACCTCTCTCTCTCACTCTATCCATCTCTGGTCAAATTAAAATGAATGAATGAGTGAGTCAATTAATGTTCAATAAAAAACGTTTATTTCTTTCTTTCGTAAATGAGAAAGACAGGGTCTGGATCTACAGTCCACCCCCAGCTTCTGCCAACCCCCAGACATGGGCACCTGCATGCCTGGTATACTCAGGGAGTTGACCAGATGCAAACCCAGACCCTTCCCACTTGGGTGAGCCTCACGGGGTTCCTTCCTACTGCTGAGGTACCATCCAGAGCCCCCTTTCCATACACTCGCTGAAGTTCCCTTGAACTAGGGGCCTGTGCCTCACTTCTGTACCATATTAGAACACCCTGTAGTTCGGCGAAACGCTCCAGAGACATGAGGGTCCAATGCAGCGCATGGTCCTTGAGATCTAGACCTAAAAATTGAATAGCAGATGGGCCGGCAGGTGGCATGGTGGTTGAGGTTGCTGGACTCCCACATGGCCGACCGTGGTTCAAGTCCCGGACCTGGCGGCTTGCTTTCTCACTTTCTCTGTCTTTCTCACTCTGTTCCTTTCTGGTCAAAATAGAATAAGTAAATAAATAAATAAATGTTAAATAAAATATTTATTTAAAAAAAATGAATAGCAGACCCTTTGAGACTGTCCAGGAAACTCAACCGTGGAGTGTGTCTTAGATAACGTGTTAGTATTAAGTTTCTCGGGTGTGGTGATTGTGCTTTGTTATGTAAGAAAATATCCGCAGGAGATTGAAGCTGAGGGCACAGGACGAGGGGTCGTGACGTCTGAACTCACTTTCCACTGGCTCCACAAGACATGTAGTGTATGCACGGGCCCGGGTGTCCACTTCATGTGTATGTGTGTTCTTCCTAACATGTCAGCCCTCTGAGGCTTTTTCAAAAATATTTATTTCATTTGAGACCAGCAGTTAGCGTAATGGCTATGTCACTGGACTCCCACGTAGTCAACCGCAGTTCAAGGCTCGGACCCGGTGGCTTAAACTCACACCGGGCGCGTGTGCGTGCGTGCCCAAGATCCCGAGAGGAGAATGGAGGAGAAGGGATTGCGGTGTGGCCATCCCCCCAAGGGGTGATTTCTCACTTTCTGTCTCTCTGTCTCTCTCTGTCTTTCTGGAGAGCGCACACGCCCTATAGCAATAACCTCTCCAAAAAAAAAAATTTTTTTTTCCATTTTATTTATTTATTTATTTATTTTTCAATTTGACCAGAGAGAGTGAGAAAGAGGGAAAGTGAGAAGGCAAGCCACCAGGTCCAGAACTCGAACCACAGTTGGCCATGTGGGAGTCCAGTGCCTTCATGTCACCATGCCACCTGCCAGTCCCAAGGGTCTTATTTATTTATTTATTTATTTATTTTATAAATTGTCAGAGGGCATCCATGTTTGCTAAACAAAGATACAGAGAGAGAGAGAGAGAGAGAGCACTTGCCCCTCCCCGTGGGGCATGGTCATACTGCAGTCCCTTCTCCTTTTTTCCATTTTGTAGGGATTTGGGGCGCACATGCGCACGCACACACACACACACACACACACACAGTGTGTTTTCAAAGCCAGTGGGGCTGGGATTCGAACTGCTTTTGTCTGTGTGGGATCTGGCTCCCTTAACTACCAGGCCACAGGACCATCCCTAGGTCCCTCTGCCCTGAGAACTCTGGCTTTGGCATTCCGTCCCAGCAGTCTCGGTCACACTCAGGGTCCAGTTTTCTGGTCTCCAGGGACATCTCCCATGATCCATTGCATCTTCTCTGCTTGGTTCATTATCACACTGACACTCGGTTCCCACCGCTCCCTGGCCTCATTGTCCCCATTCCTGCAGATCGAAGAATGACGTGGGCTTCCCCTTGTGGAAATCCCCCCATGAGAGCTTGTGCTGGGGTCATGCCCCACCCTATTCATCAATGTTGTTTTAGAGAGGTTTTTCCTAAAGGGCACGTGTGCTCGCCAGAGACAGAAAGCGAGAAATCATCCCCCAGCAGGGCTGGCCACACCGCAGTCCCTTCTCCATGCTCCTCTCGGGATCTTGTCCACGTATGCTCACGTGCCCAATGTGACTTTGAAGCGTCTGGGTCTGGGATTCGAACCGCGGTTAGCCATGTACCGTGACATAACTCACTACACAATCTGCTGGTCCCCGGGTTTTTGTATTTTTAGGTTTTGGTCATAGAGCACATGCACTCACTGGAGAAAAACAGACAGTGAGGGGGAAAGTAAGAAATCACCCCCCAGGGGGAATGGCCACACCACAATCCCTTCTCCATTCTCCTCCTGGAATTTTAGATGGCATGAGTTTCAAGGTGCTGAGTCTGGGACTCGAACTACAGTTGGCCATGTGGGAGTCCAGCACCTTAACTAACATGCCGCATGCCAGCCCCAGTTCTTTTTAAAAATGACTCATTTACTTATTATTTATTTTTTATTATAATTAATTTGCTATGGGGCACATGTGCTCGCCAGAGAGAGAGAAAGAGAGGGGGATGGGAAAGTGAGAAAGCAAACCACCAGGTCCAGGATTTGAACTACGATCGGCCAGGTGGGAATCCAGTGCCTCAACCACCACGCCACCTGCTGGCCCCTTCTTGGTATTCTCCCAGTATTTCTGGGATTCGTCTAGGATACAGAGAAATTATTTGGCATCGCTTTGATCCTTTTAAGATTCAAAACAAGTCTAGGGCAGGTTGGCAGCCAGGATGCTGGGGCCAGGGAGGGGTGAGGCAGAGGGAGTGGACGGCAGGCAGGTGAGGACACCGGATTGCCTGTCTCTCTCGGGCCCTTGGGGGCACAGAATTTGCTGATAACACACAAGGCTTCCTTCCTTAGTGTGCAATCATGGTTTCCCATCTGGTGTTGGGTCCTTTCCAGGGGGTTGCTGGGTTCTTTTTTTTTTTTTTTTTTTTATTTTTTTTTTAATTTTTTTTTTTTTTTTTTTCC
>NW_006159771.1:1269149-1270526 GCF_000334495.1 Tupaia belangeri chinensis
CTTTTTTTTTTTTTTTAAGTAATTGCGAAGGACAGCATATTGGCAAATACATTTATTTATTTGTGTAGAGAGTTTTTTGCTATAGGGCTCATGCACTCTCTGGAGAGACAGAGAGACAGAAAACGAGAAACTACCCCCCAGTAGATGGCCATGCTGCAGTCCTTTCTCCTCCATTCTCCTCTTGGGATCCTGGTCATGCACGCACATGCGCCCAGCATCATTTTGAAGCTATGGGATCCAGGACTTGAACCGTGGTCGCCCATGTGGGAGTCCAGTGACGTAACCACTGTGCCATCTGCTGGTCCCGCATTTGACGTTCTTGACCCTGGAAAGTTTAGCCTGTCACCAGGCCGTGTCACAGCTGCCTCATGCACACCCCAGGCCCCGCTGGGGCACAGGCATGCCAGGTTGGCAGGGCAGGGTGGTGTCCATTCAGCCAAGCTGGCCGGGTCCTGATGGCTGGGGGTGGTGTGGGCCAGTCCCACCCCCAGCGACCCCCGACCCTCAGCGTGCTTGAACCAAGATCAGCTGAGGTTAACCCTTTGCTCCTCAGTTACTCAGTCCGTGGCTCCCTCGGACACGGACTCTCCCCTGTCCAGGGTGAGTGAGGACGTCTGTGCCATTTTAGGAGTCAGTGACTTTCAAGGATGTGGCCGTGGACTTCACTCAGGAGGAATGGGGTCAGCTGGACTCCCCCCAGAGGGCCCTGTACCGGGACGTGATGCTGGAGAACTACCAGAACCTTCTCGCACTTGGTAAGATGCCCCTGCCCCTGCCGAGGCTGGGCACCTGCCCTCGGCCTTCTTCCTCGTGGTCGATGTTCCCGAGGGCCCCTTCAGCAGCGCCCTGGCGCCGAACATGGCCTTGCGTAGTGGCCTGTCGTATCCGGACTGGGAACTGCAGCTGGTCCCAGGGTAGAGGCAGGAGGAGAGGGAGGGCCCCTGGCAGGAGAGAGGAGAATCAGAGGGCCCTGGAGCCCAGCTGGCCCTGAGGCTTTCCTCCCGCGCAGTCTCCAGAGGCGCCCTGAGATCTCAGTTCTTCAGCAGAGACCGTGCACCCCTCCTGGGCCCGGAGGGCTCCTTCCCACCCAGTGGGGCACACATCCGTCCTGCAGGCCCGCTGGGCCAGGATAGCCACAGCACACCTGCCTGCTGCTTCTCCCACAGCGGGGCGTCCGGTCCACAAGCCAGATGTGATCTCCCACCTGGAACGGGGCGAGGAGCCGTGGCAGGTGCAGACGACGGTGCCCGGAGCCGCTGGTCCAGGTGAGCGGGAGACAGGTGGAAGGGTGCCAGTCGTGCCCTGCGACTCCCTCTGCACCCCTGTGGCTCCCGCTGCTTTTCCACCTTCCCACTGCCCGGATTCATCCATGTCGGC
>NW_006159771.1:1270573-1271735 GCF_000334495.1 Tupaia belangeri chinensis
CCATGCCGGCTCGGGGCCTGCCACACCCTCTCCCCACCCTCTTCCTTCCACACGAGCGGAGCACCCGCTGCACGCCAGGGCTCTGCTGGGAGCACAGCAGCGAGCAAAACCAGCCCTGGGGTCTGCCTCAGACAGGGCGGGGACCCCAAGGGAACACGCGTAACGTGGCACCGTCAGAGGGGCGGGGGACATGCCGTGGTCATGGTCAGGGTCTAGAGGGCTGTCAGTCCTATGGGTAAGGGGGCCCAGGCAGGCTCCTGAGCTGGAGGCTGGTATGGCCTGTTTTTTCCTGGTTTTTTTTGTTTGTTTGTTTTTATTTTTAAGATTTTTGCTGAAGAGGATGTGCACTCATCAGAGAGATGGAAAGTGAGAAATCGCCACCCCCAGGCGATGGCCACGCCCCAATCCCTACTCCGTTCTCTCAAGACTTTGGGCATGTGTGCACACGTGCCTGGTGTGAGTTTCAAGCTGCTGATCTGCGATAAGAGCCACAAGTGCACGCACCCTACAGTGTAAACCTAAAATGCACACGCACACACACGCGTGCACACACACAGACACGGGCCAGCAGATGATGTAGAAGGTGAGGGGTCGAATTCTACATGGCCGACTATGATTTGAGTCCTGTGTCCAAAATCTCAAAAGGAGACCGAAGGAGAAGAGGTTAAGGGCGTGGCCATCCCCTGGGGCAGGAGGTGATTTCTTGCTCTCTCACTCTCACTGGCGAGTGCCCGCTCCCTATAACAAAGTAAAAAATCCCATGCACACCTGGAATTGCAGTGCACTCTGGAACCCCGCTGTCTTCACTCGCGATACCGTGGTCTTCCAGAGTGGTGCGCCCACCCTGCCCTCGGCTCCCTGTCGCTGCCAGAACCACTCCCCACCCTCGCTCCCCTTGCTCTGTGCTCCTTCCCTCCATCCGCCCTGAATTTTTTTGGGTTTTTAAACAATGATTGGGGCAGCAGATGGCAGAGTGGTTATGTCCCTGGACTCCCACATGGTCGACCACAGTTTCAGTCCCAGACCCAGCGGCCTGAAACACACCAGGCACATGTGCATGCATGCCCAACATCCCAGGAGAATGGAGAAGGGATTGCAGTGTAGCCATCCCCCTGGGGGGTGATTTTTCACTTTCCCTCTCACTGTCTTGGTCTCTCTCTCT
>NW_006159771.1:1273678-1276705 GCF_000334495.1 Tupaia belangeri chinensis
CCCCCCCCTCAGGAGGTGATTTCTTGCTTTCTGTTTCTCTGTCTCTCTCTGAATCTGTAGCAAGCACATGAACCCTATAGCAATAATCTGTCTTAAAAAAAAATTTCATGGAAAAATTTAACTATGAATTTAGTTTGAAACAAAAAATTCATGAACTTTTTGAAGAACCCTCATATATGGTATTTTAGATGATTATAATAAGTGCCAAGAAGGGGGAAAAGGGGTCAGCAGGTGGCATAATGATTCGGGTGCTGGCTTCCCACATAGTTGACCATGGTTTGAGTCTTGGACCCAGTGACTTGAAACTCACATTAGGTATGTGTGTGTGCACATCCAAGATCCCGTGAGGAGAATGGAGGAGAAGGGATTGCGGTGTGGCCATCCCCCCGGGGGGTGATTTCTTGCTTTCTGTCTCTGTGTTTCTCTTTCTGGTGAGTGCACGTGGCCTTATAGCAAAAAAAAAAAAACCTCTCTCTCAAAAAAAGTCAACCCCCCATAGGGAATGACCACGTCCATAATACCTTCTCTGTTTTTCTCTCAGGATCTTGGGCACACACATGCACCTAGCAGGAGTTTCAAGCTACCAGGACCATGGTCGGGCACGTGGGAATCCAGCACCTTAACCACTATGCCACCTGTTGGCCTCTTATTGTTTTAATTTGCTACAGGACATATGTGTTCACCAGTGAGAGAGAAAGAAGTGAGAAAGCAAGCCACCAGGTCCAGGACACGAACCATGGTCAGCCCTATGGGAGTCCAGCGCCTTAGCCACCAAGCCACCTGCCGGCCCCCTCCCTGGATCTCTTACCACTGGCTTGGCATCTCAGTTGCCTGCACTGTAGCGTCACCAGTTGCCACCCTCTCGGCTACAGCCCCGTCACTGTCTGATGGATGGGCCTCTGCCCACGGGTCCCAATGACAGGCTCCCCCCGGCATTTCTCAGACCCGACTCCCATGCCTCCCCTGAAATGGCCTTTCTCTTTCCATCCTTGTCTTTGCAAAAACCATCACTATCCACCCAGGCCCCAGTGTGTTCCGAGGTCTCGCCCTCTCCTCCATCCCCCTCCTGCCACCTCAGGTCAGCCGCAAGAAGTATGATCCATTTTCACTCCTGTATATTTCTTGAATCTGTAGCTTGTTCATTCTTATAACCATACCATTAGTTTAAAGGTGTCATTTTAAATAATTATTTAACTTTTTTTTTTTTTAAGTTGACCAAAGAGGGACAGAAAGAGAGAGTGAGAAAACAAGCCACCAGGTCCAGGACTTGAACCTCAGTCTGCCATGTGGGAGTCCACCCCCCTTAGCCCCCACGCCACCTGTTGACCCCTAAAGGGATCATTTTTCACCTGGGTTATGTGATTACCTTTTTTTCTTTTTTCACCTTTATTTATTTATTCTATGAGCTGGAGAGACAGAAGAGAGAGAAAACCTTTTTATTACCGAGTAACTGTTTAACCAGGGGCAGCGCCCGTCACAGGGGCTCAGCTAACAACGTTGCAGAGACAAGAGACCCCCCCTACAGAGTCAGGCAGGGCAGATCCAGCCCGTTCTTCCTAAGAGAAGATGCAGCTCCCTGTACCTTTTTGAAAAGCAAGAAGTTCCATTTCGAGTTAAAGAGACAGAGAGGATGCCTCGTCCTCCTCCGGTTCACTCTTCAGGGAAGCTCCAAGAAAGACGAGCAGTTTATCTCAATTCTAAAAGACTTACTGCAATCCCTTCTCCTCCATTCTCCTCTCGGGATCTTGGGCACGCACGCACACGCGCCCGGCGTGAGTTTTAAGCCACCGGGTCCGGGACACGAACCGCGGTCGACTACGTGGGAGTCCAGCGACATAGCCATTACGCTAACTGCTGGTTCCCGTTCCCGTTCCCGTTCCCTGTACCTTTTTGAAAAGCAAGAAGTTCCATTTCGGGTTAAAGAGACAGAGAGGATGCCTCGTCCTCCTCCGGTTCACTCTTCAGGGAAGCTCCAAGAAAGACGAGCAGTTTATCTCAATTCTAAAAGACTTACTGGGACCGGCAGGTGGTATAGTGGTTAAGGCGCTGGACTCCCATATGGCCTGCCGTGGTTCAAGTCCCAGCCTGACAGTTATATTGGGCACGTATGTGTCCACGCCCAAAATTCCAAGAGGAGGATGGAGAAGGGGTTGAGGCATGGCCATCGCCCCAGGGGTGGGAGGGTGATCTCTCACTTTACATCTCTGTCTCTGTCTCTCTTTGACAAGCACTATAGCAAAAAAATAAAAATAAAGATTTACCTACATCTCTTCTAAGGAAATGCTAAAGGGAGGTGGACGGGGAGAGTTCTTGTTACCTTTAGGGACAATTTTTGTCCAGTTTACTATAAGGCATGAGAGAGAGACAGAAAGACAGGGAAAGTGAGCGAGCACCCCTGCCCCTGGGGGGTGGCCACGCCACAGTCCCTCCTCTTCTGCTGTCCTCTCGGGATTTGGGGCATGCACTCGCACACACCCAGCAAGCTTTTCAAGCCACCAGGTCCAGAACGCAAACCACGCAGTGGGCCATGCAGGATCCGTCTGCCTTAACCTCCACGGCTGGCCCTGCCACCAGGGAGCAGTTTTCATTTACTCCTTAGGCTGTGTTTACACCCCATGCCTCACATGGTATTGTCCCAGCCCGCAGCCATCAGCCACCCGGCGTTTCAGAGAGTGGCTGGAGTCTAGTCAGCACACCCTGTGCTGCGGCCGCGGCCCTGCGCTGCCCCGGAGGCTCGTGCAGCTGCTCTGTATGGAATTCCACGGCTTCTCCTCTCGGCTGGGTCTCTGCCCACTCTCCTCTGCCACTCCTGTGTCTTTTTACTTATTTATTTTTAATAATTATTTATTGGGGCCAGCAGGTGGCATGGTAGTTGAGGCATTAAGATTCCCACGTGGCCGATTGTGGTTCAAGTCCCGGACCCAACCATTTGAAAATCACAATAAATGTGTTCTTTTAAAGAATTATTTGTGTTAGGACCAGCAGTTAGTGTAATGGCTGTGTCGCTGGATTCCCACATAGTCGACC
>NW_006159771.1:1276740-1280837 GCF_000334495.1 Tupaia belangeri chinensis
GCGCGTGTGAGTGCATGCCCAAGATCCTGAGAGGAGAATGGAGGAGAAGGGATTGCAGCGTGGCCATCCTCCCTGGGGGATGATTTCTCGCTTTCTGTCTCTATGTCTCTCTCTGTCTTGTCTGTCTGGTGAGCGCACGCACCCTATAGCAAAAATCTCTCCCCCAAAAAAGAACTATTTGTGTTTATTATGATTTTTAAAATAATTATCTTATTGGGGGACCAGCAGTTAGCGTAATGGCTATGTCGCTGGACTCCCATGTAGTCAACCACAGTTCGCGTCCCGGACCCGGTGGCTTAAACTCACGCTGAGCGCGTGTGCGTGCGTGCCCAAGATCCGAGAGGAGAACCGAGGAGAAGGGATTGCAGCATGGCCATCCCCTCAGGGGATGATTTCTCGCTTTCTGTCTCTCTGTCTCTCTCGTCTGTCTGGCGAGCGCACGTGCCCTATACCGAAAACCTCTCCAAAAAAAATTATTATTATTTTAATTTTCTCTAGGGCACGTGTAGTCACCAGAGAGAGACAGAGAGAGAGGGTCAGGATTTGAACTGCCATTGGCCATGTGGGAGTCCAGTGCCCCAACCATCACGCCACCTGCTGGCCCCTTTATTATCATTTTTTTAAATTTGCTATGCGGCACATGTGCTCACCAGAGAGAGAAAGAGAAAAAGAAAGGGAGAGAGAGAATGAGAAAGCAAGCCCTGGGCCTGCGACCCAGACCCGTCAGCCATGAGGAAGTCCGGCACCTTGACCACCAGCCGCCTGCTTGCCCTTCTGTGTCTTTTCTTTTTAGCTTATGTTTTATTTATTTATTTGTTTGTTTGTTTGTTTGTTTATTTATTTTGTGTGTGGAGAGGTTTATTGCTATAGGGCGCATGCGCTCGCCAGACAGACAGAGAGAGACAGACAGAAAGCGAGAAACCATCCCTCCCTCCCCATCCCAGGGGGATGGCCACGCCACGATCCCTTCTCCTCCATTCTCCTCTCAGGATCTTGGGCACGTGTGCATACGTGCCCGGCATGAGTTTTAAGCCACCGGGTCCGGGACTCGAACTATGGTCAACTACCTGGTAGTTGAGTGACGTAGCCGTTACGCTAACTGCTGGTCCCTAGCTTATGTTTTATTCATGAAAAGAGCATATGCACACATGTGCGAGTGACCACCCTCCTCACGCCCCTGTCCCTTCCTCCAGTCCTCTGGCCGATCGGCTCCAGGGCACACGTGCGTGGCCTGGCATGTCTCCGGCTAAGCAGACTGGGCATTCCAACCACGACTCTGGCTTCTCTACCAACACACAGGCTAACATCAGTCATTCCACTGCACAGTAAGGCTTTTTATTTTTTTTAAGTTTATTCATTTATTTCTATATTTATTCATGTATTTCGAGCGAGACAGAAATACAGGAACCCCCAGCAGGGTCTTCATGCCACAACCTGCCCTGATCTCAGCCAGCCACGTCGCGCACACACACAGGCGTGCCTACCCCGCGTGCTCAGAGCAGTCGTGGGAAGCGAGCCCAACCCAGGACCTTCCCACGTGGGCCCCGCTGCGTCACGCCGTACCACCACCTGCTCCTCCCCCGTCTTTAATTAGCAACCAGTTTATTTGCTGGTTGGCTTTTAAAATTTTATTTGTAGGGGCCAGCAGGTGGCATGGTGGTTAAAGCTCTGGACACTCCCACAATAGCCCCCATGGTTCAAGTCCTGAATCCCGTGGTTTACTTTCTCACTTCCTCTCTCTCTCGCTCTCTCTCTCTCTCTCTCTCTCTCTTTCTCTCTCTCTCTCTCTCTTTCTCTCTGTCTCTCTCTGGTCAAATTCAAACAAATGAATGAATAAATTAAGTTAAACAAATAATTCTTTAAAAAATGATCTTGGGCACGCACACACACATGCCCGGTGTGAGTTTAAGCCACTGGGTCTGGGTCTTGAACTGCAGTCGACTACATGAGAATCCAGTGACATAGCCATTTTGCCAACTGCTGGTCAGTAACTTGCTTTCTCACTTTCCCTTTCTCTCTCTCTCTCTGGTCAAATCAAAATGAATGAATAAATTAAGTAAATTATTCTCTTTTAAAAAATGTATTTGTAAGAAAATGTGTACGCACATGCTCAAAAGATTGAAGCGGCCAGGGTCTGGTCTCACTGTATTCCCCTCCCTCCAGCCCATCAGGATCCTGGTTACACACACGCACCCCCTGGGTGTCTCTGCTCAGTCAGGCCAGGGATCCGAACCACCGCCAACCACGCGGCTTCCAGCACTGCAGGCCAGCTGCGTACGCCTCCTGTGTCTGCTTCCAGCCGCTCTCCCACGCGCTCTCCTGTGCCTCTCCACCCCCAGCCTCCATGCTCTGGGCTCTGTCTCCCACTCTCTGTTCTGGGCTTCTCTGCCTTTCTGGGGCGGCTCTTGAATCCAAATCCCAGGGCCGCACTTCACACCGCGTGCCCACCGAGAACGCCCCTTTCAATGTCTTACAGAATGGGAGCCGAGGCCCGGCCTGAAGGAGCAGTGCCCTGGGCAGCAGGGTGTTTGCACAGAGGACCCACCGCAGGGGCTGCTCCTGGAGTGGCCGCGGATGAAGTCCAATCTTCCCAGCACCAACCTGGGCGGATCGTGCGCCTGGGAGGACCCGGCGGATCCCCAGTGGAGAAGCGAGGCCACGCTCTGGAGCCACGTGTCTACCGCCCAGGGGGACATCTCCATGGAGGAGGGCTCTGGGGGACACCTCCGGTTCAAGGAGGAGTCCCCACTCCAGTGCACCCTCTTGGCCCAGCCGAGCATCCCCATCAGGGCTGTCCAGTCTCCCAAGGGTGTCGCCAGAGACCACCAGGGACCGCGCGCAGGGCAGAGCCCTTTCAAGTCAAGCGCGCTCAGGAAACCCGCGCAGGCGCAGGCGCACCGGCGGCCAGGGGTGGGCCCCGGGGACGGGCTGTTCGTGTGCGCTGAGTGTGGGAAAGCCTTCCCCCAGAGCGCGTCCCTCGCGCTGCACCGGCGCTGGCACACCCGGGAGAAGGCGTACAAGTGCGGCGAGTGCGGCAAGGCCTTCACGTGGAGCACCAACCTCCTGGAGCACCAGCGGATCCACACGGGCGAGAAGCCCTTCTTCTGCGGCGAGTGCGGGAAGGCCTTCAGCTGCCACTCGTCCCTCAACGTGCACCACAGGACCCACACCGGGGAGCGGCCGTACAAGTGCAGCGCCTGCGAGAAGGCCTTCAGCTGCAGCTCGCTGCTCAACATGCACCTGCGCGTGCACACGGGCGAGAAGCCCTACCAGTGCGCCGACTGCGGCAAGGCCTTCAACCAGCGGACGCACCTGACCCCCTGCACCCAGCGGACGCACCTGACCCGCCACCGCAGGATCCACACGGGCGAGAAGCCCTACAAGTGCCCGGAGTGCGGGAAGGCCTTCACCTGCCACTCGTCCCTCACGGTGCACGAGAAGATCCACAGGGGCGACAAGCCGTTCAAGTGCGGCGAGTGCGAGAAGGCCTTCAACCACCGCTCCCGCCTGGCGCTGCACCAGCGCGTGCACACGGGCGAGAAGCCGTTCAAGTGCGCCGACTGCGGCAAGGCCTTCAGCTGCCACTCGTACCTGGTGGTGCACCAGCGGATCCACAGCGGGGAGAAGCCCTTCCGCTGCAACGAGTGCGGCAAGGCCTTTAGCTCTCACTCCTACCTCATCGTGCACCAGCGGGTCCACACCGGGGAGAAGCCCTTCGACTGCAGCCGCTGCTGGAAGGCCTTCAGCTGCCACTCGTCCCTCATCGTGCACCGGCGCGTCCACACCGGGGAGAAGCCCTACAAGTGCCGCGAGTGCGGTAAGGCCTTCAGCCAGAACCACTGCCTCATCAAACATCAGAAAGTCCACTCCGGGGAGAAGTCGTTCCCCTGCGCCCAGTGCGGCCAGGTGTTCCCCTGGCACTCGCAGCTGGCGGAGCACCGGAGGCTGCACAGGGAGGAGAAGCCCTTTGCCCTCCAGTTCAACAAACACTTACTGAGCTCCTACTACGCGCCCGGCGGGCTGCTGGGTGCGGGAGAGACGGGGGTGAGTGACTCGGGGGCGGTAAACGCCCTGGACGTGGCTGAGCTTCTCCGCGC
>NW_006159771.1:1281403-1282758 GCF_000334495.1 Tupaia belangeri chinensis
CAATCCCTTCTCCTCCATTCTCCTTTCGGGATCTTGGGCACGCACGTACACGCGCCCGGCGTGAGTTTAAGCCACTGGACCCAGGACTCGAACTGCGATTGACTACATGGGAGTCCAGTGATGTAGCCATTATGCCATCTGCTGGTCCCCACTGGCCCAAATTCTTGAAGTCATAATAATCCTTAATATAGTGATATATGTGCCTAATAACAGAAAATCAAAACATATGAGGCAGGAACCAGCAGGTGGTGTGGTGGTTAAGGGCGCTGGACTCCCACATGGTCGACTGCAGTTCAAGTCCTGGACCTGGCAGCTTGCTTTCTCACTTTCCCTTTCTCTCTCTTTTACTCTGTTCCTCTCTGGTCAAATTAAAACAAACAAACAAATTAATTAAATAAATAATTATTTTAAAAAGATATATGTATATAGGAGGTTTAAAAAAAAAACAATAGAACTGCAAGAAAACTAGGTGAATCCACCATTGTGGTTGACGGTCACAATATAGAAGGTGACCTCGATCTGCTGTATTTATAAACTTTTTAGTTGTCCTCCAGTCCTATTACTGAGCAGGTCACTGGACTCCTGTGATATCAGATGCTTCTGATCAGCAGTATGCATGTGTGTCTGATTAGTTACTGTAGTACTTCATATTTGGACGTGAGGAGGTAATGATTAATATCCTCATTTGCCTGAGAAACAGATCCAAGGAGATGTGGGACTTGCCAGATGGAAACCAAAATGTCAGCTTTACAGTGAATAAACACTGGGCTGGAGTGTGTGATTTGAGACTGGAGCCGGCAGGCTTGCTGAACCTCACTCCCCAATTTTTTTTTTTTTTATGAGAGATTTTTGCTATAAGGTGCGTGCACTCACTGGAAAGACAGAGAGAGACAGAAAGCGAGAAGTAACTTCGCAGGGCAGATGGCCACGCTGCAGTTCCTTCTCCTCCATTCTCCTCTCAGGATTTTGGGCATGCATGACATGAACCCGGTGTGAGTTAGATTCTAAGCCACTAGGTCTGGGACTCGAACCGTGGTCGACCACATGGGAGCCCAGAAATGCAACCATGACACCATCTGCTGGTCCAAGCAACACACTTTTTTTTTTTTTTTTAAATGAGGTTTTTGCTATAGGGCACATATGCTCACCAGAAAGACAGAGAGAGACAGAGAGATAGAAAGTGAGAAATCACCCCCCAGGGGAAATGGCCACGCCACAATCCCTTCTCCTCCATTCTCCTCTCGGGATCTTGGGCACGTGCATACACACGCCCAGCGTGAGTTTAAGCCACTGGGTCCGGGATTTGAACTGCAGTTGACGTCAAGTGCTGGTCCCTCTCCCGAGAGGAGCATGGA
>NW_006159771.1:1282800-1283597 GCF_000334495.1 Tupaia belangeri chinensis
CTTTCTGTCTCTATGTCTCTCTCTGGCAAGCACATGCGCCCTATAGCAAAAACCTCTCAAAAAAAAAAAAAGTGACATGAAGGCATTTTAAATATATATTACTGCCCCAGTCACTGAGCCCGCCGAGGACTCAGCAGCCTCCCCCCTCGAGCCCCCTCGCTTCCCGACGCTCCGTCCCCCCTGCCCGCCTTCTCCCGCCGCTGCCTTCCGCAGGCCGTTTCCACCGAGGAAAAGGAATCGTATCGTATGTCCGCTATCCAAGAACCTCCACTCTTTCGACCCCTTTGCTGATGCAAGTAAGGGTGGTGACCTGCTTCCTGCTGGCACTGAGGATTATAGCCATATAAGAATTCAACAGAGAAACGGCAGGAAGACCCTTACTACTGTCCAAGGGGTCGCTGACGATTACGATGAAAAGAAACTAGTGAAGGCGTTTAAGAAGAAATGTGCCTGCATCCAGAACATGGAGAAGTAATTCAGCTCCAGGGTGACCAGCCCAAGAACATATACCTGTTCCTCGCAGAGATTGGACTGGCTAAAAACGATCAGCTGAAGGTTCATGGCTTTTAAGTGCTTGTGGCTCACCGAAGCTTAAGTGAGGATTTCCTTGCCATGAGTAGAATTCCCCTTCTGTCCCTTGTCACAAGTTTACAAACCTCACAGCTTGTATAATGTAACCATTTGGGGTCCGCTTTTAACTTGGACTAGTGTAACTCCTTCATGCAATAAACCGAAAAGAGCCATGCAAAAAAAAAAAAAAAAAAAAAAAAAATTCCAGTTTTGGGGCAAGCAGGTCG
>NW_006159771.1:1283689-1285804 GCF_000334495.1 Tupaia belangeri chinensis
GTTGGAACACAGGATTCTTAGGGCAGGAAAAGTGCTCTATGTGCGGCCAGCACATGTGTGAAGGCCAAAGCAGCTGGACCCCACATGACCGGCTGTGTGGTTCGAGCCCCGGACGCGCAGGCTTGAAAATCCCACCGGGAACATGTGCGTGTGTATCCCAAATCCTGAGAGGAGAGTGGAAGAGAGGATTGTGGTGTGGCCATGGGATTCCTCACTTTCCCTCTCTCTGTCTCTCTCTGCTGAGAGCACACACCCTATAGTATAACTTAAAAGAAAAAAGTATTCTGTGTGATCCTACCGTGGTACATACAGGACACGATCCACTTGTCCAAACCCTTAGAACACGCACATCGAGGGGCCGGCAGGTGGCATGGTGGTTAAGGCGGTCGGAACTCCGACATGGCTGACCACAGTTCGAGTCCTGGACCTGGCAGCTTGCTTTCTCAATTTGCTTCTCTCTCTCTGTCTCTCTCTGTTTAACTTCAAAATAAAATAAAATAATGACAATGAATACAATTAAATAAAAATATATATATTTAAAAAACAAACAAACAAACACGCACACCGAGAGTGAGCCGGAACGGAAGCCGTGGACCGTGGGTGATGACCACGTCTTGGTGGTCATGACGAAGGTGCCATTGTACCAGGCGCTGGTAGTGAGGGAGGCCGCTCGGTGTGTGTGTGGACAGGGACTAGGCCGGAAATCTCTGTACTTTCTGCTCTTTTTTTTTATTTTATAATTTGGCTATTTCTAGATATCCTTTTTTTTTATATAGAATTATTTTGACTTTATTTATTTATTTCAATTTTACTAGAGAGAGAATGAGAGAGAAGGAGAAGGAAAGTGAGAAAGCAAGCTGCCAGGTCCGGGACGCGAACCGTGGTCAGCCAGGTGGGAGTCCAGTGCTTTTAACCACCACCCACTCCACCTGCCAGCCCCTTTCTGCTCAATTTTGCTGTAAACCTAAAACTGCTCTAAAAAATAAAGTCTAAACTGAAAGGGTAGACCTGAGTGGTTAACCTGGGTCTTCGTAAGGCGTCAGAGGTTGCATTAACGTAATCACATAATTCTCAAGTGGGTTGAGAGCAATTACGGGCCCTTTCTTTTTTCTTTTTTAAAGAGAGAAATTTTCGCTATAGGTCACATGCATTCACCAGAGAAACAGACAAGACAAAAAGTGACAAATTACCCCCCCGGGAGGATGACACCATGCCACAATCCCTTCTCTTCCATTCTCCTCTTGGGATCTTGGGCACACATACACATGCACACACGCCTGGGATGAATTTTCAGCCACCAGGTCCAGGACTCGAACCGCAGTTCGACTACGTGGGAGCCCCACGACATAACCATGACCCCATCTGCTGGCCCCCAGATAGGTACTTTCAACAAGGTCTCCCCACAGCCTCCTAGGTCGAGAGACCGCAGGAGGGCACTGCCAGGCCTCACCCGTTCTTGTTGAGCGGGGAGCTGAACCTGGGGCTCCCATGTGGCCTGGGCCGCACAGCACGGCCTCCTGTTGGGGCCACTGTGGCTGGGCGTGGGCTCGTGTGGGTCAGTCCCCTCCACTGTTAGCACTGACTTCATGAAGTGCAAGGCAGCCCCTGGCGTGGTGGTTAAGGCGCCTGGACTTCCACATGGCCAGCCAAATGGTTCGAGTTCCAGGCCTGGCGGCTTGCTTTCTCACTCCCTCCCCGCTTCCTCACTCTGTCCCTCTCTGGTCAGATTAAAATAAATCAATAGTTAAAATAATTCTTTGGAAAAATAAAGTGATCCTACCACAGCCTACCACTAGATGGCAGCGTGATCCCAGTTTCACATCAAGCGTCGGCTAGTGCTGGCATCCCCAATGGCTGTTCTACATTCACAGTACGGGGCAGCCACCTCCCACCGGAGGCGGCAACCACAGAAGGCCCGCTGCTGGCTTTAACCTCTCTCTTTCTCTCTCTCTCTCTTTTTCTTTTTTGGAGAGGTTTTTGCTATAGGGCACATGCGCTCACCAGACAGACAGAGACAGAGAGACAGAAAGAGAGAAAGCACCCCCCAGGGGGGATTGCCACGCTGCAATCCCTTCTCTTCCATTCTCTTCTTGGGATCTTGGGCATGCACGCACA
>NW_006159771.1:1285871-1294479 GCF_000334495.1 Tupaia belangeri chinensis
CAAAAATATTTTTCCTAAATGTTGGTTTTTTTTTTTTTTTTTTTTTTTTTTTTTTAGAATTTTTACCATAGGATGCTTGTACTTACCAGAGAGAGACAGAGAGAAAGAGAAAGAGAGAAATCACACCCCAAGCAGGGTGGCCATGCCGAAATCCCTTCTTCACATCTGCTCTTGGGATTTGGGGCGTGCACCCACATGCACCCAGCGTGAATTTCAAGCTACTGGGTCTGGGACTCACACCGCAGCTGGCCACGTGGGAGTCCAGCGTTTTAACCACTATGCTACGTGCCGGCCCTGCTGAGCCTCTGACATGAGTGGCGTGTGTGCACACCTCACCTTTCAAAATGCATGTCAGACGATTAATACGAAAGACCACTGGATGGGGCCAGCAGGTGGTGTGGTGGTTACGGTGCTGGACTCTCACATGGTCAACCAGGGTTTGAGTCCCAGACCTGGTGGTTCACTTTCACTTTCTCTCTCTGATCAGATTTAAAAAGCTAATAATGATGGGACCAGCAGTTAGCGTAATGGCTATGTTGCTGGACTCCCACGTAGTCGACCGCGGTTCGAGTCCCGGACTCGGTTGCTTAAACTCACTTGGGGCGTGTGTGCGTACGTGCCCAAGATCCCAAGAGGAGAATGGAGGAGAAGGGATTGCGGCGTGGCCATCCCCCCTGGGGGGTGATCTCTCGCTTTCTGTCTCTCTGTCTCTGTCTCTCTGGTGAGCGCACACGTCCTATAGCAAAAATCTCTCAAAAAAAAAAAAAGCTAATAATGATGATGAGTAAAATGGGATAAAATTATATATATTTTAGAGAGATTTCTGCTATAGGGCACATGCGCTCACCAGAGAGACAGAGACAGAGAGACAGAAAGCGAGAGATCACCCCCCAGGGGGGATGGCCACGCCGCAATCCCTTCTCCTCCATTCTCCTCTTGGGATTTTGGCATGCATGCACACACATCTGGTGTGAGTTTTAAGTCACCAGTTCTGGGACTCAGACCACAGTCCACTACGTGGGAGTCCAGTGTCATAACCGTCATGCCATCTGCTGGTCCCAAATAAAATAATTATTGAAAAAAAAACCACTGGGTCCAGCAGGTGCCGTGGTGGTCAAGGCACTGGAATTCCCACATGGTCGACCACAGTTCGAGTCCCAGACCTGGCGACTTGCTTTCTCACTCTCCTCTCTCCATCTCTGTCTTTCTCTGGCAAAACTCATGTGAAAAATAATAATCATAATAAATAAATAAATAATAAATCACTGGGGGGACCAGCAGGCAGCGTAGTGGTTAAGGTGCTGGACACTCCCACATGGGTGATCACAGTTCGAATCCTGGACCCGGTGGCTTGCTTTCTCACTTTCTCTCTCTTTCTCTGTCTCTCTCTCTCTGTCTTTCTGGCGAGTGCACGCGCCCTATAGCAAAAACCTCTCCAACAACAACAACAAAAAAAAAAAACCCCAAAAACAACAACAACAACAACAAAACACACTAAGGGCAAGGGCAGACCGCAGTGCAGCGCTACCACAGTACTCTGTGAGGCTGACCCATGTGAGAAAGTTCCGGGTTCCTGTCTCCCTGTACGCACCAGGTGCACACCTGCCCATAAACCATGCCTGGCCGAATCGGAAGGCAGATCATGGAATCAAGGCTTTATTGGGGGTGGCAGCCCTCGTGGCCTCGTGGTTCCCACGTGGTCAAACATGGAAGTGGGAATCCCCACCCTGACAGCTTGCCGAGACATGCCGGGTGCAGGTGTGTGTATGCCCAGATCCCAATGGGATGGAGAAATGGAGAGGAGGGATTGTAGTGTGACCATGCTCCACTGAGAATGCTCTGTCTCTCTCTTTCTCTCTCTGTCTCTCTCCCTGGTGAGTGCATGCATCCTCTGGCAGATTTTTCCAAGAGACTGTTGGGATTCTTGTCTCTCACATGGAAGAAAGAAAGAAGTTAATTTTTTTTAGAGAGATTTTTACTATAGGGCATGTGCACTCACCAGAGAGACAGAGACAGACAGACAGAAAACGAGAAATCGCCCCCCAAGGGGGATGGCCATGCCGCAATCCCTTTTCCTCCAGTCTCCTCTCAGGATTGTGGGCACGCACGCATACACGCCCAGCGTGAGTTTAAGCTGCCGGATGCAGGACTCAAACTGTGGTTGACTATGTGGAAGTCCAACGATGTAGCTATTATGCCACCTTCTGGTTCTGAAATTAATATGTTTAAAAAGCCACTGGAGAGCCAGCCAGGTGTCAATGGAGGTTCAAGTCCCAGACCTGGTAGCTTCAGAATCATGCTAGGTGCCTATGTGTACCTGCCCAAAATCTCAAGAGAATAGAGGAGAAGGGATTATGGTGTGGCCATCTTCCTGGGAGGTGCTTCCTCACTTTCTCTCTCTCTCTCTCCTCTCTCTGTCTCTTTCTCTCTCTTCTCCCTCTCTCTCTATCTGGAGTGCACACATGTCCCATAGCAAAAACTTTTAATAATTATTTTATTTACTTTTATTTATTATTATTATTTTAAAAATTTGACCAGAGAGAAAGAAGGAAAGCGAGAAAGCAAGCCACCAGGTCCAGGACTTGAACTGCAGTCAGCCACGTGGGAGTCCAGTGCCTTAACCACCATGCCACCTGCTGACCCAGCCAAAACCTTATAAAAAATATGGAGCGGGTGAAGGAGGGGTCAGCAGATGGCATAATGGTTACATGGCTGGGCTCCCACATAGTCGACCGTGGTTTGAGTCCCAGACCTGGTAGCTTCAGAATCATGCTAGGTGCCTGTGTGTACCTGCCCCAAATCTCAAGAGAATAGAGGAGAAGGGATTGTGGTGTGACCGCCCCCTGGGGCCAAATCTCAAGAGAATATCCCTCTCTCTCTCTCTCTCTCTCTCTCTGTCTCTGTCTCTGCCCATGCCCTATAGCAAAAATCTCTCAAAAAAAAAAAAAAAGAGAGAGAGAGAGAGAGAAACAAACAGAAAACACTCATACACCACATACTCTGCTATCTCTCACCCCGGAGAGACAAGACTTGTGTAAACTATCGATCTGTTCAGAGATCACCAACTAGTCTCATCACAGAGCTGAAAGAATCTGGATCCTGAAACTAAACAAATACTCCAGAGGAATCGAGGCTGAGCTCGCCCTGTGCTCCCAACGGACAAAGCTCCAGAGTGCACGAGCAGGCCGGGCTCACCCAGCCCCTGGCCGGGATCGCCAGGGAGGAGCGGCACACGGAGGGCTCTGAGAGGCCTCCCTAACTTGGGTGCGGTGCACGGAGGTCAGCGGTGCGATTTCCAGTAGCACAGTGGCTAAGCAGTATGCATAGGAAGCTGTGAACACACATGGCCAACAGCAGTTCGAATCCCAGCCCTGACAGCTTGAAAAACATGCTCAACCTGAGAGTGTGTGCCCAAATCCTGATGGGACAGAGAGATGGAGGGAAGGGTCCTAGTGTGGCTGTGCCCCATGAGACACTCTCTGCCTTTTCCTCTCTGGTGAGCACACATTCCGGCATTAAAAAGAAATGGGGAGGGAACCAGCAGTTAGCGTAATAGCTATGTCACTGGACTCCCACGTAGCCGACCACGGTTCGCGTCCCGGACCTGGTGGCTTAAAACTCACGCCAGGTGCGTGTGCGTGCGTGCCCAAGATCCCGAGAGGAGAATGGAGGAGAAGGGATTGCGGCGTGGCCATCCCCCCTGCGGGGTGATTTCTCGCTTTCTGTCTCTCTGTCTGTCTCTGTCTGTCTGTCTGGAGAGTGCACGTGCCCTATAGCAAAAACCTCTCCAAAAAAAAAAAAAGAATCCACAGGGGACTTTTTAACCATTACTGCTTTTCCCTCTCTCCAGTGAGTGCGCATGCCCTAAAGCAAAAAGTCTTAAAAAAAAAAAGACAACAGGAAAGTTCATGGAAGATGTGTGTTGTGGAAAACCTTTGCATGAGTTTGTAAATTTTTTTACACCAGAATAAACACATACATTTAAAACATTTATTTTATTTAATTTTATTTATTCATTCATTTATTTTAATTGACTGGTGTGAGTTTCAAGCTTCCGGGACTCGAACCTCTGTCTCACATGTGGGAGTTTAGCAATGTAACTACTACGCCATCTGCTGGCCCCTATTCTTTAAGTGCTAAAATATATTAATTTTGTCTGGTAAATTTTATTGAGACTGAGTAGACTTAGCCAACAGTAATTTAGGTTCAAGAAACCTTAGAGGCAGATAGCACAGCAGTAGTACAATTGGACCCATGTGGGCAAAGTCCTAGTTTCATGCTGGAACTCCCCTGAGCACACTGAGCACACACGTGTCCGTGTTCCAGGGTGCCTGAGACTGGGGGTAGGTTGTGGCATGAAAACTCTGTTGAGGGTGTCTGTTCGTCTCTCTCCCTCATAGAAGTAAATTAATAGACTTCAAAACAAAACAAAACTTCCATAGATACTGTCTCAGATACTTGCCAGCAACTCACTAAACCTTGAAGGAAGAAACAGCGGAATTCTACAAGGATGTGTATTTTTATGGAGGTGGGGGGAGATGGGACCATTGCTTCCCTCAGATTCTTACTGGATCTGTGACCCCCAAATGCCTGGGAGCTCCTCATTTCACAGATGGAAAAGCTGAAGAATGCAGGGAAGTTAACTGATAACCCAGAGTTCATAGAGCTGAAGTTAGCTGCCATGCTTCATTTCCCTCTTCTCAATTCAGAGCCCTTTCTTCTCTGCTATTGAAATGTTGTAACCCAGCAAGGCTGTCCAGGAGGAAGCTGCTGCTGCCTAGAGTCTACACCCACCTAGTGACAGTCACACACCCTTGATGAAGTCTTGTCACACTGTATGAGATCTCATTTTTTCAGTTCTCCAGCTCTTTAGGATCCTGGGCATCCAGAATATTTCCAAGCCAATCCATGGTTAGCCATGTGGCTTCCAGCCTTGCAGGGTACTTGTATCACCACTTTGGTTTCATCAGAAAGTGTGATGTTGCTGTGGATTTCTGAATTTCTTTCTACTTTCATCTTACATAAGAGTGTGTTTGTTTTCCACAAATCAGTAACACATAGAGTTTTATCAATTTTTTTTTTTTTTGGTATCTATGAAAATACTGTCTCTCTTAACTGATTAGCAGACTTCTTGATGAACCGTCTTTGCATTCCTGTGATACTAATAATATTTTTTTTAAAGATTCATAGAACTGTGGTTTTTTTTTTTTTAGAATTATTTAACCTTATTTATTCATTCATTTATTTTTAATTTGACCAGAGAGACACACACAGACAGAGAGAGAAGGTGAGAAAGCAAGCCATCAGGTCCAGGACTTGAGGTCAGGTCAGCCATGTGGGAGTGTCCAGTGCCTTAACCACCACGCCACCTGCTGGTCCCCATGCTTTTATTTTTTAATTTTTTATTTTATTTTATTTTTTTTTGAGAGATTTTCACTGTAGGGCGCGTGCGCTCGCCAGACAGACAGAGAGAGACATAGAGCCAGAAAGCGTGTATGTGTGAGCACGTGGAGATGTGTATGTGGGGCATGTGTGCATGTGCATGTGCATGTGTGCGGGTGTGTATGGGCATATGTGTATGTATGTATGCGCGTACTGTGTGGCATTTTTTAGAGAGAGAGATATTTTTGCTATAGGACACATGCAGTTGCAAGAGGAAAGAGAGAGACAGAGAGACAGAAAGAGAGAAATCAGCCCCCAGGAGGATGGCCATGCCACAATCCCTCCTCCTCCATTCTCCTCTCAGGATCTTGGGCACGCACGCACATGCACCCGGCATGAGTTTGAGCCACCGGGTCCGGGACTCGAACCGCAGAGAGAGATATTTTTGCTATAGGACACATGCAGTTGCAAGAGGAAAGAGAGAGACAGAGAGACAGAAAGAGAGAAATCAGCCCCCAGGAGGATGGCCATGCCACAATCCCTCCTCCTCCATTCTCCTCTCAGGATCTTGGGCACGCACGCACATGCACCCGGCATGAGTTTGAGCCACCGGGTCCGGGACTCGAACCGCAGTCGACTACGTGGGAGTCCAGCGACACAGCCATTATGCTAACTGCTGGTCCCAAGCTAGATGTCTCTAACTTTCCCCGTGGCAGCCAGTGTCTGTCACGGCACTTCTGCATCTTTTGTCTGCTGGGCTGTGCGTGTACCTCTCAGGTGGAGTGTCCATGCTGCCGTGAGCCGGCGTCTGTGTCCGCGTGTGGCAGTGTGCGTGCCTCTCGGGGTGTGTGAGTCGTGTTGCAGCTGCTCGATGTTTCTGTGAGTGGTGGGCTGGATGTTTGTGTTGGAGACCGGATGTCTTTTCCTGTCTAGTGGAGTGCTGTGTGTGTCTAGGCTTCTGTGTGTTGTGGGAGTGAGTGTGTATGGGGAGGTGGGTGTCTCCGGGTTGGGTTCTGGTGGCATGTGTGGATGTTTGTTGCAGTGTGTGTCTCTGTGTTTCTGAAGTCTAGGTGGCTTGTGTGTGTGAGTCCTGGGCTGTTTGTTTCTATGCACCGAATGGTGACCACACATGTGTGTGTATGTATGTGTGTGCATGCGTGGGTGTGTGCATGTGTGGCTGTGTACGCATGTGTGGAGGCATTGTGTATGTGTGTATGTATGTCCGTGTGTGGGGTGTGATGTGTACATGTGTGTATGCATGTGCGGGGCATGTGTGCATGTGCATGTGCATGTGTGCGGGTGTGTATGGGCATATGTGTATGTATGTGTGTGCATACTGTGTGGCATGTGTGTATGTGTGAGCACGTGGAGATGTGTATGTGTGTATGCATGTGGGGCATGTGTTCATGTGCATGCGCACGTGTGCGGGTGTGTATGGGCATATGTGTATGTATGTGTGTGCATACTGTGTGGCATGTGTGTATGTGTGAGCACGTGGAGATGTGTATGTGTGTATGCATGTGTTGCACATGTGTGTACATGTGTGTATGCATGTGGGGCATGTGTTCATGTGCATGTGCATGTGTGCGGGTGTGTATGGGCATATGTGTATGTATGTGTGTGCATACTGTGTGGCATGTGTGTATGTGTGAGCACGTGGATATGTGTATGTGTGTATGCATGTGTGTGCACGTGTGTACATGTGTGTGTGTGGCAGGACGAGTGAGTGTCTGCTGGTCTGGCAACGTGTGCCTGAGCAGCCAGCCTCTCTCTGTGACGTGTGCCGTGTCCCTGCTGGAAACCAGGCCGGGCGGGCCTTCCCCGCTCCCCACATTCCTCCGGCCCCTCTGTGCTCTGTGCTACAGAAAATATTTGCGTTTTCCACGACTCATAATTTTTCCCTCCTCAATCGCTACCAGATGTGGGTCCTGCGGTCCCCGTCCCCATGGCAACCGAAGTTCCAGCAGCCGCGGTTCCCTTTTGTGGCGCCTGCCCTGCGAGCTGGCACTGCTCAAGCCCCAGGGGGGTGGGGAGGAGCGGGTGGCAGGGGGGGGCTGCGGAGGGGGGGGTGCCCCTGCCTCTGTGAGGCTCCCACAGAAGGGCTCCCGCAGATCGGATGCCTCGTGGCTCCCAGGGCAGGGGGAGGAGAGGGCCAGGAAAGATCCAGCCGCCGAGACATCTCTGGTCTCCCCAGATCGTGCTGAGCCAGGCTGGGGAAGACGGAGAGCAAAGCTGGGGTATCAGGGGTTGCAGCACGTCTCGCGATGGTGCTGGTGGGGGCTGACCCAGCGGAACCCCCGAGCTGCCCACCCCCACCTCGCCCCACGCAGCCGCTGCCCAGCTCTTGCTCAGTCCAGCTGGCCCCCGCCCCTCCTGGCCAACTTTAAGCCTGTGTCCTCAAGGCCAGCAGCCAGCATGGCGTGGTGCCCGAGGGGATGGGATGCTGGCCAGCCACGGGGCCACGGCTGGGAGGGTGCCCGTCTGGCCTGAGGGAAGCAGCACAGCCTGGAGACAGGGAGCCCACATTGCACGTGCTGCCTGCCCAGGCCAGGCACGGACGGTGTCCCGGCCAGCTGTGCTGGATGCCCGGCCAGGCCAGGAGCCCCCCTCTACTCGGCTCCCGAGCCCATGTGGGTGACCAGTTGGCCCCAATGCGGCATCCAGCCAGGGTGCGGTCCCGGAGCTGCCAGTGGAAGTCAGATCAGGGCACCATGCTGCGGGCTGCAGGGTGGGGGCAGGGAGACTGCGGGAGGGTCTTGGCAGGATGGAACTGAGTTGCCCATCACAGCTGGAGGACATAGACCAGCAGATGGCATAATGGTTATACCGCTGGACTCCCTCAGAGCAGACTGAGGTTCAAATCCCGGACTCGGTGGCTTAAAACTCAAGCCAGGCAGGACCAGCAGTTAGCGTAATGACTATGTCGCTGGACTCCCACATAGTCGACCATGGTTTGAGTCCTGGACCTGGTGGCTTAATCTCACGCCGGGCGCGTGTGTGTAAAGGGACTGCGGCATGGCCATCCCCCCTGGGGGGTGATTTTTCACTTTCTGTCTCTCTGTCTCTCTGTCTCTCTCTGGCGAGCACACGCGCCCTATAGTAAAAACCTCTCCAAAAAATAAATGAATAAATAAAATAAAAAAATAAATAAAAAACTCAAGCTGGGCACATGCACGTGCGTGCCCAAGATCCCGAGAGGAAAATGGAGGAGAAGGGATTGTGGCGT
>NW_006159771.1:1295134-1298142 GCF_000334495.1 Tupaia belangeri chinensis
GGCGGTGCTGGATGCCCGGCCAGGCCAGGAGCCCCCCTCTACTCGGCTCCCGAGCCCATGTGGGTGACCAGTTGGCCCCAATGCGGCATCCAGCCAGGGTGCGGTCCCGGAGCTGCCAGTGGAAGTCAGATCAGGGCACCATGCTGCGGGCTGCAGGGTGGGGGCAGGGAGACTGCGGGAGGGTCTTGGCAGGATGGAACTGAGTTGCCCATCACAGCTGGAGGACATAGACCAGCAGATGGCATAATGGTTACACCGCTGGACTCCCTCAGAGCAGACTGAGGCTCAAATCCCGGACTGGTGGCTTAAAACTCAAGCCAGGCAGGACCAGCAGTTAGCGTAATGACTATGTCGCTGGACTCCCACATAGTCGACCATGGTTTGAGTCCTGGACCTGGTGGCTTAATCTCACGCCGGGCGCGTGTGTGTAAAGGGACTGCGGCATGGCCATCCCCCCTGGGGGGTGATTTTTCACTTTCTGTCTCTCTGTCTCTCTGTCTCTCTCTGGCGAGCACACGCGCCCTATAGTAAAAACCTCTCCAAAAAATAAATGAATAAATAAAATAAAAAAATAAATAAAAAACTCAAGCTGGGCACATGCACGTGCGTGCCCAAGATCCCGAGAGGAAAATGGAGGAGAAGGGATTGTGGTGTGGCCATCCACTCAGGGGTGATTTCTCGCTTTCTGTCTCTATCTCTCTGTGTCTCTCTGGTGAACACGTGCGCCCTATAGCGAAAAACTCTCTTAAAAAAAAAAAAAAAAAACCTGGGAGGAGATGGGCAGAGGTGGAGTCCTGCAAGACAGAGGCAGGGTGATGAGAAAAGCCCAGAACTGATGGCCCTGTAGGGGTGTGGGCACGGAGGCTAGGAGAAGCCACAGAAAGGTCAGGGTTCGCTGCTTAGAAAGGCCATTTGGAGCCGGCAGGTGGCGTAATGGTTAAGGTACTGGACTCTACAGTGAGTGGTTCAAGTCCCAGATCCAAAAGCTTGAAACTCATGCTGGGTGTGTGTGTTTATATGCCCAAAATTCCAAGAGGAGAATGGAGAAGGGACTGCGTTTGCTCATCCCACGGGGTGTGATTTCTTACTTCGTTCTGTCTCTGTCTCTCTGGCGAGTGGTCGTGCCCTACGGCAAAAATTTCTCTTAAGAAAGAAAAAGGAAGACCATTTAAGAGAGTGTGGCCAGGAGTGGTAAAGCCACTGAGGGGGATAAAGGGCCACAGAGGCCTAGTCTCAGTGGCACCACTGGGTTTTCCAAGAGCCACATGGAAGACCGAGGTTCGGATCCTGGGTCGGCCTGCACGCATGGTGCCCGCCTGCATCTGTGGTCCCGGCTGGCTAGGAGGCAGGGGAGGATCAGGACTGGGGAGACCCTGTCAGGAGTCTCTCTCTCTCTCATTAAGTAAATAAATAAACTTAAAGGAGGGGAAAAGGTCACAGCCAGAAGGCCAGGCCAGAGGGCAGTTAGCAGAGACCCAGCAGCAGGGGGCTGGCTTGGGGGCAGGGGCTCTGGCCCAGGCGGGCTCTGTTCCCACTCCCCTCCACAGCACCGGGGCAGGCCACGAGGAGTTTCCGGCTGAGGACAAGGAGCCCATTGAAGCAGACAACAGGCCTCTGTGCCGTGGCAGGCTGTGTTGTTAGCGCCAGATGAGGCCCAGCTGTTGGCAGCGCCTGGCCCCTGGCCCCTGCCTCTGGCCCACCCAGATGCCCCAAAGAGCTCAAGTCCCACTGCTCAACCCTTCCAGGCAAGAGACCCCAACTGATACTATATCCCTCCCTCCTCCTGAGGAGGTCCAGGCTGGGGCAGGCCAGGGTGGGGGCCGTGATCTCCATAAATGATGGGCAGACAGGGCCTGCTTTCCGTCAGCAGAGCAGGGGTCTCCAGGGGACCCACACCTGGGCCCGGAGACTCCACTTAGGTGGAGGGGTCCTGGGAGTGTGAGTGCACGCTGAAAGAGGCCACCTGTGGTTTCTCCCGGGGGAACATCTTTGCTTGAGACCCACACAGCAGAGCAGGGGTCTCCAGGGGACCCACACCTCGGCCCGGAGGCTCCACTTAGGTGGAGGGGTCCTGGGAGTGTGAGTGCACGCTGAAAGAGGCCACCTCCTGTGGTTTCTCCGGGGGAACATCTTTGCTTAAGACCCACAGCCCGGTAATAATCAGATCACAAGAAAAAAAAAAAAGGCACTTTATTAAGAAAGCTTTGGCCAAGCCCCTCCAGGAGGAGCCCATCCTGGGGCACCCGGGTGGGGTGGGAGCAGCCCTGCCGGGGGCCTATAAATACTTCTCCGCAGGTCACTGGAGTCGCCCCTGGGGTTCCCCCAGCATGTGGGGTACTGGGGAGGGGGCCATCAATACCAGCTCGATAGCTGAGGGGCCAGGGCTGGGAGGCTGGGGGCGCAGGAGGGGAAGGGGCAGGACGGACAGAGCCAGGGGTGCCAAGCCTAGGGACACTGAGCCCCCCGAGGAGCAGAGACCAGCCCTCCTCCCCAGGCTTTGGGTCAACCAGGTGCGGTGGAGACTGGCCACTAGAGTAGCCTCAGGCTACTGCCAAGCAAGGAAGCCACTAGCCAGAGGCGCCAGGCCCTGGCCAATGAGAGACACCCGCGGCAGAAGTGCTTCTGGCCTTAGCCAATGAGAAGGTAGCCCCAGCCAAGCGCACGCTTAGCCAGTAAGAGTAGGTCTTTAGGCGAAACCCTTCTGTTTTTAGCCAGTGGAGCACGGGCTGATCAGAGAACTCCATAACTCAGCCAATAGGCAGTGAGCAGCCAAGTAAGAGCCTGTCTGGCTTCGACCAATGGGATGAGACCTTCCCGCCAAAGCGCACTGCTCCAACCAAGGAGCAGCTGCTGGAGCCTGAGCCAATGAGACATAGCCTCCCGCAGGGCCCCGCCCCCCGTTCACTCTTCAGCCAATGGGAGGCCTCCGGTGCTCAGGTCACGTGGGAGGCGCGAGAGGGCAGGCGCGGGAGGTGGAGAGGCAAGCAGCGCGGCTAAGCAGGTGGAAG
>NW_006159771.1:1298475-1301882 GCF_000334495.1 Tupaia belangeri chinensis
GCCGGCACCTCCTCGGCCAGCCCCGGGGGCCGCGACGTCAGGTCGCGGGTCCGGGGACTGCTGGGCTCCTCTGGCCGCGCCGACGTGTCGCTGGGCGTCCGTTTCCTCTTGCTAGGGCTGGGTGCAGCCTCGGGACCCGGGGGCGATGGCGAGGGGGGACGCGCAGCGGCGGCGGTGCCGTGCTTGCCATGGATCCAGGATACCTTGGGTTTGGTGGCCGGGTCGGGTGGCGGTGGCTTCCTGCGCTCAGGTGATGGCGACAGGGAGAGGCCCCTGGCTTCGTCCCGGGCCCGAGCCGGCCGGGCCTCGCGCCGGGCCACACGAGCATACAGCGCCCCGCCGGGCCCCTCCACGCTCGACGCCGATCGCTCACTGTCGGAAGACGCGGGGACCGGTGTGGCCTCCTCCGCGGACGCCTGCGTGGTCAAGGGCGCGGGAGAGGGCGCCGGGGCCTCAGCTGGGACGGTGGGGGCCTCCGGGTCCCGGGTCTCGGATGCCGCCTCTGACACGGAAAGAACGGGGTGGGGCGGTCACTGCTTCCAGCAATAGCTCCCCCGGACCAGACCCGCAGGAGCGAACCTTCACCTTCCCTCCTCTACCCGGTCCCGCCTGCGCTGTGACCGTCCAGACATGCGCGGTGTGTTCCCAACGCCAGGCACAAGCAAGTCAGAGCCCCAGGTGTGCGGCTGACTGCTGGGAGGTGAGGGGTCCGTTCCTGCAGATGACGTCAAACCGTGGCCTGGCCTCAAACCTCTTCCCCACCACACCAGCCTCAGGAGTCACCATCATTGATTTGGACTGGAAACATCCCCAAGGCAGATGTACCTCTTTTAAGAGCCTTCTTGGAGGCTCAGAGATGGGTCATCCGCCCAAGGGGTCAGGTTCCCTCTGCTGACTGTGGGCCCAATGCATAGTCTGTGGACCCCCGTTCCTCTCTCTGCTACCTCCTACCCAGGCCCAGAACCTTCTCTGCATGGCTTCCTCAACTGGGCTGTGGCTCAGGACAGGACGGCTCACTGGTCTCCTGGCTCCCAGTCTAGTGGTGGGCCTCAGAACCCAGCTCTGCAGCCTCACCTGCATGTCTAAGCCCCAGTTAACAGCAACCCACACCCACCTTCCCCATGCTGCCTGTTGGGCGGCACCTGTCCTGCCCCAGAGCACAGGGATCTTTCAAGCAGGTGTATTTCCCAGGGCTAGAGCTGTTCCCAAGCAGGGCCACACTCACCCTCGTGGGGCACGCAGTACACAGGACCTTCATCGGTAGTGTCGAAGGACGAGAAGGAGGCCCGGGACGACCAGGATGGGGAGGGCTGCTCCAGCCCGGAGGGCGGCTCTAGGAAGCTGCAGTTGAGTGTGTTGTCCAGGTCGTGATGGGCCACTGGGGAAGGAGGGAGGCAGAGCTGCCAGGGGCTCCACCTTGACCCAGCCTCCTGGGATGCTGATAATTGATAATGAAGTCCAGCCCTACCCTAAGACGGTGGTGGGACAGGCAACTCCACGGGTACAGTGGTACTAGGCCAGGACTGGGGGAAAGGCAGAGGGGAATTCAGTAACGAAGAGGGAACAACGTGTATAGCGGTGCGAGGCAGGTACGTGCAGCCAGGGAGCTGGAAAAGGTTGAACTGAGTGTTGGGCCGAGGTCGGAGAGGTGAGAGACGGGGCTGCAGAAAATACCTGGCTGCTGGGACAGGCCATCGGGCCATCAAGGCATGCTTCAGACCTGCCTCGAGGAGGCCCAGGCAGCCTTGGAATATCTTGTTTTTGTTTTTGTTTTTTTTTAACTTAGGGCATGTGCTCTCATGGGAGAGAGAGACAGAGACAATGAGAGATAAAGAGAGAAATCACCTTCCAGGAAGATGGCCATGCCACGATTCCTTCCCAGGATCTTGGGCACACATGCACACATGCCCAGTGTGATTTTCTTTTTTTTTCTTTTCTTTTTTTGTTTCTTTTTTTGGAGAGGTTTTTGCTATGGGGTGCATGCGCTTGCCAGAAAGACAGAGAGATAGAGAGACAGAAAGCGAGAAATCACCCCCCACGGGGGGATGGCCATGCCGCAGTTCCTTATCCTCCATTCTCCTCTTGGGATCTTGGGCATGCACATGCGCCCAGCGTGAGTTTAAGCCGCCAGGTCCAGGATTCAAACCGTGGTCGGCTACGTGGGAGTCCAGCGACATAGCCACTACACTAACTGCTGGTCCCCCCCAGTGTGATATTCAAGCCACTGGGTCAGGAACTCAAACCATGGTTGACCATTTGGGAACCCAGCGACATAACCACTAGGCTATCTGCTAGTCCCACCTGGGAGCGTTTTTGAGCTGGAGCATCCAGTGGCAAGAGCATTCTTTGGCTCAGGCTGGCTGTGTAGGCTGCACTCTCCAGGCATCCCCACAGTGGGGGATCTGGCAGCTGGCTGGCCCACCAGGCCTGCACCTACAGATGCCATGCTGCTGGATGGGGCTCAGGATTCTGCTGGGGAGGGTCTTCTCTGGTCAGGACACGGCCATGCACGTGTGCCCACACTGTTCCCTACAGCGAGCTGGGATATATGGTACCCTCCGCAGAACTCAGGCCACCTGTGGGGCCCGGATGTCCACAGACCCCGATGCAATCACACACAGGTCACACCGGTCCTTCCTGAGCCTCGCCAAAGCAGCAACCCCCTCCTCTCTAGTCGCACCACCCACGTTAACACTCAAGGTCCCCCATTTCTTTTGTTGCTGTTTGTTTCTTCCGTAAGTGAGAGACAGAGACAGCACCCCCAACAGGGCCTAGACACCGCAGTCAGCCCTCCAGCCTTCAGCGAGCCCCAATCAGGGACAAGCATGTGTCCCTGTGTACGCAGGGAGGTCTCCCGACTTAAACTGGGACCATTCCCATGTGGGATTGCCTCCGTTTTATCTCTGTGTCCCTGTCTGGCCACTGCCAGTCCCCCATTTTCCAGCAGCTCCTGCGTGGGGAGGTGTTTCCCCCAGAGACTTCGCTCCGTCCCTTACCTACGACTTTGGGCAGCTTCTGCCTGCGGAGTGGAATCCGGGGCAGCTTCATGCTGATGCGGCTGAAGCGCCCGCAAAGGCGTTGTGGAGCCTTCTTCCTTCCCAGCGAGAGCTCCCTGCGGGGGTAGGGCCTGAGCGAAAGGGCGAGGCCTGGAGGGCCGGCTCCACCCCCTTGTGAGCCAAACCGCAGGAAGGGTAGGGTCACGCCCATGGGCGGGGAACGGCCCGGGCCTAGAACTAGGGGTTGGGAACCGGGAAGGCGGAATCTGGGACGAGAAAGGCGGGCCGCGCTGCCCGGAATACGCCTCCTCGACCACCGATTGAATAAGGATCGGGCCTCACCGGCGCGCGGGGTCCTTGCCGCGGCAGGCGCAGCAGCAGCCGAGCAGCGAGAGCAGCAAGACGAGGAGC
>NW_006159771.1:1301945-1302303 GCF_000334495.1 Tupaia belangeri chinensis
GCGCGGGGCCCCCCCCCCCGCCCCTCCGCATTGTAATCGCGACGCCCCTCACCTACTCACCCAGGCGGCAGGCACCGGTGACTGGGTCACACGAGTCCTCATGGCAGCTGCAGGGTTGGGCGCAGTCCACGCCGTGGAGCCCGGGAGGGCACGTCACATTACAGCTGCAGGAGCGCTGGGTCAGGGCGGGCCGCAGCGGCTCTCAGGGTGCCTCTGCCCCGCCCCGGAACGGCTGCCAGCCGGTCTCCAGTCCCGCGTCTCGGGACCCACCCGCACCTGGGGTCACCCACTCACTGAGGCCCGTGGACCCCGGGGCTGCACAGGCAGCGCCCGGGCTGGAAGGAGCCGTGACCGCGGC
>NW_006159771.1:1302959-1305203 GCF_000334495.1 Tupaia belangeri chinensis
AGGCGCCCGTCTGCGGGTCGCAGCGCGACGTGGCGCTGCAATAGCACGCGCTGGCGCACTGCGCGCCCCACCAGCCGGGCTCGCAGCGGCACGCGCCGCTCCGCGGGTGGCACGTGCCGTGTTGGCACTGGCACGCATGCTCGCAGCGCGGGCCCCAGCGCCGCGCGTGACACGTACACTGGCCGGTCACGTCCTCGCACTGCCCGTGGGGGTGGCAGCTACACAGCTCCTTGCAGTCGGGGCCCCAGAACTGACGCGGGCATTCTGCAGGGACGAGCGGAGGGGGTGGGAGGCTCCAGTGTTTGCCTGGGCACCTAGGCCCAGCCGTCCGGCATCCGGATTTCGCCGGTGCCTGTGCGCGCCAATTTAGCCATGGCGGCAGCGGCACTCTCCCGGCCGCACGCACACCTCGTTCTCCGAGCACGTGGAGTTGCCTTCGCACACCGCTAGGGACGAGACGGGGCCCAATTGCCGGGTGTCCTGCTCTCCCTGTCCCCGCCCCCTGCCCAGGTCCCGGGGCTGCCCCACTCACCAATCCCACATTCGTCCCCCTGCTGCTTCCAGCCAGCACAGCACGTGGGCGCCTGGGAGCTGTAAGCAAGGGAGGTCACCTGAGCCCGATGCGTTCCCTGCACCCCTTCCGCACTCCCATTGAGCGGTAGGCTCTCCAGCAGCCTCCGCTGGCCCCCCTGCCTCTGCCCAAGGAAGAGGGTTACCCAGGCACTGCTGGGCACTGCGGTAGGTGCAGGAGGCTCCCAGTCAGTCAGTCACAGATCCCAGCACTTAGAGTGGACTTGGGGGAGGCAGAGGGCAGCGGACAAACCCACCCACCTACCCTCCAAGATCTTCCCACCCCCGCTCCCACCATGCCACCTAACTCCTCTGTAACAGCCCCCCTCGCCCACTAGGCCTGAGACGAGGCCATCGAGTCCCAGCAATGAGGTCCTGGGGGCTTCTGGGCCCTGCTGAGGTGTGGGGGCTCTAGGGTATCCCTGTGGTGAGGGGGGTCCAGCCAGGTGGGTGCCAGGGATCCAGATGAGGCATGATGAGGACAGCCCCAGAATGAAGGTGTGCCCCTGAACAAGGTGTCCACATGGCACCCGCGCATGCGCGCGGGAGGGGTGGGGGTGGGGCTCCTGCGGGGAGGTGGGGTGAGGTCTGCCGAGTGGCTAGGGGATAATGGGGACACGAGGAGTCCTTCGTGTGCCTAAAACCCTGAGGACTTGACCAGCCGTGGTGGCCCAGTAGTAGGACTCTGTGGCACTGAGGCCACATGGGAAGATCTTGGTTCCCATCCTAGGGACCCCCGTGCATGCTGGGCACATGTGTGTCCATGAGCCTGGCTGGTGGACGCTGGGGAGGCTGGGGTGGGTCTCTGCGTGAAGACGCAATTGTGGTTGTGTCTCTGTCTCTGTTCTCTCTTTCATGGAATGAATGAATGTATAACAGGATTCCAGAGTAAGCAGGGCAAGATGTAGCAAAGAGATTTTTAGAGAGTCTGTTTATACTTATTGTTTTACTCTTGTTTAATTGCATTTGGGTTTACAAAGTAAATTACCCAGTGCATGCCCTGGGGCACAGGAGGGCAGAAGCCAGGGCCAGTTAAAAGGGGGTTAGAAGCTGGGAGATCTGGGACCAGCAGTTGGTGTAATGGCTATGTCGCTGGACTCCCATGTAGCCAACTGCGGTTCAAGTCCCTGACCCAGTGGCTTAAACTCACGCTGGGCGCGTGTGCTTGTGTGCCCAAGATCCGTGTGCTTGTGTGCCCAGGATCCCGAAAGGAGAATGGAGGAGAAGGGATTGCGGTGTGGCCATACCCCCTGGGGGGTGATTTCTCACTTTCTGTCTCTGTCTCTCTCTTTCTGCCAAGCACACACGACCTATAGCAACAACCTCTCCAACAAAGGGAAAAAAAAAAGGAAGCTGGGAAATCTAGGCTGGCTACCGTGGAAGGTAATTTATAACTGTAGCATTTCTGGGTGCTGCAGACTCTACAACCCTGGGAAGATGGGGTGTGCGGGCACAAGTATGCCTTGGAGGCTGGGGAGGGTTCTCTGGAGCTGACCTGGGGTGTGTCTGCTAGTTAGGCAGCAGAGGACAGAGACAGGGAACAGCCGCTGAGGCTTTTTTATTGATTGATTTTTTAAAGAATTATTTTATTTCACTTAATTAATTAATTAATTAATTAATTTTAATTTGACCAGAGAGGGAGAGAGAGAAAGTGAGAAAGCAAGCTGCCAGGTC
>NW_006159771.1:1305328-1310363 GCF_000334495.1 Tupaia belangeri chinensis
GGGACAGAGTGAGAGCGAGAGGAAGAGAGAGAGAGGGAAAGTGAGAAAGCAAGCCACCAGGCCTGGGACTCGAACTGCAGTTGACCATGTGGGGAGTCCAGCCCCCTTAACCACTACACCACCTGCCGACCCCCCCTTATTTTTTTTGCTATAGGGCATGTATGTTTGCAAGAGAGACAGAAAGCGAGAAACCACCTGCCACAATCCCTTCTCCATTCTCCTCTCAGGAGCCTGGCCATGCATACACATGTGCCCCGTGTGTTTTAAGCTGCCGGGTCTGGGACTTGTACTGCAGTGGACTATGTGGGAGTCCAAAGACATTAGGCCATCTGTGGGTCCTCAGGTTCCTAAGATCCTACCAGACCCAGAATCCTTTTTTTTTTTAAAGAATTATTTTATTTAACTTTATTTATTTATTTGACCAGAGAGGGACAGAGTGAGAGCGAGAGCAAAAGAGAGAGAGGGAAAGTGAGAAAGCAAGCCACCAGGCCTGGGACTCGAACTGCAGTTGACCATGTGGGAGTCCAGCACCCTTAACCACTACACCACCTGCCGATCCCCCCTTATTTTTTTTGCTATAGGGCATGTATGTTTGCAAGAGAGACAGAAAGCGAGAAACCACCTGCCACAATCCCTTCTCCATTCTCCTCTCAGGAGCCTGGGCATGCATACACACGTGCCCCGTGTTTTAAGCTGCCGGGTCTGGGACTCGTATTGCAGTGGACTATGTGGGAGTCCAACGACATTAGGCCATCTGTGGGTCCTCAGGTTCCTAAGATCCTACCAGACCCAGAAGTTTGCCTCAATTCTAAAGGTACACGACAACAGTCATTCACACTTTGGAGAAGAAGAGTCTTTTTTGGGGAGGTTTTTGCTATAGGGCGTGTGCGCTCGCCAGACAGACAAAGAGAGACAGAGAGACAGAAAGCGAGAAATCACCCCTGGGGAGGATGGCCATGCCACAATCCCTTCTCCATTCTCCTCTCGGGATCTTGGGCACGCACGCACCCGCGCCCAGGCAGGAGTTTAAGCCACCGGGTCTGGGACTCGAACCATGGTCGACTACATGGGAGTCCAACGACATAGCCATTCCTCCAACTGCTGGTCCCGAGAATGGAGAAGAGTCTTACTTCAGAAGGATCTGGCTCTAGAACCAGGATGGGGCCTGAAGTCCCTGGAGGTGGGACAGAGTGGGGGGTGGGGGAAGTCTATGACTGCCTCACATGCGCCTACACCCCTGCCCAGACAGGGATGACCCTCCCCAGCTCCAGGGAACTGCCACAGTCTATATAGGGACCCAAAGGTCCCACAGGAGGACCCTCCCCACACTAAAACAGTTTGGCTCTTCCTCAAGCCAAAGATGAGACCTGGGGACCAAGACCCGTAACATCCCAGACCTCAGGGAACAGGCCCAGCTTAGTTTCCACACGTAAAATTGGAAACGGGACATAGCTAGCCCTGAGCTGGGGCACCAAGGTCCTCCTCTGCAGGGAGACCTAAGGCCTCTAGCCAGGCACCTTCCACTTCTGCCTGGTTCTGAAGCCGGGTCTCTGGATGGAGAGCCTACTGCTGATGGCCTGGCTGGGTGGCTAGGAGACTGGTTTCAGGACCTCGATCAGCTGGGTTTGATGCGGGGGTCACACTTGCTGTGTGACCGCAGACATGGGGCTCAACCTCTTCAATTTTCAGGTTCTTTTTTTTTATTTTTAATTTTTTTTTTTTGAGAGAGATTTTCACTGTAGGGCGCGTGCGCTCGCCAGACAGACAGAGAGAGACATAGAGACAGAAAGCGAGAAATCACCCCCCAGGGGGGATGGCCACGCCGCAATCCCTTCGGATGGAGAGCCTACTGCTGATGGCCTGGCTGGGTGGCTAGGAGACTGGTTTCAGGACCTCGATCAGCTGGGTTTGATGCGGGGGTCACACTTGCTGTGTGACCATAGACATGGGGCTCAACCTCTTCGATTTTCAGGTTCTTTATAGAATGAGATCCATGGTTTTGGCAGGAAGATTAAGAAAGCCAAAATGGGGACCAGCAGGTGGCATGGTGGTTAAGGTGCTGGACATTCCCACATGGCCGACCATGGTTCAGGTCCTGGACCTAGCAGCTTGCTTTCTCACTTTCTGTGTGTGTGTGTGTGTGTGTGTGTGTGTGTGGTCAAATTAAAATAAATGCATTAATAAATAAAATTAAATAAGTAATTTAAAAAGAAAGCCAAAATGGGGGCCAGCAGGTGGCATGGTGGTTAAGAGTGCTAGACTCCCACATGGCCGACTATGGTTCAGGTCCTAGACCTGGCGGCTTGCTTCCTCCGTTTCTCTCTCTCTCTCTCTCTCTGGTCAAATTAAATAATAATACAAATCATTCTTAAAAAAATAAATAAAAAGCCAAGATGTGTGAAGTGGTGTGGTGAAGACAGCTGGGTTCTGCATGGCCAACTGCATGGTTCAAGTCAGCTGGAAAACCAGGCTGGGTACATGTGCGTGTGTGCCCAAAACCCCAAGAAAAACATGGAGAAGGGATTGTGGCATGGCCATCCCCTCTGGGGAATGTTTTCTTACTTTCTCTCTCACTCTTTCTAGCAAGTGCACATACACCATTGCAATTAAAAAAGGGGAGGCAGCAGGTTGGCCGAGAGGTTAAGGCGCTGGACTCCCACATGGCCCACTGAAGTTCAAGTCCTGGACCTGAAGGCTTGAAACTCATGCAGGTGTGCATGCATGCATGACCAAAATCCTAAGAGGAAATGCAGCGTGGCCATCACCCCAGCGGATGATTCTCACTTTCTGTCTCTCTGTCTCTATCTCTCCAGTGAGTGCATACACCCTCTAGCAGAAATATCTCTCTCTCAAAAAAAGAAGGGGCCAGCAGGTGGCATGGTGGTTAAGGCACTGGACAGTTCAAATCCTGAACCCGGTAGCTTGCTTTCTCCCTTTCTCTCTCTCTCTCTCTCTGATGAATTAATAATACTAATACATAAAATTAAATATTTTTTTTAAAGAAAGGATGTGTGAAGAACGCTTCACACGTACTAAGTGCCCAGCCATAGCCGTCGCTTAGGTCGCTGAGCTCCAGGAAGCCTCTGAGTCCACGTGACCTCCCAGGATGGCAGGCACCCCTCAGCGCTAACACCCACCAGCGGCTCATTCGGGTTCCCCAAGGACAGAGGCTTTCCTTCTCCCAGGAGCTGGCAGACAAGGCCAACCGTGTGAGGAACTCTCGAAGGCAAGGTGAAGACCCCCTGTGTGGCCCTGCCCGTCAGCGCGGCCCGGGAGCTTCAGCGAGCTCGGTGGGCTGCAGGGTACACTCTCCCCGTCATTATTACTGTCCCGATTCAACGTGCACAAGCCCCCCCCTCCCCCCCGCCAGCTCGTTGTGCCATGCCTGCCAGGTTTGCTCCAAATCCAGCCCGGGAGGCTTCTCTGCCCCCCATGCCACCTGGGACCCCACGCCTGCCCTGCTGTCCTCGGTCCTCTGGTTTGTCGCCGCCCTCAGATCTCTCCTCTCCTCTGTCCACACTAGTGTCAAGGAGCTCACCGGCTCCCAGCGGGATACGGACCGTGCGCCAGAGCCCCCTCCACGCCAGACTTGCAAATCCAACTGCCCATTGGGTGGGCACCACAGGGTGGCCTTGTGGTGTCCCCTTCCTCAACCCATCTAAAACCGAACCCCAGCCTCGACACCCTGAGTCCACCCCAGCTCAGGTAACCCTTCCTTCCAGGTGGGAGGCTGAGAACCGAGAGGCATCCCGGCTGCTCTCTCATGCTCACACCAGATCCATCGAGAAATCCACAGGCCCTGCCTTCCAAACTACGTCTAGGACGGGGCAGATGGCCCTGTCCCGGCCTCGCGAGAGCCACCCTCCAGCTCCCGGGCTCCTCCCCACTGATTTTCTCACTGCCCCCAGCTTTGGCCCCTGTGCCCCAGTGCGTCTGCCAACCTAGCCAGACCCCATCCCTTCTCCATGCAAAGCACCCTGGGGTTCCTGGGGCCCTCGAAAAAGCCCCAGTGCTGGGAACCGTGGGCAGACCCTGTGTGGCCTCTCCTCCGCCACCCCCTCCGGGCAGCCCATGGCTCCCTACGGCTTCCAACATGTCCTGTGGATTCAGAGCTTGCTCCAGGCACCCAGAGGGCTCCTAGGGCCTCTCCTGTAGGCCTACGTTCTCGCCACTTTCTGGGGGGGGGTCTCCCCAGACTTCACCTCACCCAGACTCCACCCTCAAGAAAGCAGCAACTCCGCTCCTCCTCCTCAGCTCTGGCAAGATGCCTGCTACTTCTTCCCCCGGGACAGAGATGCTGGTCCCCACTAGCGAATCCCTGCAGCAGTGCAGGCTTGGCACAGGGGGTGTGGGGTTTGTTTTTGTTTAGTGCGAGAGGGCACATGCACAGGGAGGAGGGAGAGAGAGAGAGAGAACCCTTCAACAGGGCACTGTCGCGCCACAATCCTTCCCCCTCCATTTCTCCCTTTCCCATCAGCACTAGTTCACTCGCCGGCATATTCTTCAAGCCGTTGGAGGCTGGATTCCAACCCAGGTGGACCATGTGGAATCCAGCTCTCTACGCACAGGCCCTAACCGCTATGCTAACTGACAGCCCTGGGTGCACGGGCCTTGGCTCTCGCGCCCACGGGAGGGAGAAAGCTAAGAGAAGGAGAAGGCTGGCGGGAGACTTGCAAGGCTGGGGGGCAGGAGCAGAAGACGGTGCGAACAGCGCGGAGGCGGACGTCGGGTGGGCAACCCCGCGCAGCCGCTGTCCTTCCAATACCCTCTCCCCCTAAAGGATCACAGCAACCTCCCCTCCCTGCCCTACGCGACGGCGCGAGCACCCATCCTATTTAACAGAGGCAGAGACCGGCCCAGGTCCACGCAACTGGGGAGAGGAGGCCCCCAGAACAGCTATTGCTGGAACGGGCTGGCCTGTGCAGAGGCAGGGCAAAGGGAAGTTCGCAGGCTCGGCTCCCAGGCCTGGCTCCCGACAGCTCCAGTCTGCCACCATCTCCCCCGGTCGCGGGAGGAGGGTTGGGCGGGCAGGCGG